>NC_058132.1:205808560-205938553 GCF_016433145.1 Gracilinanus agilis
GAAGGAAGGAAGGAAGGAAGGAAGGAAGGAAGGAAGGAAGGAAGGAAGGAAGGAAGGAAGGAAGGAAGGAAGGAAGGAAGGAAGGAAGGAAAAGAAAGATCTCCAAGACTGGCACTGTGGTACAGTGATAGAGCCAGAGGATCTGGGTTTGAATTCTCACTCCCTACATCCTAGGTGACCTCTGATGAGACACTCAGTATCTCTGAGATTCAATTTACACATCTGTAGAATGAGGTAGGGGTATGTGTTGGTAGTGGGAGGTGGAAGGTAAGGGTGCACAGAGTTCGAATTAAATGACCCCTAATTATTTCTGACTCTAAATCTATGGTCTTACTTTTCAAAGATGGTATAAAAGGGACTGAAGCTTTCTCTGGGTTTGTACTTGAATACCTCTGACCTTTCTTGCAGTTCTGCAATTCCATAATCCATTGGTTCATTGATTGTTTTTAAAAAGTCTTCCTTTTGCTGCGCCTTAATAAAACAAACAAACAAACAAACCCTCTCGCCTAGGAGTCAGAGGATGTGGGTTCAAGTGTCATCTCTGAAACTCATTATCCATACACTCATGGTCAAGTGGCCTCACCTCTCAAAATCCTCATTTTAACCTCCTGTAAAATGGGGATAATGGCACTTGCTCTCCCAACCTCACAGAGACATTATGAGGAAAACTGAAAGAGCTTTGCAGACATGAGCTAATACCATTATTGCCATTTCTTGTTTGGTCTTTGTCCCCTGTTTTGATGCATTCTGAACCACTCATGCTGATTTGAGGAGACAAAGACAAAAGTGTATGGAGTCCTTCTGACGGGTGGTAAAGAGAATTCATCAAAATGGAACAGGCTAAGGGCAGAGCGGTGGAGGAGGTACAGAGATGTGGCCATTGACATACAGTGGAACACTGACACCTGATGGTCACTGGTAAGATCTGCAGCTGGTTGCTTCCTGCTATGGTAGAAGAAAGCTAGTTCTGGCTTCTTCCCAACCACAAAATGCTCCTGGCCCAGAGCTCTGGCCTCTGGCTGCCCTAAAGCCACTGTCTCTGGTCGGGATTGGGATTGGGATTAAGAACTGGGTGGATTTGGCTCTTTGAATTCCCAAATTTTCCCATGGCCCAGCCAGCTCTCTCCCCCTTTAAGTTTAAGTTCCAATTCCCCAAATGTCAGAACTCTGGTCCTTTCTGAGGGAAGGAGCCCAGCCCAGAAGGCAGAGAAGGAATGAGAGGCTTTCAAGAGCTCAGAAACTAAAAACTCAGAAAGCCGTGTTATCCATCTTCTGACCCAAAATTCCATCTGCTCTAAAGCATCCCCAACAAGGCGGCAGCCTCAGCTTGGAGGTCTCCACGTTGGGAGAGTTCTACCCTAATGATATCACCAACTCACATTCAAATAATGCTTTAAGTTTTATAAAATTCTTGCCTCACAACAGGTAACAAAATGGTCTAGATTCTCCCTTTGTCCCTAAATTTCTTTCTTTTTTCCCCACTTTATTGCAACAAGAAATGTAGTATAGAGGATGGAAAGCCAACCACAAAAGCAGGGTCAAATATTGCCTCGGAACTATCCATCCTGACTATCTAATCCTGGTCTTAACTTCTCAGTACAGCTCTCTGATTTACAGAGAAGGTATGGGAGCGGCATCAGCAAAGGGAGTTTCCTCATCTTCCTTTCAAATGTACAGGTTGAGTGCCCACCTCAAATCCCAATCTTTATTCTCTCAGTACCCTAAAACCTGTTCTTTCTCAAAATAAAGATGAGATAACTGGGAGCAGAGGAAGAAGGGAAAGCACTAGCTAATGGGAAGAAAGGCTTAATGTAGAAAGTAGTCTTGATCTGGGAGCCGGGGAAGCTTGTCTCCCCTATAAATCTCTCTTAAGTCATAGAACGTTAGAGCTGGAAGGAAACTCGGGGGCCACCTGGTTCCTCATTCTGCAAATGAAGGACCTAAGGCTCAAATAAGAAAAAAGACTTGGGGATGTATAATTAGGACTCTAAATCCCAGCATCCAGCTTTCATTCTCAGGTTATGTCCTCATGTTCTGGAGATAAAGTTTTGTGTAGCTCCACTCCTCTCTCTCTCTTTTCCTGCAAACACAGTCCGGGAAAAGCTTTCTTTACTCAGGTTTTTATTTTTCTTCCTTTTATTTCTTTTTCTTCAAGTGATTATTAATAAATCTTATAAAATCTAATACTTGGAGTTATTGGATAGTAATTTAAATCTTACAGGGAAAATTATACTACAAGTTCTTGGTGGAAGCAAGAATTTGTTGTTGTTTAGTCATGTCTGACTCTTCATAAACCTATCTGGGGTTTTCTTGGCAAAGATACTGCAGTGGTTTACCATTTCCTTCTCCAGTTCATTTTACAGTTGAGGAAACTTAAGCAAACAGGGTTAAGTGACTTGCCCAGGAACACATAGGTAATAAGTGTCCGAGGCTAAATTTGAACTCAAGTCTTCTTGACTACAGGTACAAGGTTCTATACACCTCCCTGCAGGAGTAGAATTCAGGTTTCAGAACTCTCAGTTCAATGTACTTCCTGTTTCATGCTACTTCACCCCAGATTCCCATCCCTGCATCTTCCATTCCCTCTCTCCAAAGCATCATCTGTAGGCTGCCTCAAGGTTACCCATACCCGGGACACCCTCAAACCAAAACTGGTTAGAGAACACAAGGCAGGGACCACACAGAAGTATTTGAAATCCCAGCCTGATAGCAGCTGAGAAGGAGTAATAGTGGCTCATTTTCTACCTTCCCCCCTGCCTGCAGAGAATCCTCTCCCTCCCAGGCCCCATAACTGAGCAGTCTCGGGGCTGCCAATGGCCCTTCACTCTCATCCTCTTATTTGAGGGAGAGAGACATTTTCCAGAACTGGAAAGAAAAGATTTCCCCCTGATTGCTTTATAATCACAGTAATAATGGTAATGGAGTGGCGGGGGGGGGGGGGGGGGAGGATTGATGTAGGAAAAGAAAGATATTCAGGGATAAGTCCCACGTGGGCTCCAGAAAAGGATTTATTGGCTCCACCCTTAAGTGCTGTTATCTGCTCTCTCCCCAGGAGCCTAGTGTGACCCTCTCAGAAGGAGCTGCGGTGCATGTCGCCTCCATGCTATTGGCAGCTAAGCCCTGTGGCGGGTGTCTAGCAAGGGGCCAGCCACCTTCTATACTAAGCCTTTCCCGAATCTCTCAAGGGCCCCTGCTTTCCTCAACGGCCACCTTGGTGTCTATTTTCCATCTATTTTGTATGTAACTATATATACTGTACATGTTGTCTCCCCCAGCCCTTCAGGGATTGGTTTCTCTCTTTGTATCTCACCCCTACCCTAAGGATTCCCACAAAATAGGAGCTTAATTGTTGGTGTCGATTCATTCATTCATCATGGCTTCCAGAAGGTTGGCCCATGTAGGTCTTCTCTTTGCCTTCTTGAGTCAACAAGCCTTGCTCCCAGGTTAAAAGGTTAGTCTTGGAGTTGGAAAAGACCTGAGTCCAAATCCCTGCCTTGGCTCTTTTTGGATCTGTGAAGGTGGGTAATTCATTTAACCCCTCCAAGTCTCAATTCCTCCAACTGTGAAACTGAGATAATAATAACTGTATTACTTTCCCCACAGGACTCTTGTGAGGATCAAATGAGATAATGTATGTCAAATGTTCTGCAAACCTTAATACCCAACTGAAGTGTTAACTATTCATGGATCCATTTGGTCCCTCCTGGGACCCCTCCCAATCCCTTTTACTCTTTGTCTTTGTCTCCTGCTGTTCCTTTATCTGTCTCTATTTCTGTCTCCCTAGTTCTCCCTCTCTCTACCTCCCTCCTTACCACTCCCCCACTAGTGAGGGTCATAATTATTTCCCAACCACATCCCGTACATGTCTAATATTTCTACTTTCTCAGGGAAGAAATTTCACAGCTGGTTCCAGGCTTGTTTTCTCATTGGTTCTCTCCTCTCTGCCACTACCTGATTTCTCCATCCAGGGTTTACCTTTAGGATTTGAATGGACCAGAGTCTCCAGTACTGCCCTGGATCTATATCCCTCCTTGCACCTGTCAGCTGGGGTATCACTAAGCCTTACAGTTCCCAGGTACTCTGTCCAGGTCAGCCTGGGATCCTGACACTCCTGGAATAATCAATTGTTGGTGTTGAGGGGGAAGATCCCTCCCTCTGTCTCTCCCTAACACACACAGCCTCACAGCCTCACAGCCTCCGCTGCCAAAGCAGGAAAGGACTGCAAAAGTCCTAAGGGAGAACTGGGGGGGTGGGGCAATAAAAGCTTCTAGGGCTGGCTTAGAGAGGCCCCTGAACAGTTCCAAAGGTTTAGAACATAGGATGCCAGGACGCACCAAACACATTCAGACCAGTAGAGAATCAGGACTGAACTAGACATTGGGAGATGCTCCACATCTCAGGCAGATCACAGTCTTTCTTTAGACCTCAGTTTCCCCCTCTATAAATTAAACAGTATAAACCGGCTACAACCCTTTTCAGGGTTAATTTCTTATGATTCCTTTTCACTATCTCTTTTCTTTTAAATCCTATTCGAGACCTGTCTCCTGCAAGGAGCCTTCTGGCTTTGGTTGCTGTTCTCTGCTGCAGTCCTCCTATTTGTATATAATGGTTCCTTTCTGGCTCTATTAACTGATGCCTGTTTTATATCCATCAGTCTATACCGGGTGTGTGTGTGTGTGTGTGTGTGTGTGTGTGTGTTCTTCCTCTGTTACACGGTTAGTTCCAGGATGGTGGAGACTCTGTCTCCCCCCAGTGCCCAGGACTGGCCTCCTTGTGATGGAGACTCTCTATTCAGCCTGATTGACAGGCTTAAAGCCAGCAACAAAAACAAAACAAAACAAAAACTGCTGATTCTCAGTAGCCTCCATTTTAGGAATCTTCTTTGTACCTTGTAGCTCATTCTAGATTATGAGCTCCTGGGGCTCTCTCTCCAGTCTTCAGGCTACAGAACATGCCAGGACAGACGGGGTACTCAGACTAAGGAATAGCCCCCTGGCCCTTGCCCTTTTGGACCACCCCAGGCCCTGGCAGACATGTTCCCTCCCTCCTGAAGTTCAGGCTGAGATAAGGTGAGCCTTTCCAGGAAGGCTGGTGGCTGTGGCAGGTGATCAGGCAGAAAGACTTGGAAAGAGCAATGTATTAATGACAGAGAATGGGTAGGAAAGCACATTCTTGGTGGTGGGGGAGAATATGTACAGAATAATCAGACCAATCCCCCCATATGACCTTCATGGAGCCCCTTGCCCAATACAAATAAAGAATCAAACAATGATTTATTCAGGAAGGGGAAACCAAGGCTGAGCTCCCTCCACCCTGTGCCAGCTCAGTATCTGCCAATCCACCTTCCCAGTCCTGATCCATCTCTGACCCTCCATTTGGGGAGGAGGGTCATGTGTGGGGACTCAGATTCCTCATGGTTTTGTGTTTTGTTGATTTTTTTTCTTTCCAAGACCCACTCTCATGTCCTAAGGAAGTCAAGGTGAGCAGCTCCCTGTAGTGAGGCTAGTCAAAAGGGGGAAAGGGGATGGTAACTCTGGTTCCAGTGGGCATAGGGAGCAAGGGTAGGAGCATATTTTTACCTAAGTGCTTCCCATACACCAGCTCCAATATTATCATTCACCAGGATCTCCCCTTTCTGGCCTACCCCAGCCCCCATTTTATATTCTGCAGAATGCTGCAGAATGTGTAACAACCCCAAGGCCACCGGGCTAGCAGCTATTTGCAAGGCTGGGGAAAAGCATTGTGAGGAGCAATACCCATTCTGGCAACAATTAAAAGAAGGATTGGGGAGAGCCAAGAGCCAAGCAATCTGGCTGTCTTTTCTGGAGAGCCAAAGCCTTCCTTGTAGAGACAGACAGGTTTCCTGAATGGGGGTGACTTATCTCTCACCCTTGGTCAGGGACCCTGGGCCTGATTGGCACAATGCCAAAAGCTTCAAACTCTTCTGACTATGTAGGAAACCAGCCTCTAGCCAGATAGGAGGAACTTTGCCCTCTTCGGGCAAGATCACAGAGTGCTGGGCAGACCTGGGTATTAGAAAAATCAACCAGAGTTGGAGGGAGGTTGATTTTGCCCTGCCAGGACATGAGTTGACAAGAGTGAGATGGTGTCTGCATTTGCACAAGGACAGGAAATTTGTCTGCTAGGTGCACAGCCCCATCTTGTCACCCATGAGGGTGTCTATTGGCAGTTGTAGGAGAAAACCAATGTATTGGCTGAGCTGAGAACACAGAAGTGAAGCTCAGTAGGAATGGCAGGCTGGTGCCAAATGGGTACCCACCTCCAGAGCCGTCATCCCAGGGTCTACAGAAGGACTTACTGGGGGGATGGGGGGAATAAGAAGGGGAAGGAGGGTGCGAGTCCCTTCTGTGAACCATTTCCTGACCCATAAAGTAAAAGAGGTGACAAGAATCCTCTCTAGCTCAGGGAAAGTAAGAGGACAAAGGAGGAGCCAGGGGAGTATAACTAACGGGGAAGTTGCTGACAAATTCTAGGATTGTCAGAAAATTTGGAGGACTGGGGAAGCTAAAAGGGAGTGAGGAAATCCTTGGAAGGTCATGTTCCCCACCAGCCCAGACCCCCAAGAGACAGAGCAGTAACTGAGTAGATAGTAGTCGCAGGTACAAGTGGGGAAGGATCAGGTGGTCTTTCGGTGTCTCGCTCCTAAGCTGGGAGCTCAAGGGGCCTCATTGGAACCCACGCCATTACCCTTGTTGACATAGAATGGACGGTAGTGTGACTGTGGGAGAGAAAAGAGAAGTAAAGGTTAGAGTTAGACATAATGCCCCAAACCTATCCATTTCCACCTTCCCTCTCCAGGTTCCCAGCCTTCCTTCCTTCCATGATAAGTAGCAGCCAGAAGATGATCCAAATCTCCAAAGGGAGGGCATGAGAGGCACCCTGAAGGACCATCATGTAGAAAATGAACATGGTTGACTGAAAAGAATCTGAGGGTTTAGTTAGCTGTGTGTTGTGGCAACCAAAAGGGAGAGAGTGATCTTGGAGGGCACGAAGGGAGGCCCAGCTTCCTGGAATAGAGAAGTAATGGAACTAACGGTTTCTCTCTCCTTGGGAATATTGTGTTCTTGGTGCTCTGGTTAAGGAAGGGCAATGACAAGCTGGAGAGCATCCAGAGAAGGACAGTGAAGTCCTAAAATGCCACAAAATAATAGGCTAAAGGACCTGGGAATGTTTAGCCTGCAGAAGTCTTGAGACACAGGATAGGGTTTAAAGGGATTAGACTGGTTCTTTGGCCCCAAAGGGCAGAAAAAGAAGCAATAAGTAGAAGTTCCACAGAGGTAAATTCCTTGATGACAAGGAACATCTTCCTAACAAATAGAGATATCCAAAGGTGGAAAAGAGCTGCCTCAGGAGATGGTGGCTTCCCCTTCACTGGCAGTGTTCAAGCGGAATTTGGATAACCATGTGTCAGAAATGCTATAGTAGGCTTTCCTTTCAGATATGGGCCGTACCACAGTCACCCTAGTCTAGTCCATCTTGTTCCCTCTTGCCTGCACTTAGAGTATCTTCACTGCTATCTTTGCATCCAGCCCTGCTCAATACATCCTCTAAACAACTATCAAATTCATATACCCAATCATGTCACTCCACCTCTCAAGAAGTTCCAGTGGGTCCCTAGTGCCTTAGGTTAAAATACAAACTGGGGGGGGGGGCAGCTAGGTAGCTCAGTGGATTGAGAGTCAGCCCTGGAGACGGGAGGTCCTAGGTTCAAATCCAACCTCAGACACTTCCCAGCTGTGTGACCCTGGGCAAGTCACTTGATCCCCATTGCCCACCCTTACCACTCTTCCACCTATGAGCCAATACACAGAAGTTAAGAGTTTAAAAAATAAAATAAAATAAAATAAAATAAAATACAAACTGGCAAGTCACTTAACCCCCATTGCCTAGCCCTTACCTCTCTTCTGCCTTGGAACCGATACACAGTATTGATTCCAAGATGGAAGGTAAGGGTTTAAAAAAAATACAAACTGAGGCATCTGAGTGGTACCAGGCATGAAGTTGGGAAGGCTCTATCTTCTTGAGTTCAAATCTGGCCTCAAACACTTCCTAACCTGTGGAACTCTGGGCAAGGAACCTAACCCTGTTGGCCTCAGATACCTCCTCTATAAAATGAGCTGGAAAAGAAAATGGTGAACCACTCCATTAACTTTTCCAATAAAACCCCAAATGGAGTCATGAAGAGTCAGACAAGACTGAACAACACAAAAAAATATAAATTCTTTTGTTTAGTATTTAAAACCTTTTCCATTTCAGGTTTAGTCTATGTTTTCAACCTTATTACAAATTATACCCACTCTTGTGAATGCTGTGTCACTGACATCCACAAGTGGTCCCCTATGCCTAGAATGCATTCCCTCTTTACCTGGGTCTCCTTCAACTCCCTCTGTTCTTTCAAAACTCAGCTCTTAAATCCGGCCTCAGACACTTCCCAGCTGTGTTACCCTGGGCAAGTCACTTGACCCCCATTGCCTACCCTTACCAATCTTCCAACTATAAGTCAATACACAGAAGTTAAGGGTTTAAAATTAAAACAAAAACAAAACAAAAACTCAGCTCTTAGCACCCCCTCTTACATAAGGCCTTTTCTGATCCCCTCAGATGCTAGTGCCTCCCCCCAAAATTGTCTTGTATTTATTCTGTATATACTTTATAAATATTTAAATGTGTGCATGTTCCATCCCCACCCCAACAGGATATAAGATACTTTAGTGTGGAGACTGGCTCATTTATATTTGTATCTCCTAATCCTAGTACAATACCTGGTACATAGCAAGCGATTAATAAATTTTGTTGATTAGAGTAAGTGGGTCAATAGAGAACCTGCTTTCTCTAAAATTCTGTGGTTATGTGAACAGAGAACAGGCTGCTGTTTGACCCCAGAAAAAAAGTATAAACTATGACAATCAGGAAAAGTGACATCAGTGGAAATTTTGGAGTAGGTAGGTCAATATGGTACCTTATAATTCTCAAATTTGGTTGTTATGTGAAAAGAAAATAAGAGTTGGGAAGTGAGATGGTTCAATGTATTGAGAATCAGTGTCAGAGACAGAAGGTCCTGGGTTCCAATCTGGGCTCAGATACTTTCTAGCTGAATGAACCTGGGCAAGTCACTTAACCTCCAGTGTCTAGCCCTTACCACCTTTCTGCCTTGGAACCAATACATAGTATTGATTCTAAAACACAAGGTAAGGGGGGGAGAGACAAAGACAGAGACAGAGACAGAGACAGACAAAGAGAGAGAAAGAGGGAGAGACAGAGAGAGACAGAGATAGACAGAGAGACAGAGACAGAGAATAGACTTCTGCTTAACCCCAGAAAGAAGGACAAACTAGGACAATCAATAAAAGTGACATCAAAGGAAATTTTTTAATTCAGTATGAGGAAAAATTTCCTAATATTTAGGGGTGTCCAAATGTCAAATGGACTCCCCGGAAAGGTACTAAAACTCTTATTAAAAAAGATCTTCAGGTACAGATAAGAAGACTACTTCTTATGTTGGAAAAAGATCCTTGGTCAGGTCAATGTTGAACTAGATAGCCCCTGAGGCCAGTCAATCAATAAATCAACTAATTTTTTAAGCGCTTCTATGTCAAGTGCATTTTGCAAGGTTCTGGGAATACAAATTCAAAAAAGAAATAATCTCTGCTCTCAAGGAACTTACATTTTATTGGAGGTAGTAACATGTACACAGATAAATTATATACACGATAATTTGAGGAGACATCACTGGGGAGCATCAGGAAAGTCTCATGAAAGAAGACATATTGTAATTGAGATTTTTTTTTAAATCCCTATCTTCTGTCTTAAAATGGCTACTAAGTTCCAAGGCAGAAAATCAATAAGGGCTAGGCAACTGGGGTTAAGTGACTTATCCAGGAACTAGGAAGTATCTGAGGCCAGATTTGAATTGAATTGATCTTTGAAGAACACTAAAAAGTCTAAGAGATGGAAAGAGAGCATTCCAAGTATCGGTGATGACCAGTGCAAAAACATGGCTATAGAAGACGTAATAACGCATAGAAGGATCCATAAAGTCAGTTTGACTGAAGTGTGTGAAGAGAAGCCATGCATATTAAGCCTGCTAAAGTAGGGCAGAGTCAGGTTGTGTAGAGCCTTAAATGCCAAACAAGTCTCTTCCGACTCTAAGGTTCCATGAAATGGATTTCCTGAAGAAAAGTAGGCTATTTACAGAGGAATCTGTGCCCTTTTCTGGGTTCAGAAGGAGGGTGAGGGAAAGAAGAGACAGGAGAGAAGAGCCATTGGACAGAGATGGGTATGGCACTAGAGTCCCTGGAAAGTCTGAGAGTCTCTGGCCTAACCTTCTGGGAATACACTCAAACTGCTCTGCAAAGGTGGCTTCATCTTGGCCCTGGCCATCAGGTCTCCGAATAGCAGTAGTAGATATCATTCTCAGGGATGGCTTCTTAGAAACTCAGGATTTAAATCTAATTGCCATTCATTAAGAGCAAATCAACTGATTTTTCCTGGCTTTGCCTAACTCACCTGCTCTCTGATCTCCTAGGAAATAATTCATGAGCTGACTTTCATATGCTTTTGTGTAAGGCTCAACCATTAGCTCCATCTCCATCATCCATTTATCCCTTTTCTATGTCTCACATATTTGCTCTCCAGGCATCCAAGCCTTTAGTTTTGTCTCTGAAGAAGGCTAGACAGGCTTAAATAATCCCATTGGCCAGAAGGGGATAATCCTGCCCAGACAAGGAAAGTGATTCAGTCTGGGTCATACAACATGCCATCTTTGGATACGTTTGCCTTAAACTTCAGGCCTCTGTTCTCCAAACTCCCATCCCAACCTAGCTGTTTTCTCTCTAATCCTCCCAGTCTCATTGGCATTCTCAAAGCATCTTCGAAGACCAATGACTACATAATTCCCAGCCCTGCTCTGTTCATCCCCGCCTGCAATTTCACAAAATCAATGCCCCCCACCATCCCTGCCCCAGGGAAACAGTCACCTGAGGCAGGAGCAAGAGAATGAGTTGCAGCTGGCACCTCCCTACGGAGACTATCATTTGCCCCATGTTGACTTTAGCAATAAGCTTGCTCCCCAGCTGGGCTCAAAAGTCTGTGCTCCCCCCTACTATGCCAACAGCTAGCCAGAACTCCCTGACATTCTACGATGGGGCATCTGCATCTTGATTCTCATGGGTACTCTGCATTGTATTTACCAGCCCAACTGTTTTCCTTCAGTCTAGTTAGGGAACAGGAAAATTCAATAAGGCAAAGGCCTCTGATGAAAAGGGCCAAGTTGGCCGAATCCAAGAATGATCCAGGAAGAAGAGAAAGAGGGAGCCTTCTTTCTGGTATGTTCATTATGTTTGCTTCTGGAATCAAGGAACCAACCTTTGGGCTCCATCATCAAAGCCTTTTTCTTTGTTCCTCCACTTTCTCTAATTCTCTAAGCTCTTCACCAAATTGCACTCCAACTGAGGCACTAGTAGGAATTGCAAAGGTGCCCAACCATGGCAGCTAGAGTTGCACGGGAGATAGAACACCAAATCTGGAGTTAGGAAGACTCATCTTCCTGAGTCCAAATCTGTTGTCAGACACTTACTAGCCATGAGACCCTGGGCAGGTCACTTACTTGTTTGCCTCAGTTTCCTCATGTGTGAATGAGCTGGAGAAAAAAATGGCAGACCATTCCATTATCTTTGCCAAAAAAAACCCAAATAGGATCACGAAGAGTCAGACAACTGAGCAACATAACTATATAAGTGTCACAAGACACAGTCTCCCTAGACATCCCTTTTCCTCTTTCGTAAAATGAAGAGGGAGACTTGGTGGCCTCTGCAATCCCTTCCAATTTAATTTTATGATTCTATGATCTAGCCAGTCACTTTCCCTCTGCAATCTTTCATTTCACTAGTAAAATGAGAAGGCAGTTGGGGGTATAGTGTATAGAGAGCTGGGCCCAGAGGGAGGAAGACCTGAGTTCAAATCCATCCTGAGAAACCTATTTGCTGTGGGACCCTGGGCAAGTCACTTAACCACTGTTTGTGTCAGTTCCTTCAATGGTAAAATAGAGATCATAAAAACACTTTCCTTGAAGGACTATAATGAGGATCAAATGAGATAATTTTTGAAAAACACTTTGAAAACCTTGAAATGGTACATAAATGCTAGCTATTATCATTATTGTTGTATTGTTGTTCAGTGGTTTTCAGTTGTATGTGACTCTTCATGAACCCATCTGGAGTTTCCTTGGCAAAGAAAAATGGAGTGGTTGGCCATTTCCTTCTCCACTTTATTTTACAGATGAGGAACTGTACTAGCAAATTATATTGGCTGGTGAGGTGGATAGAACATAGGACACAGCATCCAGAAGACCTGAGTTCTAATTCAGCCTTAGACACCTTCCCTAGCTGTGTAACCATGAACAATTCATTTAACCTCTGCCTGCCTTGGTTTCCCCACCTACAAAATAGGGATGATAATAGTATCTTCCATAGTTGCTGAGAATAAACATATTTTTAAAGTGACTAACAGAGTGCCTGGCACATAGCAGGCACTATATAAATACTAGATATGATGATGACTCTATTGAGTCTATAAAATGGGGATAACAATAGCACCTTCCTCCAAGGGTTGCTGTAAGGATCAAATGAGTTAGCACACATAAAGTCCTTTGCAAATGATATACATATATATAATAATATAATATAGTAATATGTATTAAATATATAAAATAATATATCATGATATATAATATATATATAAATGTAATATATAAATGCTAGCTCTGATTATTGCTGTGAGACCATCACCTCCTATGTTCTGGACCCAGGGCCCCTATTAATCCAGCCTAGGGTGGCATGTGACTGTCTCAAGGCTACTACTGCTGGCTAGAATGATGGATTCACCATGACAAGATTTGGAGCCAAATCCAGTCCCAGAGACTGACTAGCTTATGACCCTTAGCAAGACACGGCCTTTTAAGGGCAGCTATGTAGCTCAGTGGCTTGAGAGAGGAGTCCTAGGTTCAAATTCAGCCTCAGACACTTCCTAGCTGTGTGACCCTGGGCAAGTCACTTAACCCCCATTGCCTAGCCCTTACCTCTCTTCTGTTCTGGAACCAAGACTTAGTATTGTTTCAGAAGATAAAGGTTTAAAAAATAAAAAGATATAACCTCTCGGATTCTGAGTTTCTTCATCTGTGACATGGGGTTAATAATACCTACAATACCCCACAACACTGGATAATTGGAGTAAAAAACACTGCTTTACACATCTGAAAATGGGATAACATTATGAGTTATCTTTATCAGGCTGCCATGTTACACTGTACTGATTCATTCAAGTATCAGCTCCTCTATGTAAACTTAAAGCTCTTCAAAATCTGGCCTCAACCCACCTTTCCAGCCTTATTACATATTACTCCCTTTCTTGTACTCTGGAATCCAATAAAATGAGCCTATTTGTGGTTCCTCATACCCAACATTCCAACTTCTGTCTCTGTCCCTTTGTAGAAGTTGTCCCTATGCCTGGAATTCAATCCCTCGTCATGTTCTACTCTTAGAATCCTTATTTTTGGTCAAATTGGGCTCACATGATATATCTTATTTGAAGCCTTACCTGGTCATCCTAGTTGCTTGTACCTCCCTTCAAAAATTACCCTGAAATCTTCTCCTGGTCAGCCACTGAACCTCCAACACAATCAGTGTGTGGAAGTTTCCAACTCTGAGTTTGTGGTCTATATGGCTACCTCCAGGTCTTGTTGTTGGCTGATCTGTTTGTCAGATCACTTCCTAGAACCTTCCCAGCTTCTTCCCAAGTTGTCCTACATTAGATGACTGTTTCACCCCTATTGCTGCCACTTTGAGGTTCATTCAGGCATTATTTTTAATTATTCAAGGTAATCTCTTGCCCTATTCTACGATCTTCCCTTCTATTTTTGTATGTATTTTGGATGTGTCTATACTGCCCTTCACCTTTTGAACTGAAGTCCCTAAAGAGCAGGGACCACTTCTTTTCTGCCTTTGTAATCCTTAGCACCTCATAGGGCCTGGCATAAAAATCATTGGTTCATTCATTGATTGACTGATTCTGTTTTCAGGTCGCTAAAATCTCCAAACCTTTTCCACGAAAGTTGTTGTCTAGCCATACATCTCCCATCATGGTTTTGTCTAGTTGATTTTTTTAACCCAAGTAGAGGAGTGTTTACATACCCCTATTAAATTTCATATTATTCGATTTGGCCAATCTTTCTAGCTTGTCATTCAGGGATCCTCTTATTTAATGTCAGTCATCTCTCCCAGCTCCATGTCCTTTGCAAATTTAATAAGCCTTGAATGTAGGTCTTTGTGGCCCAAAATTGAAAATAGAAAGGGTATGGAAGGAACACCAGTTGGGAAGAAAAAAGAGAATTGGTTTGAGAGGAAACTAGAAAGAAGAGAGAAGTAGACTAGCTGGCCATGTAATTGGGTCAGGCCAGAAGCGAGCCATATGGGAATAGGACAAGGAAACGGTGCTGGCCTCTGTGACTAGATAAAGACATCATAGGATAAAACTCCTGGGCCCTGTAACTCAAAAGCTCTGTGTTCTGTGAGTTAGCGTTATTTTCTTTTCCACCAATGCTACTGAAATCCTTTTGAGAACCCAACCTCTGTCTGAGGCACAGGAAAGCAAAAGCCAGGGGACATCTATGTGGAGACCATTTGTAGACTTATGGCAGCAGTGGAATGCTTCAGAAGGGGTCACCACCTCTGTAGCATCAGTAAAGGACAATACTACTGGGGAAGCCAGTAGTAGAATGGAATAAAAAAATCTAGTAAAGCAGAAAAGAAAATAGTAAACCAAGCAAGGCTGTGATGGGGCTGTGAGAGATGGTCTGATTTCCGCCTAGGGGCTCTTGCTCACATAGCTCATCCCTCATGTTGGTGGGGGCACCAGGCCTCAGTGGCCTCTGGCCAACTGATTCCCCCTGGGACTTGCTCGAGACTGTGCTTTCTTCCAGGAAATGAGTGTCTAGGGAGCGAGGGTACATGGGACAGGGAACAATTCCTTTTTTTCTTCCCATGTTTACTTTTGTAATCCTGTTGATACAGAGCCTCTGGGCCTGGCTCCAGATTTAAAATACACTCAATTAGTTCCCTCCTCACCAATAAATTAAAGGCTTTCTCCCATTACACTGCTTCAACCATTCTTTTGGGGGGAAACCCTGCTAGGATAGGTATGGGACTAAATGACATTGACCAGTTGATTTCTGAGGTCTCTTCTACCTTTTAGATGCTAGAATTTTCTGATTTAACACTAATAAACACGTAGCATAGCCTTCTCACCTTCTAACAGATCCATCTCTATACCAAGGGTCCTTAACTTGGGATCAAGAGAAAGAGGTCAAGGAGGGTGGTCTTTGAACTTGGTATTTTTAATATTTTAATAACTGTGATAATTTGCTTCCTTGGTAGCCTTATGTATTTTATTTTATGCAATTTAAAACATTACTCTGACAAGGGACTCATAGGTTTCATCAGACTGCCAAATGGGTTCATGACATAGAAAAAGTTAAGAACCCCAGTTCTATGCCCAAAAGAAGAACTAGGGAGAGGTTTCTATCCCTCCTCACAGGGAACAACTAACTTGCCCTACAGGATTTGGCTGGTGGACTCTAGGAAGAGAGGAGAAGAGAGGAGAAGGAGAGAAACAGGGATAGAAGAGAAGAGAGGAAAGGAACTCCCACTTCTGTTCTTACCACCACTACCACCATGGGATCTCAGAATTGACGAGAACATCAGAGGCAAATTTGGTAAGCAGAACCTCTTCTAACAATTCCCCACAAGTCACTATCCACACTTTACTGGAAGAGTCTTAGTGACTTGACAAAGAACCCACTACCTCATGAGACTGGTCATTTCATTTTAGGATAGCTCTAATTTCTGAAGAAATTCTCTGTTGTATGAAGTTGAATTTGCAGCTCTCTGACTTCTATGCATTGTTCCTAGTTCTCCAAAGGTCCAAGCAAAATAAGGAAAATCCATCTTCACATCATTTGAAAGCTGCTGTCAGATTTCCCCGAAGTCTTCTCCTCTCCAATCTAAACATTTCAAGTTCCTTTAACTGATCATCTCTGAATGTACTCCAGGTTGCCAATATTCTTCCTAAAATATGCCCTTAGAACTGGGCCATTTGCACTGTTGGCTTATTTTTCATTCATGGTCCACCAAAAACTCCACACTTTTTTTTAAGTCTTTACCTTTTGTCTTAGAATTGACAATGAGAATCTTGCCCAGAGACACCCAGCTAACAAATGTCTGAGGCCAGGTCCTCTCGGTGCTCTATCCACTGTGCTACCTAAGTTATCCCCACATTTCAATATCCAAACTGTTGTCAAGCCATCCATCTCCTTACATATATGAAGCTGATTTTTAAGTGCAAATGTAGGAGTTTACATTTTTTTTGTTTTTATTAAATTTCATTGTATTCAATTTGGCCTGATACTCTAGCCTTTTCTGTCAACCAGCTTGTTATCTATCCCTCCCTCCCAGCTTCATGCAATTGGCAATTTGATAAGAGTGCTTCTATGCCTTCATCTAAGCCATCAATTAAGATGTTTTTTCAGCATAGGCCCAAGGACAAATTAATAAAGCATTCCACTAGAGACTTCCTTCCAGGTTGGCACTGAGCACTAATGATTCTGATTTGGGTCCAGTCACTCAACAAATTCCAAATTCAACCAGCTGTACCATTATCCAGCGTACATCCTTCCATCTTGTTCACAAATTAAAGGGACTTTGCCAGATGCTTTATGGAAATTCAGACATCAGAGAAATGGAAGGAACCTTAGGAATCACCTAATCCAAACTTCCCCTTTTACAGACAAGGAAACAGAGGCCCAGAGAAGTAAAATGACTTGTTTCTGGTAACATGATTATGTAGTGGCAGAACCAGGAATAGAATCTTGGCATTCTCCAATAGAATGTAAGCTCCTAGAGAGTAAGGATCATTTCTTTTCTTTTTTTAATACTTCCAGAATCAAAGTACCTGTCTCTTAATAAATTATTATTAAATTATTGCTTGATTTTTATTTTTTACTTAATATTAACTTGATTTCTCTCTACTATATTATCTTGTAGGAACTCCAGGCACTGCTGCTCCATTCCTTCCCATTTCCAAGGAAAGGGCATGTGTTCCCTGTGTAGAAAAGTGACATACAGTAGACCTGCTCTAGCCTTGTCTTTCCCCAGCCTCCTTACTCACCATCAAGGTCTGCTTGTTAGATTTCCACGTCTGTGGTTGAGCTTTGGGACTCTGACTTCTGATGATAGAAGGATAGCCTAGGAAAAAGAAAAGGCACATGATTCAGAATGAGAGAAGACTGGTTGTTCCTTCAAGAAATGCTAGATAGCAGTCCAACTCCCTTCCTCAAGGAGACCCAGGCATTGTATCTAGCCCATCACCAAAATGCAACCACCTCTGATGGGGGAGTCAGAATCCCGGTGCTGGAAATACCATGAAGGAAGTGAGAGAGAAGAAACAAATATTAGGAAATAAAAATAAGGAAAACCATATTGGGAGTCAGGAGAATGAAACCAGTGACCCAGTGGAGTTGTGGGACAGAATTTCCCCAGACAATGGGGGAATATCCTCATCTGAAATAAGGCCACTGAGGGACTAAGACCCAGAGAAGCTGCAATGGGGTTCCTGAGGAATGGGCTGACATCCAGAGGAAGGAAAAGGAATGTCTTAATTGAGACCCTAACCTATGGCACAAATGACCTACTAAAATACCCATAAACTAAACTATTAGAATGGAATAGTATTGGTTTCCTGTGTGATTTTGCCACCCTCAATGCCATCCATTGGGGTTTGCTGTTTAAAACCACCATTTCTCATCAATAGCTCATCTTCTCCCAGAGGTTCACTCCCATCCTCTATTACCACAATCCTAGGACACCGTTGATTCTTTCTATTTTAAAAAACAAGAAATTGAGAGCCATGGGGTCGAATAGCGCAGCAGTGACGGGCCACCGAAGTCGGGATGTCCAGAACACATGGATAACTGCAGGGCTTGGTCTAGGAGAGGTTAATTAAGAGGTAGGAACTTCTGGACTGGGCTATGGGGAATTACTAACAGGGAGACCCCACGTAGAACCAAAGGATGTTAGAAATGGGGTTTACCTGGCAGAGCTCTTTGGGTTTATAGATGAGAAGAATGAAGTCTCCCCAGCTTCTTTGTCCTTCCTCCCCCACAAACAATTTGCATAACACTCATCCCAACTGAGCTCCAATTCAGCTTATAAAAATGAAAAGCGCACGCTTCAGCAGCCACCCACCTCGGGTAGCCCTACACGGGTCAGCAATTGATGCCATGGGAAACAGCGGTGGTTAAGATTGCCAGTGGTACCCAGGATGCCACGGGGAGAAAGAGATAAACAGCTGGAGCAGCTCAGCCCAGGAGGTTCTGGGGCCTCATCTAAAGCTCTTCCTCTGGGAGGGACCGTTTCCTCCCCAGCCCCAAGTATCAGTGTACAGCCCTGGTCCCTGAGGACTTCATCAGAACCCCCTGGGGTAAAGGGATCGGGGTGGGGGTGCTGCAGTGGCCTTCCCACAGGGGCAGTAAGGAGCCGAGAGCAAAAGAAAGGAGATGGAGAGTTGAAGACCAAAGTGTCATCCTGCTCCCAGGGAAAGAAAGGCTTTTGAGATGGGAGATTTAGAGTTTGCCATCATGTCCTACATTCCCAGGAAGAAAGAAATACCAGTGAGGGCGGGAGGGTAAGACTGCCTTGCTCCTGCTCAAAGGCTGGTATAGCGGCTGCAAAGTGATGGATGGTGTTGTGCGACCAGTAGAGCCCCAGAGAGAAGGTCTGAACTTGGGGATTTGGGAGAAGGGCCTTCTGGGAAGGAGGGTCAGGATGCCCCAGAAATGAAAAAAGGAGGCCCTGCTGGAAACTCCATCTTCCCCACAAGGGAATAAAGGGTGGCAGGAGAAGAAGGGCAGGGGAAATGAATGTAAAATGATCGGGTACCGGTGTTACTGTTAAACAGGCCACCATCCAACTGTTTGGAAAACTCTGTAGAGGCCTGTCCCCGGGTGATGAAGTGATAGGGGACTTTCCCAGTGCCTGCTGGGAGAGAGAGAGGCATTAGCAACCAGGGGACCAGCCTGGATGACCAGAAGGGATCACAGGATCACAGACCTGGGCCAGCTAGGTAGCACAGTGGATAGTGCCAGGCCTGGAGTCCAGAAAACTTGGGTTCCAATCTGGTCTCAGATACTTCTCAGATACATGACCCTGGGCAAGCCACTTAGCCTTCATTTCCTAGCCCTTCCTGATACTTACAATCGATTCTAAGACAGAAGGTAAGGGTTTAAAAAACAATAATATCACAGCCATCTAGTCCAACTCCTTCATTTTACAGATTAGGAAACTGAGCCCCAGAGAGGTTTCAGTGACTGATCCAAGGTCCCATAGGTATTAGGTAGCAGAGTTGGGATTCAAGCTAGCTTCTCTGATTTCTGGTTAAACAGTCCTTCTACTACATCAAAGGCCCAATGGAATAAGGACAGTGTGGGTGTTCCCACAGATGCCTCTAGCCTCTCCTTGGATCCCCCTCCTTCACAACAGAAGTTCCCTGCTTCTGAGGCTTGCCAGCACACCCTCCAGGGGTGCACCCTAAATGTTAGGAGCTTCCTGAAGAAGATCTCTTTAAGTCTGAGAAAGCCCAAGGAAGACTGAGGCAGGAATAGGGTACCTGGGGAAAGAGGAGGACAAAAAGTTTCTTTTTGGTGCTTCCCCTAAATCCCCCTTTTCTTTTTCAGCACTACCCACCTATACTATATACCTTAGAACTGCTGCTAGACTTCCCATCCTGGGCCTGACCTCCAAGGCAGCATCCCCTGCTCCAAGGCTCTCCTATGACTCTCTGCTGTCTATAAAAATGCACAGTATCTAACATAACTGCTGGCACCAAAAAAGTCTCTCAAGATATATTGAATGAATGAATGTGAGTGATTCGATGAATCAATTACTAGTTCAATGATTTCTTCGGCTCTCCTATGATCTATTCCCAGATCATGTGACAAAATGATCTCTTCCAACCTCTATCATGTAGAGGGTGGCTCCCCCTGGTTGGTAATGATATTCTCCTCCAAATCCCATTAGTCTACACCTCTACGGTATGGTTAGTTATCACCTAACATTTTAGAGTCCAGTCAGCTGTCCTGGGATCATGACTTCCCCTAAGCTCCATGAAGGCAGGAAACTATGCCTTATCTAAGCTTTACATCTCCCTGGGACCTCTGATAGGTAGCAATACTACATACAGTGAATCCTTCATGGGATCACGGATGGTGGAGCTAACGCTAGAAGGGACCTCAGAGACCATCCATCTCAATCCCTTTATTGTAAAGATAAAAGAAGATAAAGGTGATGGCACCTATCTGTGATCCCTACTCCATGGGAGGCTGAGGCTGGTGGCTCCCTTGAGCTCTGGATTTCTGAGTGACAGTAGGATAAATCAATCAAACACATTATGTCCAGCAACAATATGGTGAGTCGGTGGGCAATGGGAGGTGGGGTGGAGAGTGGAGACGAGCACAAGGTTGCCTAAAAAGGGACAAATCAGCCCAAGCCAGAAACAGAACAGGTCAAAGCTCCTATTCTAATCAGTGGTGAGATAGATTATGACCTGGGAGTAATTGTTTAACTTCCAGCCTGGCTGAGATAGAGAGGCCTAATCTCTAAATAAACAGACAGACAGATAGACTGACAGATAAACAAACAGGCAGATAAATGAAAGTGAATAGACAAATAAATAAGTAAATAAATGGATTGATTGATAAATGAATGAAAGTCTTAAAATGAATGAACAAATAAGCAAATGAAATTTACTTCAATTTATATATTTATATATTTATGTTTTATTATATATTTATATACATTTAGATATATGTGATTTATTTATGTATAAAATATATCTATTTTATATTTAAATTTTTATATATAAAATGTATATAATATATTAAAAATTTTTTAATATAAATAAAAGATTAAGGAACTGTGACCAAGGGAAGTTAATTGACAACCAAATACACATAAGTAGGAACCATTAATAGAGAGATTTGAACACAGGTCCTTTGATTTCTGAATGAGTATTCTTTCTACTGCTGAATAACAACTAACATTTATATATCACTCTAAGGTTTGCAAAGAGCTTTACATATATTAACTGTTCTCTGAGATAGATATATTATTCACTCAGGAAAGAATGAATGCGAGATTTACAGAGAGGATGCCTTAATCCAAAGGAACATTTCTCATAATGGGGCATTCAAGGGCCTAGAATATTTGGAGGTAGAAAGGCTATCTTCCCTGGGCAGCTAGATGGCATAGTGGATAGAGTGCTGAGCTTTGAGTCAGGAAGACTCATCTTCATGAGTTCAAATCTGACCTCAGACACTTACCAGCCGTGTGACCCTGGACAAGTCACTAATCTTATTTGCTTCAGTCTCAACTATAAAATGAACTGGAAAAAAAAATGGCAAACCACTCCAATTTCTTGCCAAGAAAACCCCAAATGGAGTCTTAAAGAGTCAGGCATGCCTGAAAGGATTAAACAATAATAAAGGCCATCTTTAACCCTACCTAAGGATCCATCTCCTCTGCCCATGGAGGATCATAGGATTTAGAATGGAAAGAAACTTTAGAGACCATCCAGCCCACCCCCCATTTTACAGCTGACAAGAGTGAGTCCTGGAGTGAACCAATTTGTCTAAAGTCACACAAGTGGTGAGGAGCAGAATAAGGAATCAAAATCACATCATCTGATTCCAAAAGTAGTATCTTTACAGTAGGCCAAGCAATCATGCGTGTTGCTAATCTACATATATCTACATAATCTACATAATCCCTATTGGTGGTTGACAGACTCTAGATTCTATTGAAAGACTACCGGCCCTCTGGAACTCCCCAGAAACTCTTAGGACTGACCACTCTTCCCGCCCCCTCCTCCTGCCATGGCCCCTGCTCCTAGAATAAAGTCCTTCGGTGTCCTTAGACCTTGCCCAGCAATCTGGAACAAGTTTCCTGGCAACTGCCAGTCTTATTCCAGTCCATTTCCAAGATGCTGAGACCACCTCAAAGATAGAGCATCTGATATTAAATCATTAGTTTGATAGTCTCCCAGCCCCTATCACCTGCCACATCTGGGGATTATTTCCTTTCTTGACAACCTATTAATGAGCAGCTAGAGGGGAAGGTTTGCTTCCATCAGTGCCTATTAGGGCAGTCCCAGCATCACCTTGGGGATGCGAGCCTCCCTCTTTGACCTTCCCCAGTCTTCTGCTCTCTTTGGCTGGGGGATTTGTTTAGAGGTGGTGATAGACTCCATACGCCTCAGTTTGACCTAAGAAACATCCAAGGACAGCAGTCCTAAGTACTTCCTATCTTGTGGGATGGCTTAAAGGAATGAGGCAAAGTTGAAGAAAGAAAGATACGCTGAGAAATCCTTGCAGGGAAAGGAGTCAAAGAATCCAGAACTAGGAGGATCCTTAGGGGTCATATCATTCAAGGGATAAGGATAGAAATGTGACCCATGAATTTCCAAGTGAGGAAATTCCCTCTACTAATGTAGATCAGCATTTTTTCTACAACTTCAAGGTTTAGAGAGTTGCCCAAATCACTCTGAAGTTAAGTGACTTGCCCAGGGTCACATAAACAGTATATGTCAGAGGTGAAACTTAAACATAAGTCTTCTTGGCTTCAAGGTTGGTTTTCTATCCACTATACCATGCTGTAACAGATAGTCCAAACCTTTAGTTCAGTGATTCCCAAAGTGGTGGGTGCTGCAGCGATCCAGGGGGGCAGTGATGGCCACAGGTGCATTTGGGGGCAGTGAATAACTGTAACGGGGCAGTGATAGTATGTGACAAGGGGCGCTAAGTAATATTTTTTTCTGGAAAGGAGGAGGTAGGCCAAAAAAGTTTGGGAACCACTGCTTTAGTTTCTATAAATTAGTGAAATGAAGTCCAAGAAAAGTGTCTTTCCCAAAGTCACACAGCAGTGACAGAGTTAAGACTAGAACCCAGGTCTCCAGAGTCCAAGTGCTTTTTATGCTACATAATAATAAATTAGCTAATATGGGGGAAATGGATAGATGAGGGGAAAAAGTCTTGGGGTTCAATAGGTAAGCTGTTGAAAAGAGAACATAGCTAAAGAGAAGAACAGGAGCAATTCGAGGTGGTCACTGGGAAGGGAGTTGGAAGGAGGGAGAAATGATACCTTTTAAGGAGAAGGAGGAGCTGCCTTGGACAACAGGCAAATCATCGGAGCTCTGAATGGAGGATGAATATTCCCATACTCTGGAAGTGTAGTTACCTGGTAGGGAAGAAGAATGAGTGTTAAAATCTAGCCACTCCATCTGGATTCATCCCTGGGGTTAAAGAGCACTAGGGATTAGAATAATTCTTACATACTAGGCAAGTGGAAAAATGACATGTTGACCCAAAACCTCCAATAATCCAAAAGCCATTTCTATGTGTCATGGGATGTGTGATTTTGAGGGGCAGTTTGTGGTACCTCCTTAATTTTCAATGGTTTGGTCTAATAGTCAAAGGAATTTGTATTTCCTGAATAAATTCAGATTGAGCAGAAGGGACAAGGCTGGATGGAGTGGGCTGGATGCCTGAGGGGAAAAAATCAGTCAGGAGCCAACATTTTGCCACAGATAGTTCAACAAGTGCGTAATGGAGAATTGACAGGACATGTGAGTAGCACCCAAATCCCCTTCTATGACAACGAGAAGAGGTCCCAGCATGTCTGAGACCTTCCTCTCAGTCTCTAGCCCTGTTTATTTGTTCTAGCTACCTGCAGAGGAGACAGAGCACAGCAGAAGTTATTATCAACTTTTTATCTTTAGAATAAAACCATATAGAAACATAAGCAGTTATTTCCATAACCATTTGCTACCAAGAGCTCCAGGGAGTTTATAACCTCTTGTAATTACAGGAGATCTTCTCTTGGAACCAAGACCTAGAAAGGCCAAAGGATTTTCCCAATATTGTCCATGTGGGAGTGGATCATTGATTTAGAGCTTGAACAGACAATAAAATTATCTAATCTAACTCCTTCATATTAGAGCTGAAGAAATTGAAGCCCAAAGAGTTCAGGTGACTTACTCGAGGCCCCACAGGTACTGAGCAGCAGCGTTGAGAAATGAATCTCAATTCTCTGACTCTAAATCTAGGATTCTTTCCATCTATCAGGCTTCCTTCCTGGTCCTCAAGCATTAATCTAGTGTTTCTTCTACCAGGTTTTGTGATCCTTCTCTTAGAGAAGCTTGGTACTTGGGCCTAACTGAGAAGGAATCTCCCATCTCCCCTCCTCATGCCCTCCATCTTTCCATATTTTCCCCAGTATAAGCCATTCAGTTTTATCCTCCATATTAAAGGAACTTTCTATGGGAATACAGAGGTAGAAAATTCACATATTAGGGTTGATGCTTCAGGTCTTATCATCTCAGTATATTCTTTAATGAAATAACATATGACTAGACAGTATAAATGACTAGGTGTCACAGTGGATAGAGTAACAGACCTGGAATCAAAAAGACTCATTTCCTGAGTTCAAACCCTGCCTCAGAAATTTACTATTGGGGACAGCTGGGTGGCTCAGTGGATCGAGAGTCAGGCCCAGAGACAGGAGGTCCTGGGTTCAAATCTGGATGCAGACACTTCCTAGCTGTGTGACCCTGGTCAAGTCACTTTACCCCCATTGCCTAGCCCTTACCACTCTTCTGCCTTAGAACCAATACACAGTATTGATTCTAAGACAGAAGGTAAGGGTTTATTTTTTAAATAAATAAAAAAAGAAAAAATTTACTAGCTATGTAATGCTGGACAAGTCATTTAACCCTGCTTATCTCAGTTGCCTTATCAGTAAAATGAGATGGAGTAGGAAATGACAAGCCCCTCCAGTCTCTCTGACAAGAAAACCCTAAATGGGATCATGAAGAGTCAGACATCACTGAAACTACTGAACGACAAAAAGCTGGCATAAAATCTGAGATTCCTAGAGTTATGGAGTCATTTGGGCCATCCCCCTGCCTTTGGGCAGAATAATACCTTAAAATAATAATTCTCACTTCTGGGGTCCCTTTAAGCTTTACAAGATGTGTTTTCATAGTAACCCTATGAAGTAAGGGCTACAGGTATTTTTTCCCTCTTTATAGATGAGGAAACTGATGCTCTGAGGGGTTAAGCAGTTTTCCCCAGTACCATTCAGCAAGCAAGTGGCAGGATTAAGCCACACAGGTCCTCTAATCCTAAACCTGGTGCTTTTATCATAATAACAGGGATAGAGATTCCCTGCCCCAAATGTCAGATTGTTAAGGAACCTCTTGATTCTAGAAACAGCAGCAGAGTGTAATAGTAGGACCTGGAATTTGAAGATAAGAGTTCTGTCCTGCCTCCACTATTTACCAGATATTTGCTCATGGACAACTGGCTTAATCTCCCAAAGCCTCAGTCTCTCCATCATATAAAATGGGTATTCTGCCCAATACATAGGGTTTTTAAGAGGAAATCGTTTTGCAAATCATGAAATATTATAGAGAAGGGGGCAGCTGGGTATCTCAGTGGATTGACAGTCAGGCCTAGAGACGGGAGGTCCTAGGTTCAAATCTGGCCTCAGACACTTCCTAGCTTTGTGACCCTGGGCAAGTCACTTGACCCCCATTGCCCACCCTTACCAATCTTCCACCTATGAGCCAATACACAGAAGTTATGGGTTTAAAAAAAAAAGAAATATTATAGAGAAGTGAATCTTTTTTAGACTCCTTCCTCTGGAGGCAGCTCATGTCCCATTTCCCCTTATTTTATCCTCAGTGAGAATAGAAAAGTAGATGGATTTCAGGAATCCTTCTCTCATTTTTGATGAAGTGCCCCATAGCTCTCTTCTTATCCCTATATGATGCTTCCCTTTTGACCTTTTCTCCAGGCTTTTGCCATCTACGTGCATCTCCACTGGCCTCCCACCCTTTTCAGCGCTCTCTAAACCCATCTTGACTCCCTCCCCCTGGCTCTCCCTCCACCACCGTCTCTATCCCATCATTGTCATTCTCCTCTTGTTTAGGTTTCCCTCCTGTTCTCAAGTGACCTCGCTGTCACTCAGCCAGCTCATGAGCTGTTCTGATGACATTTACCTTTGGTGCCGTAGAGATTGTTGAAGTTCTTTTGGTTGGTCTCCTTGGTGAGGCGGCCTGGAGAAGAAGGTTGATAAGATGTCCTGGCCCCAGCTGGGAAGAGACAGATGAAGAACACGTGTTCAGGTGTGACTAAACAGTGCTCAGCAGGAGCCCTGACCAAGAACACCCTCTCCAATTCCCTGTTCTGGTGAATAAACTGCTGTTATTGGGAATTTAATTAGGAAGAAGAGGGAAGGACCTAAAACCATTCAGGATTTTCTTATTGGAATGACATATCTTTGGCACAAGGGCCATCTTAAGTTTGACCAGCTCACACTTTAGGGGTATTTCAGTGAATACCAAGCTCTCTAAGGGCAAGGCCTTCTATCGGTGGAACATGGAATAGCACCAGCCTCTGTGGAGAAGGAAGGAAGGAATGGTGAGATACCATGGACAATAGAAAGGAGAAGTTAGAAAAAAACTTGGAAATTTTGTTCCAGGCAATGGAAATGAGATGCATAAGAGGCAACCACGTAAGAAAGAAGAATCAAGATCATGTCATTAAGGGGATCAGGGAAGGAACTGGGAATATGTAGAGGCAGTTCGATGGTTAGAGCACTGGGTCTACAGTCAGGAAGACCTAAGTTCAAATCCAGCCTCTGACACTAGCTGTGTAACCCTTGCTTGGCAAGTCACTTAGCCCTATTTGCCTAGTTTCCTCATCTGTAAAATTTGGAACTGGAGAAGGAAATGGTAAATCGCTCCTGCATCTTTGCCCAGAAAACCCAAATGGGGTCACAGAGAGTCAGACTCAACTAAAAGCACTTACCAATAACAATAACTATAACTCCGAAGAAGCCCAGAGAGACTGCTGAGGAACATATCTTGAAAGCTAAATTCAAGCACTCTATTCCGGTATTTGGCTCTTTTGCTTGACCCTAGAAGTCAGAACCAGAAGTGGCAAGTGGAAATAATGGGGAGACATATTTCTACTGCCTCTAAAGATAAACTTCCTAGTTACTGAAGCCATCCTGGAGTGAAATGGGCTACCTCAAAAGAGGGGAAGGATCTACATCACTGGGGGTCTTAGCAGAAGTTAGAAGACTATTTTCCTGGGATGGCATATGCTATATGATTGTGGGCAAGTCAGTTCCCAACTCTAGGCCTCAGTTTCTCCACTTGTAAAATAAGGAGGTTAGACTAGATGGTCTCTAAGATCCTACTAGCTCCAAATCCTGTAATTTGTGTGTTCCCATGTCACCTGAGTCTAGCATTTTTCTCACTGTATCATAATACTATCTGCTTGTTTCTCTTACTAGACTTACTAAACACTAGAGAGGACAGGACTCGAAAAACACCACTTCTGGCAGAGTGAGAAAGCCAACAAGGACAAGTGGCATGGATCTTAGTGCCAGGGACCTGAATATCTGGCTAGGAAGGGACCTATGGAGCCCAGAACAGGTCCATCCAGGCAGGAGACCCAGATGCCAGGAAGACTACATGTGGAGGCATGGGTCAGGTTATTATATGTCATCTCCTCCCCTTGCCAAGCACAGTAAGCTGGTGCAACCATGTGCTGGAAGGTGAACTCAGGCTTGGCACAGGTTAGGAATGTGAAGGTGAGGCCCCGTCCCTTATTGCTGCCACCCCCAGGCAGTCCCCACTTAACCCAGATACTGTTTTTCAAGCTGGGCAGTGCCCTCACAGTAGGAGGAACAATTAGATTCAAATGTCCATGGGCACTGAATAGGAAAATACCCATTCACTGGGCTTCCTTTAGTGACGAGGCCTTAACTCCTTCCCCTGCATTCTCTGGGTGAAGGAGATCAGTGTCCCCTCAGTGATATGATGGGCCGTCTGGGGCTTCCGAGAGAGCAGCCCAGGACTCTGCGTGGCAGGCCTGCTGTGGGAAGATGAAGGTGGGCAATGGGGATTAGGGAATAAACACACAGGAAATAATCTTCTGAGCCAGGGAAATTCCTATGACTAGGGGAATCTCCCCAGTCAGGTGGAGAATAAGTGAAACAGAGGGAGAATCCACCTTGTTATCTGATACAGAGTCCTGTTCTGCAATCCAAAACTGGGGGGAATATTCAGAAAGTAGCAAAATTGCCTCTTGTCTTTCAGGGGAGGAAGGAGTGATGGAAGAGAGAGGATCAAATCCAACTCACTAATTTTACAGATGAGGTAGTGAAGATGGGGCAGATTTTGTTGCTGTTCATTCATGTCTGACTCTGTGATCCCATTTAGGGTTTTCTTGGCAAAAATACTGGAGTGGTTTGCCATTTCCTTTTCTAGCTCATTTGACAGATGAAGAAACTAAGGCAAATAGGGTTGTGACTTGCCCAGAGCTCTATCCACTGTGCTACCTATCCGTCTCAGGGCCAGGATTCAAATCCAAGTCCTGTGACTCCAAGGACAACATTCTTTTCAGATATGATGTCAGCTGACTTTAGTTTTAGTCCCAGTTCTGTCACTAACTTGCTGGGACCTTGGATTGATCATATCATCTCTCTGGGTCCCAGTTTCATCACCTATAAAATGGGGGAATTTGAACTGGATAACTTTCAACATGATTTCCCAGTACTGAGGTTCATTGATTTGGCAATATGGATTACCTTACTCTACCATCTTGGCAACTGTAAGTCAACTGGCACCATGGATTATCAAAGAGGGAGGGGGAAAGTTTTCCTAGCCAAAATAAGGAATCGCTTTACAAAAGCAAATTCTACAAGAGTACAGGAAAATTTGGAGTGACTTTTGTGAATTTTTATTCTGATTTTCTAGGTCAAACCTTTTTGGTCTACCACCCCCTTTCCAGAAAAAAAATATTACTTAGCACCTCTGGAAATTAATAGGAAAGATAAAAGCCACCTGTGGCCATCACCGTTCCCCTGGATCACTGCAGCACCCACCAGGGGGCAGTGGCGCCCACTTTGGGAATCACCATAGGTGATGGGCAACAAGATCTGAGTTTGTTTGCATATTTTTCTGTGGTTGGGAAGGAGAGATTGAGAAGTCAGAAACAGAGCAACAGTGTGGGCAGGACATAGGAACTGGAGGCTCTCTGATTGGCTCAAAGTATAATCATGGCATTTTAGAATGGACAAACCAGCTGGATCCAGACAGCCCAAGAAGAACAATTCTCACTCAAAGTATTCTGGTCTGGTCTCTTTTTCAGCCAAGAGGGTGTGGAAATTGGCATTAGGCTAGAGGCCTGGAGACTGTCTTTAGGCAAGGAGGTGTGAAGAATTGAACATTAGATAAATAGACTTAGAAAGCTTAAGCACTTTACAACAATGACCAATATGGAAAAGCGTTTTGCATGATAATGTATATATGGCCCAGATAAATTGCTCTTTGGTTGGGGGAGGGACAGAGAAAGATGGTTTGGATCTTATAATTTTGGAAAACATTGAAAATTATTAGTACCTGTAATTGGGAAAATTTGAATTAAAAAAAAAAAAAGAAAGAAAAGCAAATTTAAGCACATGGGGGCAGCTAGGTGACTCAGTGGAAAGGACACCAGGGCTACAGATAGGAGGACCTGGATTCGAATCTTATCTCAGACACTTCCTAGCTGTGGGAACCTGGGAAAGACATTTAAGCCCCCTTGCAGAAAGAGATGCCAGATAGTAGCAAGGGACAGAATGAGAGGAGAAGTTAATTAAGGATTATCTAGCCAATAGAACTCAGGGAACCCAGTGGGCTCAGGGGCCAAGGTCAAGGGCTCTTTACTCAAACTGGAATTTCAAAATAGTCAGGAGAGTTTAGAAAACAGAGAAAAGAGGGCCCAGGAACCCAAGGCAAGGTCCTGGGAATGGACTACAAGGAGGAGTCAGGAGCTATTGAAAGGTAGCCTATTTTACCAGGGCCAGGCTCTTTAAGCAGGTAAACCTGTTTGGAGCATAGAGCGTGTGTTGTCATCCTAAGAATGGAGGTTGAGTAGGGTGGAGGGTTGTCAGGGGAGGGCTTTGAAGGCCAAGGCCAGGAGGTATGAGCTTGCCACAGAAGTTGATAAGGAGCCCCTCTGTTCCTCACGGTCTCACCAAAGAAATTAATGCATCCACTGCTTACTTACACTTGGGTGTGAGGTACATGGAATATCTCTTCATGGTGTCTGACTGGCCCCAGTCAGACATGTAGTTGTTCATGAAGCGATGGTCCCCTGGGGAAGAAAGACAGGGCTGGATGAGCAGAGGCTGGATACAGGGTGGCTGAGTGGGAATGGAGGGAGTTCCTAATCTTGGGATAGGCTGGCATCAGGAACCAAGATCCCCATCTCAGGGAATTTCATGTAAATAACACTAAAGTGGTCCTCTTATGGTCTGGACAGAAAAAGGCTCAGCTAGCATGGCCCAAACTTTGGCAGGCCCAAGCCAACTGGAAAGGTACTGATGCCTGAAGCCAAAGAACTGCTCTGGCTACACGCATTTAGCATCGTCACCAGAAACGGTACTTTTGGGGGGTTCAGTCATATCTGCCTCTCTGTGACCCCATGGACCAGAGCACACCAGGCTTTTCTGACCTGAGGGGCTCATCTCCCATTGGCACATCTTTTTAGCATTTTATGTTGTCTATGGGGTTTTCTTGGTAAAGATACTAGAGTGGTTTGCCATTTCCTTCTCCAGTTTTATTCAGGCAGAGGTTAAATGACTTGCCCAAGGTTTGCCCATAGTAGTAAGTTGGCAACTATGTGAAATACTGGATAGAGAACCATGGTTGGCATCAGAAAGACCTGAGTTAAAATCTGGTTTCAAACATTTATTCTCTGTATGACCCTGGGAAAGTCACTTAACCCTTTTTGCCCTAGTTTCCTCATCTGTCTGGAGAAGGAAATGGCAAGCAACTCCAGTGACTTTGCCAAGAAAAGTCCAGTAGGGTCAAGAAGAGTTAGATATGACTAAAAACAATTGTATGTGTCTGAAGTCACATTTGAACTTGGGACTTTCTGACTCTCCAGGGCCCAGTGTTCTATCCACTACACCCCTAGCTTGTCCCCCACCTTTTCTAGTCATATCATAATTGAAGGAGTAGAAGAGGCACGATCTGTGTTGGTGAAAAGAGACAACACAACCTCACCACTCAATGCTAAACACAGAGTATCTCAGGCTGTCTCCAGGAGTTCAGGTGGGTTTCCGCAGGAAAAAAAAAAATAACAGCTCACATTTCTAGAGAACTCTCACATTTACTTTACAACAATCCTGGAAGGTGCAAGGATTATCATGACCATTTTGTGGCTGAGGAACCAAGGCTCAGAGACTGGTGACTTGGCCAAAGTCCCACAGCAAATAAGCTGTTTTATTTTAAACCCTACCTTCCATCTTAGAATCAATACTAAGTACTAGTTCCAAGACAGAAGAGCAGTAAGGGCTAGGAAATGGGGGTTAAGTGACTTGCCCAGGGTCACACATCTAGGAAGTGTCTGAAGCCACATTTGAACCAAGGATCTCATATCTCTAGGCCTGGCTCTCAATCTACTGAGCCATCCAGCTGCCCCATAGTAAGTGTTGAAGCTTGGATTTAAACTTGGGCTATCTAATCCTGCTTCCTCTTCATCATGCTCCTTCTCACCTTCTTGGCCTATCTCTTTGTGATCAAAGCTTACAAATTTCCTGTAGCCTTCTTGATATAAAATTAACTGGTTCATTTTTAGGATTCTAGCATTAAAAGTTGGAAAGAACCTTAGAAGTCATCTTACCCCACCTCTTCATTTTACAGAAATGTTCATAACAGTACCTACCTCTGAGGGTTATTTTGAAGAGTAAATGAAAACTGTGTAAAGCACAATGACTGGCACATAGTAGGAGCTTACTAATGCTTCTTTTATTCCTTCCTTCCTTTTTTCTTTCCCTCTTTTCTTTCTTCTTTCCTTTTCCTTTTTCCTTCCTTCCTTCTTTCCTTTTCTTCTTTTCTTCATTTCTTCCTTTTCTAGTATACCAAGCTTCCCCCTCCCTTCATTAATAAAAATAGCTGAAAGCAACGGGGTGATTCCGTGGATTGAGAGACATGCTTAGAAACTGGAGGTCCTGGGTTCCTATCTGGCCTCAGACACTTCCTAGCTGGGCAAGTCACTTGACCTCCATTGCCTGGCCCTTACTGTTCTTCTTCCTTGGAACCAATATACAGTATTGATTTAAGACAGAGGGTAAGGGTTTTTAAAAATAAAATTAAAATAACTGCAATTTGTCTCATGTATTAAGGTGTGTAAAGATCTCTACAAATATGATCTTATTTGTTCTGCTTTACTCTGTGAGACAGATGATTACTATCTTCCATTTTATAAACAGAAATTGAGGCTGAGATTATGTGACTTGCCCAGGGTCACACAATGAATAAGGCCCATAGGAGGCTTTGTATTCCAATCTTCTGGAATCCAAGTCCAATGGCTCTATCCACTACACCACTTCACTATCTTTGTTACAAATGTGAGCTATTATTATGACTCAAGGTCCTATATAACTAAGTCCCCATGTCTTCCCCTACAACAGAGGTTTTTAATCTGGGGTCACAGGACCCTGAAGTGGTCCATGGGTAGATTTCAAGATATCTATGAGCATAGGGGAGAAAACCATCATCTTTGTTTCAATATAATCAGTTTCCTTTGTACTCTCATGTATTTAATTCATACATTTAACATTATTCTGAGAGTGGCTTCTCCAGATGGCCAAAGGCATCCATGACACATAGGAAAAAGCCTAGAGCTTAAAGATTTAGACTACCATCTAGTATCCTAGGAACAGGAAGGGAAATGAGTTAATTGATCTAGAGTTACAGTCACTGACAGGTCTCCTAATCCATGTAAACTAGACTCATTGCCACTTGGCTTCTCATTCACTTCTCCACCCTATTCCTTTCTTTTGCCTTTTCCTTCTTCTTAAATATCTCCTCTTTTCTTTCCTCTTCCTCCTGAAGAGTAGGGGTGATTTAGGTTCACCAAGAGAGAGTCATGGGACAAGCTAGGTGTAAAGAACAGATCCTAGACAGAACAGCCTTAGAAAGTTTAAGTCAAATTGCCCCTGGTTTGGGATTTGGCCCATTTCATCCCTAATGCCATCTCTGGACAAACGTGCTCCTGATTTCCCCCTTAACCTTTGTACAAAGTCTTGGGGAGACTCAGACCCAAGGTTAATTTAAATCTCTTGGCAATCAGAAAAGAGATAGAGATATCTTGTCCTTATAGCTAACTTCAAATCTTCTAGCCATGGCCACCCACAACTCAGTGGCCTCTAAGGTCTCTGCCAGATCTGAGTCTATAATCCTATGATACTATAAACTCACCAACTATATCTGGACAGAGAAGGAACAAATCCCAATAAGGGAGCCACCCCAGCCTGAGGCTGAGGTACTGACATCAGCAGTATTCCTCTTCTTCCACTAGGCTTCCTGCCTTTGTTAAGGCTTGAAGAAACCACACCTGTTCTAGGTAGAGTCATCAGCCCTGACCTACAAAATGGGCCAGCGTGGGATTGGGTGCCCAGCTCTTCACGCAAGTCCTCCAGGCCCCACCTGCCTCCACCAAGGACTAGATGAGACTCAGATCTCACAGGGAAAACCTGGATTTCAGCTGATGTTTGCAACCCAGAAATAGGAATCGAATGCCCTACTACCACCTCCATGTTCTATGCCTGAGGAATGAGTCACACATTAATGAGTCCTCAGCATTTTAGAAGATCATTTCATGATACTTTCACTGAAAAGTTGTCTTACTTTTCTACCCTGAGCCTCCTACACATCATAACCCCTTTACCTTTTCTTCCCTTCACCTCTATCCCACACAAAATCAGGTCTTCCACCTTGTTGGTAGACAACAAAGGTCAATCATTTCCCTCCTTGGCATGCTCAGCCAGAGAGGAAAAAGTACCAGGCTCACTTCTCAAGAGCCAGAACCATAACTAGGATGGGGAAATTGGGCCCTTGCCACAGGACTGTGAAATGAGAATATAAGCCCAATATCTCTATCTCTTCTCATCCTCTGTTGGCCATATATCACACAGCCTTTGCGTTCTCCTATTCTCCTGTCCAGTTCACATACTACCCTCAAGACCTTGTTATGGACAGCTACCTTTTGTCATAAGACTGACTTTTCCCACCATATCACCACACACTTGCTCCTTCCCAACTTCCACCTTTCCTGGTGACTGAGAGAACTGAGAATTGGATGTCACTAGCATATAACAAGCTCCCTGAGGGAGGGACTTTTTCCTGACAAAACTGACGGAGCTGGTCTATGTTATACTGCCCTCACTTCTGGAGATCTATGCTATATTTGGGGGGGGAGGGGTTAGGAGCACTCAAGATTACAATGATATAAGGACCCACAGGCTTTCTTGCACTCCACGTAAACTCCCTTTTGCCTCAACCACATTTGTCCTCGGCACCAAAATTCCTAATGATGGCTCTGGCAAGAACATCTATCAAATTAAATCTGTCAGAGGCTTGACATTAAGGTTTAGAGTATGGAAATAGTCCATGAAGAGCAGAGAACTAGACAAAGGCTTGAAGCCTGAGGAGACTGGCTTATTACAGATTAAAAAACAAAACAGTTACTCCATTGAAGCCATTTTTCAAGTTATGGGACCTGAGCATGTTGAGACATGGTGCAGGTGACCTCATCTGGGATGGCAATGACTCACACAGAATCCAATTCTATAGGAATCTTTGAGTTGTTAAGATAGGGTTGGCCTGCCCTCCTCAGCTCTTTCCTCTATGGCCAGGCACACAGTAGCTGTGCAAAACTCGATTTAATTTGTATTGTCTGATAAGTCATGTTGAAGTAGCGCAGAGTACTAGGATGAGCATTATATACGGAACCTGGAGAGACCCAGATCAGAAATCCACCTCTGACCTTTACTAGCTGTGTGATCACGAACAAATTACTTAGCTTCTCTTGGCCTCATTTTCTTCATCTGCTAATTGAAGATGGTATTATCTTCTTCATAGAGGTGTGACGATCAAATGAGAGTATGTATTATGATGGCTAGCAAGGTTGCAGTCAAACAGATCGCCAAAGGCAATATGGATGGCTCCATGGAAGGGGCAACATCCCATTGACCACTGATTATTGCCTGCTAAACAGATGTGGATGATCTGAAATCCACAATCTACATTCCCTTGGCTTTACCCTGTGCCAACATCTGGATGACCAAGCAGGAAACTATCCTCAGTGACCATACTCACTAACCCTGTGCCCTATATGCTTCTCTCTACAGCTTCTTCTGATAACTTTATCTTTTTTAAGTTAATAAACATAATGATATATAGGTATGCACATATATGAGTGTTTAGATATGTGGACATGTTCCAAAAATCTAGAGTTTTAAGTTTTAAGCTATGGATATGGACCTATGATTTCATTTGTATTGAAATCTCTCCAGGTGAGAAAACTCCCTCTCCTAATTCAGATAGGTACCTTCTTCCCAACTTACATTCTTCCACAGTTGGTCAGAGCACGGCCTAGAGCAATAAATGACTCACAATAAAGGGCCACATAGTTGGGATGTGTCAAAGGTAGGATTTGAACCCAGGTGTTCTGGCTCCAAGGTCAGCTCTCTGACCACTATACTACAGCTATCTCTCTTTACAATGTCTATAAATCTATCTCTATATCCATCTATTTATCACTATCTGTCTACATATCCATCTATTTTTGAACTCTACCTAATATTTATCTGTCTATTTACCCATCTGTCTGTCTATATGTGTCTGTGTCTTTCCATCTATCCACCTGTTTATCAGTCTATCCGTTGAATATACATAACATTCCATTCTATTCTATTCTAGATGTTGAACCAGTCTAGCTGAGGTCCAAATCACCCATAGTATGCACTGATATCAGTGTGACTGCAGAAGGAGGAGGCAGGCTGGGTTTCTATTTATTTGTTTCTGAAACAGGGAGGAGGAGCACTCTCTAAAGGGAAACAAAGGGTCTTTGGAGTCAGCTTACCAGCCTGGTAGCTACCATTCTCCATATGGTTTCTCTCAATGAAATTCCGACTCAGATCTGCTTTGCACATCTTTTCCACGTGTCTCATGCACACATTGAGTAGATCATCCTTGAAGTTGCCCAGTGACTGAGCCAGGCCATCTCCTTCCAACAAGACATGGTATGTAGGCAGAGGTGGGGGAAGTGAGTAGTTGCTCATCAGAGCTCCAAATTCCTGCCAATAAGAAGGAGCAGAAGCCAGTAAATTGTCTGTGCCCCTGGGGGTCAGAAATACTTGGATCCTCACATCATCTCAAAGGATAAGATAACAGAATCAGAGATTAAGAGCTAGAAGTATCCTTAGAGATCATTGAGTCTAACTCCACCATTTTATAGATGAGGAAACAGAAGCCCAGAGAGGTGAAAAGACTTACCCATGGTCACAAAGGCTATAGGATCATATAGGTGATCATATAAATCATCTAGAGTTGAGACCTAAATGAAGCCATTTAGTTCAACCACCTCATTTTACAGATGAAGAAACTGAGACTAATAAGAATAAAAGAAACGGGTACCTGCTATGTGCCAGGCACTGTGCTAAGCTCTTGACAAATATTATTTTATTTGATCCTCACAACTACCACAAGAGGTTGGTGCTATTATTATTCCTATTTTACAGTTAAGGAGATGGAGACATTCAAGTAACAAAAGTGACTTGCCTGGGGTCACACATAGCTAGTTAATGTCTGAGGTCAAATTTGAACTCAGCTCTTGTGCCATTTAGCTGCCTGGCGGGGTTAATTGACTTGCCCTGAGGATTAAGTTAAGTTCAAACCCAGGTACCTTGTCTTTCCACTTTTCTACACAGGTCTCCTCGTAATCTAATAAAAAGAGCTTCAGAACCAGGAGTCAGGCCCTAGAATTTAGGTTCTAGATCTTGTTCTGCTATAAGTTAGTGAACTTCTATTTGTAGTTTCTCCATTTGTAATATCATTCCAGGTCATTCTCCCCTCTCTAAACCCTTATGGTACCTAATTATCTGAAACACCTAGTTTGGCCTTTAATTACATAGTATCTTATATTGTTCTCTAATTGTTTCTTGGATGTAAGGCTTATCTCCCTAAATAGATAGTAAACTCCTTTCCCAATGGAGCCTTCAATACCTTCCATATCCCCAACAGTAAATAGCAAAATGCTTTACACATAGGAGGAAGCAACAAATACTTATAGGGAGAGAGAGATGGATGGATAAATGGATGGATTAGGAGATGGATGAATGAATGAGGGGATGGAGGGATGGATGGAGGGATGGATGAATGGATGGATGGATGGATGGATGGATGGATGGGCAGATTACCTGAAGAAACAGAACCGAGTCACTGATACTGTGCAACTGCTCTCTGGTCTGCTTATCCTCTTGTAGCACTTTGGTCCTCTCATCTAGTGCATCCACAATCACCTTCACCTGGTCCACAGCATCTTTTTCCCGCTGCTCCAGTGCTGCCCTAACTTCATCCCTCTGTTTTTCTAGGTCTCGAACTAAGTCACGGAAGTTCTGCTCCAGGATGGCTTTTTCATTGGTGGTGAAGCTCTGGAGCAGGGGAAGAGAAGGAAAATAAGCAAAGGCAAGTCTCCAGTTGGAACAAATCAGGCATTCCATGATCCCCAGAAATTAGGACCAGGCTGTTTTCATTGTCCCCAAGTGGTACAACTGATCTTACCTTCAAGGCTCTCCTGATGAACAAAGAATGCCAATCTCATTTGCAGTCAATTTTTGTTTATCCACAGGAAGATTATTCTATTTGGTTGATTGTTCTTGTCCAGCTATCTAGTCTGACTCACCAATTACCTCTCAGAACTCCACCTACGTGTGTGTTAGCTCATATACCAGCTTATTCTCTTCTCCTTTCCTACCCACAATGTACATGCACACAATGACCTGGATAACTAGAGAAACATATATTTGGAAGGTGCAACATCCATTGAGAAGGATTTGCTGGTCCATTATGGACCATTCCTAGATTGATCATTTGTAGAACCTTGCTTAATGGAGGCTTGAGTGGTAACTGAATTCCTTCTTCTATGCTAGAACTAACCATAGATGGAACAGCATGAAGGAATACACAGGGAGAAGGACTGGGTAAACCCAGAGGAGGCAAGAAAACCAAGAAAGACTGTTATTTCCAAGTGGAGCAACCAGCCAAAGTGTTCTTTCCTCTACCTTGCTCCAAAAGGGGCCTGGGAGCCTAGGAAAATCTGTAGACTTGGGGCAGAGGAAGGGAATGTAAAAAGAAAGACTCTGGAAGTCCCAGTCACCTTAATCCTGTCCCGCTCTTTCTGCCACTTCTCAACTTCATCTTCAATCTCGATGATTTTCAGCTGCAATTGCTCCTTTTGCAAAGACAGTTCTGTCTGTTGGGGAGGGGAGAAGTGAGGGAAAGAAAAAAGAGGAACAGTGAAATTAATGCAATTTCTGATTATTTGAGAGATTAATTTGTACTCTGAAAGTATGCTGCATTTGGAATGAAGTGAAATAAAGCGGGTAGATAGTCCCAGTCTCAGGCCATGGTGTATAAAAGATCAGACCTTTGTCTTCTTCACTCAAACTCAGAGCAGAAAAGGAGAAGGTGTGTAGTTTGGAGGTGATTATCCCTCCCCCCTTTTTTTTTAATTGTACAGTTTGTCATGTCTTTCCCCGAAGTCTTCTTCTGGATGCTTCATTATCACATGGCAGATGTGATCTTGGGATCCTAGAGTCTATGGATATGCCAGTGTAGCACAAGTTGCACCAAGTCCTACCCATCTTTAAAAAATTAAAAATTAAAACTTTACCTTCCATCTTAGAATCAATACTATGTATTAGATTCAAGACAAAAGTAGTAATGTCTAGAAAATAGGGGTTAAATGACTTGCCCAGGGTCACATATTTAGTGTGACGATAGGATTAACTCTCCCCTAGTCTATTTTTAAATTAATCAACAAAAACTGAAAACACCCCTACTTAACACTAAATAGGGAAGGTCACACAAGCCACTTGCTAAGAGTGAGTGTCAACTCCAGAAGCTACTGACCACCCTTTGGGCAGTGCTAAGCAAATTTAGATTGCAATTGGCTCCCGTAAAGTGGAGGAAGGGACAGGAAGGGACGTGGAAAAAGAGATGTGGAAAAAAGGACTATAAAAGTCCTGGACTTCCTATCCAAGGGGGTCTTCAGCCTGAATTTTTGGCTTGGAGGACCTTGGACTAGGACTGTAGCTTGAAGCTATGACTTAGGACTTTGATCTGGGACTCTGACTCTTGGTTCTGGTAAGACTGCTCCTGGGTCTTCTCCTTTGGAGCTTCACTTGAGTGAGTGAGAAGCTGATCTTCCTTTCCTAGCTTCTGGAGAGATTAGTTCCAAAGAGGCCTTCCCCTCTTAGAGGAGGCTGCATGGGTAGAACCCCTGTTTCATTCACCATCAGAGTCCTCTGGCTGAGGATCAACAAGCTCTCCCAGGCTGACTTGGGGACCAGAACAACATTTAGGGTAATAGGCTTCTTCTACCTTTTTTTATATTTCTCTACTTTCACTCCTTCCACCTTTTTATAAATAAAACTACTAAAAGTCATTTTGGCTTGAGCTATAATATTTTAAAATCGGCAACCACAGTATTATCTTAAAATTCTCATATATTTAGTCAAACCCTTCATTTTAATTCCTTACATTAAAAGTTTCTGAGGTCAAATTTGAACCCAGGTCCTCTTATTTATAGTCCTGGTTCTCATCTAGCTTCCCATTCAGAATGTCAGTGGACTAGAACTAATTTAGTCAGCTTTGGAGATCTCATCAGCCAAAGACTGGCTATCAGATCTGAGGATCATTGATTTAGAGATATATGAAACTTTATAGAGGTCATCTAGACAAAACTGTCTGCCTGCCACACTCCACAATTCAGCTGAGCCAGATTAAAATGTTTGGGGGACATACTTAATAGAATAAACAAAAAATGCAGTAGAACCTAGATAATGTTAATACATAGTTTTCTAAGTCAATGTGAAGCTGTCAGGGATCCATTTAATGGCCCTCTTTATAGTTGAGATTGATATCCTTGATTTGGGCATCATTTTCCTAAAAGGGAAACTAAGTCTCAACCTCACAAGTGACTTAAAGATCAAAAAGGTGACAGAGCCAAGATTTGAACCCAGATCACCAGATACCAAAATTAGGACTCTTACCACTACACTATGGTGCTGATAAATATTTTGGCCACAGTGACTCATGGAGAGTCAGGGTTTCAGGTTCAACAACTGGACTTAAAGCCTGGCTCTGATTCTAACCAGTTCTGACACCCTGAGTAAGTCACTTCACCCCTACCTGCTACTGGGTTAGTGGAGGGAGTTCCTACAGAAGGGATTCCCTATATTGAGGAAATCATGGATCATTTAGTCATATTAAAAACTCATAAAATAAGCTACTAAGGCAGGGAGGGGTTAGTTGTTAAAGTGTTGATGTTTTGTTTATGTGTGGTGTCTATGGAGATCCTGTTACCTAGAGGGTATAGAGGAGGGAATCTGTGACCAGCTGTCACTCTGAAGAAGTGGGTGAAGATATGTTCCTGTGGCACACCACGGAAAACTGAATACCTGAAAGTGAATAAAAGGAGCCAGGAGCAAAGGAGGACTACTGAGGAAACTACAGAGAGTCCAGTGGCATCCCAGGGAGACATGGAAAAGGGAGGGCACGCATGAGCTTTCCCTCAGGTCCAGATCCACAATGGTCCATCTATATGGGCGTAGGTCTACAGCTGGCTGTTGTTGATCAGGAGTGTCTGACTCCTCCTGACCCCATTTGGGGTTTTCTTGGCAGAGTTATTGGAATGGCTTTGCTATGTTCTTCTCCAGTTCATTTTACAGATGAGGAAATGGAGGCACGAGGGTTAAGTGACTTGCCCAGGGACACACCACTCTATAAATTGAACTAGAGAAGGAAACGGCATACCACTCTAGTATCTCTGCCAAGGAAACCCTAAACAGGATCACAATCAGACACAACAACAATGACTAAACAAGAGCAAAACTTAGATAACTTAACCTCTCTAGACTTCAGTTCCTTATCTATAAAATGGGGTGGCGAGGGAAGATGGAGACATCCAGCTCCAAATCTAAGATCTCATGATTCCTTACACTCTAAGACAAAGTGCCCTTTGAGGCTCCTTCGGGCTCCAGGTCTATGATCCAATACTGATATGGTACAAATTCTCAGGTCCTTCTACCTCTACTTCTATGTTCCTTTAAAAAGCTCAGTTGTTCTATGTGTAAAGTGAGAGAATTGAGCCAGATGAATCTCTAAGGTCCCTCCCAGCTCTAAATTCTGTAATCCTGTAAATCACGGCTAAGTCTCTTCATCTGTCGGAACCTGTTTCATCAGAAAAATAGGATACTCTTTCTTTCACTCCCTAAAAATTAAGCAGAGAGCTTAACTCAACCTAAAAAGTGTTATGTAAATGTAGGCTTTTGTTGTTTTGGTCTCTGCTAAATTCCTACCTTCTGAAAAAAGCCTCTTCCAGCCTTTCTTACTCTTAGTGTCTCCCCTCTGAGCCCACTCCCAACTTATCTTCTACATATCTCATTTGAACATCATTTTTTGCATGATATTGTCTCCCTGTTAGACCATGAGCGTCTTGAAAGCAGGAACTCATTTTTCCTTTTTTGGTGGCCGGAGTGAGGGGTGCTTTTCTTTGTCTCCCCTGGGCTTAGCAAATGCCTAGCATAGGTTCTTAATAAATGCAAATTGACTTACTGACAGTAGAAAACTTCTTTTCTTTAGTCTTATCCAGACTCAGTCATTTAAAGAACAAAAGATTTTGCTTCCACTGGGGGGAACATATGGGGACCTCTATAAAGAACTAGCTACTTCCTCAAATCTGGGGCAGATTTATTTCTCAGAAGAACAAGAAAACTTGGCAGAAAGTGAGTGGTATGGGATCAGCTCTGACTGCTCCCCAGGCCCCACTTTACCCAACTCCCCTCCTGTGGCATTTCTGCAAAGGTTGCTTCTGCTCCTTTATAAGGACCTGGGCCATTTTCCAGGAGGGAAACACCTGCCTTGTCAGGTCAGATGGGCTTGTGAGATGGGAGGCCCTGCCCAGTCTAGCCCAGCCCAGGGAGTGTCCCAGCAGCAATAACAGTCTCATATATAATTGTGGAATGGTGTTAGGTGAGTGTTGCAAGCAGGCAGGCAGGCAGGCAGGTACTGAGACTGCTGTGTGCTGGGGAGGACTCTGCCTGGGCAGGCAGAACCTCAGTTTTGATGGGATCTGCACTTTTTTCCATCACCCTTGATGGGAGAAGGGTTAGATGATGAAGTGAGGAGGGCAGAAGTCTGATGGGGAAATAGAAGAGGAATTAATTAGTGCCCTGGCTAAGGGAGCAAGGGTGGGCCTCTCGAGCTTGGGGGTAAGGTAGAAGGAGATGTCCCTCTGTTCCCATGCTATTGGGTCTTCCGGATTAAAAAGTGCACCTGGGCACACTTGTGTCTACATGTCCCTCTGGCACAGATGATGGGTATTCCATTGACTCGACCTTTGGGCATCAGCCAGACCTTAAGGGGAGCAACCCAGTTAATCAAAATCAATAGCAAATCCTCTTGTTCTAATAGGGACTCTTCCATGGGAATCTCAAAGCATTTATCCTTGTGCTGACCCAAGAAAGAAGGTGGGGAGAGAATGTGAATGGCCCATTTTTGGTAGATGAAGAAAACAAGGTCCCTAGAAGAACCCTGACTCCCCCAAGTTCTGCAAAAGTGTAGACATAATTTGAATCTGGGTATTTAGGGCCGCCATCTTCCCTCCCCTATCCCTACTCCATGTCCTTTGCCAAGGTGCCAAGAGAACCAGAAAATGAAAGAAGTCAAAAACCACTAGGAATGCTAGTTGGCCCTTGGCCAGCACAGAGCCATTAGACTCAGCCTGGGATCGAGACTCCTACCCACAAATGACAGGAGTCGAAGCTAACAGGCCAATTATGGATAGAGATCAGAGAGAAGAGATTTGACTGTGGCTGAAGCTCCTTTGGGCTTTCTCAAGGAAGAAAGAGCCCAGGGGGCTGGGAAAACTAGTGGGGAAGAGAAAAGTGGTTATCCAATCAGGAAACCATAGATTACTCGGCAGATTATCTTATCTCTCTACCCTTTCCCCAGCTTCTGTCTTAGGAAGCCTGTTGAATTTGCAATCAGGAAACATTGATTCAAACCCTAGCTCTGATAGTTTTGTACTACAGACAAGTCCTTGGCTTCTCTGAGCCTCAGTTTTCTTCTCAGGAAAAATTATTATAAGAGTAGAGCAGCTAGGTGGTTCATGGATTGAGATGGAAGGTCCTAGATTCACATCTGGCCTCAGACACTTTCTAACTGTGTGACTCTGGGCAAGTCACTTAATCCCCATTGCCTAGCCCTTACTATGTATTGGATTCAAGACAAAAATAGTAATGTCTAGGAAATAGGGGTTAAATGACTTGCCTAGGGTCACATATTTAGTGTGAAGATAGGATTAACTTTCCCCTTGCCTATTTTTTAATTAATCAACAAAAACTGAAAACACCCCTACTTAACACTAAGTAGGGAAGGTCACACAAGCCACTTGCTAAAAGTGAGTGTCAACTTCAAAAGCTACTGACCACCCACTGGGCAGTGCTAAGCAAATTTAGATTGCAATTGGAGGAAGGGACAGGAAGGGACGTGGAAAAGGGGACATGGAAAAAAGCCCTTTCAGTGTACTAGGCTCTGTTCTAGGAGACACAAAGACAAGCAAGAAATGGTCACAAAGACAAGCAAGAAATGGTCCTTGCCCTCAAGAAGCTTACAATACTCTACAGAGAAGTAGATTCAAAAAATAAATACAAATTAGTAGGGGGAAGGTGCAAAAGGGAGCACTAACTATTAGGGAGTCAAGTAAGATATCTTGCTAGAAGTGGTAAATTGAGCTAGCACTTGAAGGGCATTGGGATTTTAAGAGGCAGAGGTGAGGAAGAGACCTTGGGCAAAGGGACTGAAGCTAGAGAGGGAATGGTGCATGTAGGGAACAAGAAGAAGGCTAGTTTGGCTAAAACATAGATTAAATCAGCCTAAAGGAAAAACAAGAAAGAAATATAGCCTAACCACCACTGGCATTCCCAGGAAAGAAGCATCATGGCAGGAAAGTGGAAAAAGTAATCAAGACTTCCATCTCTTGGATTAGACAGGGAGGTCCAAGACCTCCTGGAAAAGCCAAGGATTATTTTGGCCTCTTAGTCTTTCCAGGAGATCTTAGACTTCTCTGTCTAATCCTGATCTAGAAATGGTCCCACCCAGTTGGACATGAAAGTAAAAAAAAAAATTTATCCATTGGACAGAAGGCAGTTCAAGGTTGAGAGAAATTAGGAACAGTCCCAGACTAGTAGTCAAGAGACCTGGGCTAATAACTCTACCAATGTGACCCTGGGCAAATCATATCTCCTCTGGACCTCTGTTTTGTCATCCATAAAGTGTGAGTTGGGTGTAGACCAGATTACTTCTAAAAGGCTTTCTGAGAGTCCAACTCTGTCTCTCTGTCTTGCTCTGCCTCTGTCTCTCTGACTGTCTCTGGCTCTCTATATAGATATATTTATAAATATTTATTTATACAAATATATTTATCCATCAATATTTATTTATCATGGATAGTACTATGAGTTGGAGAGACTCAAGCAGATGGTAGACCTGAATTAGTCTAAAAATTAAGAGAAACACTCCATCTTTTCACTACCACTCCCATGTAGAAGAATGGTGGTCAAAGGACAGAAAAATGTATTCCTAGTGATTCTCCTGTCATTAGGGAAATTCTGAACTAAGCATGAGCTTGAGGGTGGAGTTGGAGTCCTTCCTACTCAAGGTGAGACTTCCTAACCCAATCTAGAGGCAGAAGGGTTTGTTTTCTCTATGAAGTCATGGAGGGCTGGCACAATGAGGACCTATCCGCCAGGGACTCCACCCAAAGGGGGCAGCAAGAATCACTCCTATCTATACAACAATGATACTTTGCTCAGCCCAGCTTCATGAGGTAGGTAAATTTATCATAATTGGAATTATTCATATTGTAATTATTCTCATTTAATAGAGAAGAAAACTGACACTCAGATAACTAGTGACTTGCCCAAGGTCACAAGGCTTGTGAAGGTCAAAGCCAAGGCTCCAATTCCAATGCTCTTTCCATTGCTCCTGAAGAGGGATTGTAGCCTCTTTGAAACTGGAAATCTTAGAGATCAACTGGCCTAACTCATTGTAATGGATAAGGAAACTTAGGTACAGAGAGATCAAAAAGTCACACAGAATTTGAATCCAAGTCTTCCTGGTTCCAAGTCTTGGGCCATCTCTGTTATTCCCTGATATCCTCTGGAGAAAGAAACATTTCATTCCTACGAACCCTCTCTCTTACTCCCAATCCCAGGGAAAAATCCACGCTCCATTTTGGAAAACCAACTACTCACATTTCTCTGAAAATGGAGCACCCCTCAAAATGCTAGGTGAGCATAGATTATCGCTTATAAAAGAAATACAACAAAAGAAATACAACCTCTCTGAGACTTCAACATGTTTTATAACTTCAACCCAGCTTTTTCTGGTCCCAAACAAGTCAGCACAAGGATTGATGATGGCATCTGGGAGCTACCTCCTTCCCTTGTTGTCATCCAAACCCAATCCCCACTTACCCCTCTATAGTCTCTTCATTCCAAAAGAGACATGGTGGGGAAGTATTATAAGAAGACATTCCCTCCAAAGGCTGTTCTCTATTATTAGCTTTATGTCCTTAGCTCTCTCTCCCACCCAGTTTTAATCTTGAACAACCATCTTTGGAAGAAAAGTCCCTCTCAATGACTCACTAATAGTGCCCTGGAGGAATCAAGAGGCCTCCTATTGCCTTCTCCAACAACTTCTCCTCTCTTCCCTGACTGATTCCTCTGCCTAGATCAGCGGACAACTAGCTTGTCTCCTCTTCTGAACCCTGCCCTCACACATTTACAAATTATCTTTTGCTTCTCTCCTTCTTCCTCCTCCTCCTCCACCTCTTCCTTTTCTAGAAACAAAGGCTATCATCCCTTTTTCTCTGAGGAAAAGGTGAGTTGAGAGTTTCCTTTCACCTCCATCTTTAATGTCCTGTCCCCCCTCTCCCAATAAACTTCAGTTCTTTCAGCCTTCACTCTAGGAAGAGAGTTCTCCTTCACCCTCTCTTCCTACCTCTCCTGCCCCCATCCATCTCCCCTTTCCCTAAAACATTGCCCTTTCATCATCACCCTCAGTTTTCAGCTTTCTCCTCCTTGGACTCCAACCTCCACCAAGCCTTGCTCTTTCTCCTCTATTGGCCCAGCCTCTTGCTCTAATCCAGCCAGCTGATCTTTCAGTTCCCAGGAATCTCTCATTCGCAGGACCTCCACCCATCTGTCCTAGAATGTACTATTCTGGGTCTCCAACCTGTTGCCTCTTTGAGTCACACCGAGTTTACAGACCCTCTTGGAGCTGATTATTACTTTGCTCTCTGTTTTTCCCACTGCCCTCTGGTCTTTGGTTCTTTATTCTCTCTTCATCCCCTTATTATCTTTAGGACTGTAGGACCTTAGATCTCTGAGACATTAGAACTAATCTATTCCAGTCCTCTCATTTTCTTAAGTCTCCAAAGACTAAAGTGTCTGGTCTAAATTAATTTTATCCTACCTAACCTTGACACTTCCCTTCTGGATCCCATTTCTATTCCTCCTAAATCATTTTTTTCTCCCTTCCTGAAACTAAATTCTGCCCAACTCTCTGAGGTCTCTTGCAATTCTAAGTCTTTAATTCGGGGAGGGGCAGCTAGGAGGTTCAGTGGATTGAAAGCAAGACTTACAGACAGAAGAACCTGGGGTCAAATCTGGCCTCAGACACTTCCTAGCTGTGTGACCTTGGGCAAGTCACTTAATTCCCATAGCCTAGCCCTTACTGCTCTTCTGCCTTGGAACCAATACACAGTATTGATTCAAAGATGGAGGGTAAGAATTTTTTTTTTTAATCTATGATCCTAAGATTGTCCCCACCCTTCTTCCCCACTAATGATCTTGCTTTTTTCCCCACTTCCATCTGAAGCAGTCTCCCCCATCCCCCTTCTCTTAGAGGCTAGGCTGGATCCCCCTGATGTCAGGCTGGGGCCTCTGTGCCTCACCTGCTCCCACAGTCCCACCCCTACCTACACCTCTGTGCTGATTTCCTCCTACTCCCAGCTCAATTCCCTTCTCCCTGCCCAGGCCTGTCCCTAAATACTTTCTTTGTTTCCTCTCTCTCCCACACTTGTCTGGCTGCCTCTTGCTTTTCCACTACTTGGGATTGACTCTAAATGGCAGGCTCAGAACCCTTCCTATGCCACTGTATCCAGCCTTTTCCATTTGGGTAGCCCAAACCTGTCTGGAACCCTGGGACAGGAACAGAACCTCTCCTGCAAAAGACAGACCTGAATACACAGGGATGCCTTGACCAACTATGGAGTCCAGCCAGAGGCAGAGGGACTCCACTAGAGCCAATGCTTCCCAAAAGGAAGTGGTGATTAGGTACTTGTATGTCCCCCTCCAGGCCCAAATTACCCACACAGACTCATAAAATGTTAGATCTGGAAGAGATCTTAGAGGCTGTCGACGATAATCAAATGAACTAGATAATTGAAGCCTCTACTTCTAGGTAATTGGTAGTTATCTGAATAAGCATGCAACACACTGAATACAGCTTTCAGTTTCATATGGATATTTGATGTCCCCTAGATTAAGCACTCATCTGTTCCCCTGGTCTCTCATCATCCTTTTTCCTTCTAGGCATCCCACTACCAGGAAAGTCAACTCTGGTACAGTAGAAAGAGCCCTGGACTGGGAAGTCTGGGGACCCAAATTCTAATCCTGACTCTGACACAAACTAAGTGTGTTACCTTAGACAAGTCACTCTGGTCCCCAGGTCCCTCCGCTGTAAAATGAAGGTGCTGGAATAGACAATTTCCCAGGGCAGCCAACTCCATCATCTCCTAACCCACTGCAGGACTCCATCATGCCCCTTACCTGGGTACTATCTCTTCCCCCTTCAGCTTATCTTTATATGGTATCTTCCTCCATCAGTCTTCAGGGAGGTTTTACAGTTGATAGAATGCTGGGTCTAAAGTCTGGAAGAATTTGTCTTCCTGAGTTCAAATCTGGCCTCAGACACTTAGGTGGCTGTGCAACCCTGGGCAAGTCACCTAACCTTCTTTGCCTCAGTTTCCTCAAATTTAAAGTGAGCTGGAGAAGAAAATAGCAAACCCCTCAAGTATATTTGCTAAGAAAACCACAAATGGGGCCATGAAGAGTCAGATATGACTGAAAAACAAATGGACAACTTCTTGAGGACAGGGACTTTTGTCTTTCTTTCTAGCCCCAGCATTTAGCCCAGGGCTTGGCACCTAAGTGGGTGCTCAACAAATATTTATTGATTGACTAAGGCCCCTTCCAATCTAAGATTCTAACACAACCATGATACCAGGCCACCCACATTGAAGCCTTCCAGCCTCTCAGTTTGCTACAGAGGACGAGAGTCCCAGAATGCCAAGAATGGGAAGGGATCTTCACGATCACTTAGTCCACTTCCTTCATTGAACAGCTGGAGAACAAGCACCAGAGAGATGATGTTATATGCTGCAGATCCCACAGCCAATCGACACAGAGTTAGGACTAGAACCCAGGTTCTTGAAGAATCCTAATCTACAAGTCTTGCCATACCATGCGATCTTTCCAGTCCTTGACTTTGAGATGACTCATGGGAGCCATTTCATGTCATTTCCACTTCCTACTTGCTACATTCAACCTTCTAGCTCTCACCTCCTGTCTGGTGCTCTGGGCATCTGAGACCAAGTTTTACTGTTCACTTATTAGAAACAGGACTTCTTGAGGTGCTCTTCAGAGATGAGATGGGCCCCCATGTCTGAAATGCAGTCCACTCTCTCCTCCCTCTAGAAGAATCTCTAGCTTGCTTTAATGCATAGCTCAGTTGCCATGAACCCTTTCCTGATTTTTCCTCTCACCCCATAACTTTTAAGACTGTCTCATCTTAAAGTGACTTTATTTACTTTCTGGTTAAATGTGTCCATTCTCTATAATGTTTTTCTATAGCTTGTCCTTGGGAATAGGAACCATTTCATTTTTTTTTCTTTATGTCTCTAATGCCTAACATAGTGTCCTGCACATAGCAGATGGTTAATAAGTAATAAATCATTATTTAAATTAATAAGCTACATATAACAAAAATAATTATACATACAATAAATAATTGGTATAAATAATAAACAATACATTACTTTAATTTAAAAATACATTAATAAATTGTTAAATTTTCTTCATATAGCTTCCCATTCCAGAGTTATATTTCTTCCCTAATTTCAAGAATGAGGGATTAGACTAGATGGCCTTTAACATTTTACCCACTTTTAATATTTAACAAATCTAGCAAAACCTTGAGGGAGAGGGATTTTTCCCCTCTTGCCAAAGTCCTTCTTCCTATGGGGGAAGTCCCATTAAGGTGAGGGTCCATTAAGAGCTGGGTCCAAACAGTAACTTTTTTCGGCATCATTGCTTCAGAAGATAAAGGACCTCTCACAGACCATTGCCAGTGGCTGGAGAGCTGGGCCTTGGCAAAAGAATTGAGCAATGGGTTGCCACAGAGCCCAGCAAAGTAAAAGGGAGATTAATTAAATGGAACAACTGAAACCAAGAGGGCAGACAGGGAGCTCATTTGGTCCCAGGGGGTCCTGGCAAACTAAAATGAGAAGCTTTGCATGAGCCAGGAGAGTCCAGAGTCCAAAGAGGATAGCCAAAGCACACCACACGTTTTTGGCAACCAACACAGCCCCAGCTGGTTCAACTCTGGATTTTGAGTTTGGTAACAGGAGCCTGAGTCAGTGCTGAGCTGCCCATTTTATTACGCCAAGTAGGCTGGGATGCAAAATAGACAGCTGGTCTGCCCTGGGAAGGTGCCCTGAACTTGCTTAAATTCTGAGAACTCCTCTACTGGTAGGTTTCCGCAGTGAGGATACTGGTTAGACAGAAGGCGATGTAGTATAGTGCAAAGAACACTTGGACTTAGAGTCAGAGGATTTGAATTCAAATCTTGGTTCTCCTACATACCATCTTGGGCAAATCAATTCTTAGGCTCTCAGTTTCCTCATTTATGACATAAGAGGTTTAGTGGGATGGCTTGTAGCATCCATTGAGGCAGCGAGGAGGTGCAGACCTCTGGACTTTGAGTCAGAAGAACCTGAGTCTAAATCGGTCTCAGAAATCTCCTAGCTGCGTGACCTTGGGCAAACCACCTCACCTCTGTTTGCCTCAGTTTCCTCAACTGTAAAGTGAAGATAATAATAGCACTTACCTATGTGGTTTTTGTGAGGATTAAATGAGGTAATATTTGTAAAGTGCTTATCACAGTGCCTGGTACATAGTAAGTATTTCATAAATGTTTATTCCCTTTCCCCCTAAATCCAATGATGCTAAGGCCTATATGGCCCTTAGGATCATAATAACAGCTAACAGTTATATTAGGCTGTAAGGCTGGCAAAGTATTTTACAGATACTATCTTATTTGACCACAGCAACTCTGAGGTAGATATTGTTTTCATAGTTAAGGAAACTGAGGCTGAAAAGGATTAAATGACATGCCCAAGGTCACAAAGCTAATAAGTTTCTGAGGCAAGATGAATTTGGGTCTTCCTAAGTCCAGGTTCAAGAGTGTCTCCCCACCTTGCTACCTAGCTTACTTAAAGAGAGAAAGGGAATAGACAGAGGAACATGATGGGTTCTTCTCAAACCCTCTGTCCTTCCTTCCTCCCTTCCTTCCTTCCTTCCTTCTCTCTTTCTTTCTCTCTTTCTTTCTCTCTTTCTTTCTCTCTTTCTTTCTTTCTTTCTTTCTTCCTTTCTTTCTTTCTTTCTTTCTTTCTTTCTTTCTTTCTTCCTTTCTACTAAGATAGAAGGGCAAGAGCTAGGCAAATGGGGTTAAGTGACTTGCTCAGGGTCACAGAGCTAAGAAGTGTTTCCTTCCTTTCTTTCTCTTCCTTCCTCTCTTTCTTCCTCTCTTTCTTCCTCTCTTCCTTCCTTCCTTCCTTCCTTCCTTCCTTCCTTCCTTCCTTCCTTCCTTCCTTCCTTTCTTTCTTTCTTCCTTTCTACTAAGATAGAAGGGCAAGAGCTAGGCAAATGGGGTTAAGTAACTTGCCCAGGTTCACAGAGCTAGGAAGTGTCTGAGGCCAGATTTGAACCCAGGACCTCCTGACTCCAGGCCTGGGACTCTATCTTCTGTGCCATCTAGCTGCCCCCAGCTAAGATTAAGAAGTATGGTGTTTAGCACCAAAGAGATAGTCCCACTGAATTCTGTCCCAATAGGGCAAAACCTGGAGTATTGTATCTAGTTCTGAATGCCACCGTTTGAGACAGATAATGAGAAGCTGGCATATATTCAGAGGAGGGTAGCCATTATGGTAAAGGGCATAAAGAGCATACCTTCCAAGAGTCAGTCAAAGGAACTGTTAATGTTTGGTGAGGACAGAAGAATTGGCTAGTTTAGGGCAGAGGGGACTTGATGGTCAACTTTCAGTTTTCGAAGGGCTACCAGGTAGAAGAGAGATTTGTTTTGCTCAGTCCCAAAGGTCGGAAGTAGAAGCAGATGGGAGAAATTTCTCAGCAGTAGATTCGGGCTCAATAAAGGGAAAAACTTGCTAACAATTATATCTCTCCAAAGTTGAGATAGGCAACTTTCAGAGGTACTAAATTCTCACTCACTGGAAGTTTTCCAGACAGTGCCAGATGACCACTGGTAGCTAGACAGTAGGAAGATTCCTGATTAAACTTGGCCTCTGACACTCCTTCCAATCCTGAGATTCTGTGATACTATTGGGTGGATTAGTCAACATCCTACTCTTTATTATTCTCATAGGCTAATGTGTTTACCCCTACCAAGTAGCCTCTCCCCAAACATCCCTGACTCAGAGACATTGAGATCCTTAAGATATACATTCACCCTGAGTCCAGGGAGAGCCCTGGCCTTATTTACAGACTCACACAGTTGAGATGGTTCTGCAGTTACCTCATCTATGCCCTTTGCTAATAGGCCTGATGAACCAGTTTTGGTCCAAGGGCCCAAACAAAAGCCCATGTGCAGAGGTTGATGTTTGGGTCCTCGGGAGAGTCAGGAAGAAGACAGGCCTTCTCTTTTGCTTTCTTTCCTCCACCCACAAACTCCTTTCATGATGTCTGCCACCTCTGACATTCCAACGAGGCTGACTGGCCCTAGGCACAATTATGAGGTCAGTGGCATGCCCCACATCCCTTTATGAATGGCCTCCTCTACTCCAGCCTCAGCTGGCATCCTGATCTATCAGCTCCTCATCCCACCACTGCCTGATCAGTAGTGCCAGCATCAGCTACAAACCCTACAGACATTAAGACCCCTGCTAAGACTTTGCAACTCTATATTCCATCCTCTCAGGGCCTCATTCTGTGAAAGGGCTAATGTGAGAAATTAATCTACACAAGGGTGACAATAGACGGAGTTTTGCACAGTAGAAAGAACTTTGGATTTGTGGCCAAAGGACCTGGTTCAAATCCTGGTTCTACCATCTAGTTTCTTTTTAAACCCTTATCTTCTGTCTTAGAATCCATACTATGTATTGGTTCTGAGGCAGACAAGTAGTAAAGGTTAGGAAATGAAGGTTAAGTGACTTGCCCGGGGTCACCTAGCTAAGAAGTGTCTGAAGCCAGATTTGAATCCAGAACCTCCCATCTCTAAGCCTGGCTCTTTACCCATCTAGCTATCCCCTACCTCCTACATAGTAATGATTTTGAGTACATCATTTACCTTGCCTTTGGGTCTCAGTTCCCTCATTTGTAAAATGATCAACTAGATCATTGAAATCCTTCTAGCTCTAAAAACCATTCCAAAGGATGACCATGAAGGTGTCCTTCCCAGATAACTGATGTGCATTTCTGAAAACAATGACTTAAGTCAAGAAAAATGATCCCAATGGGAAGTACTCAAAGGTCCAAGGAAAAAACAGACAGAAAAGTCTTAAAACTATCCCATTTCTTTGGTCCTCTGCTTTGCTGTCCCCATAGAAGGCAGCCCCTATAGGCATTTGAGATGAATAGAGAAAGACTCATCCCTCATAAAAATGATCATAGTAAATAGATAATTTATGTCATGTTTCAGAACAGGCTTTCTGCATGACTGCCCTAAGCAGGAAGAAGTTTAAGTATTTTTATCATCTAAAACCTTCTGTGGCTCCCTATTGCATCTGGGATAAAATACAAACTCCTCAAGTCTGGCCTTCAAGACCTTTTACAGCTGAGTTCCAATCTCCCTTTCCAAATCTATCTCATTTCCTCCTGAAGTTGACATTCCATCTCCAGCCTTTGAGCATTTGCCCAGAGCCTGAGACGTTTTCCTTCACACCTTATACCTCTGCCTCTCAGAATCCTTACCTTCTTTTCAGACACAACTTCTCTGTCACCTTCTCTGGGAAACCCTTTCTGAATTCTCTCCCCAACTTAGCAGTCAGGACTCTATCCCTCCTCAGGAATTCCTGAAGCTCTCTGGCTACTCTCTCCTTTGCCCCTTTCTTCCCTATTTTGTATTAAATTTAACAGCATATGTGTCCTCTCTCCTCCAGTCTCCCAGTAGAAGAAGATAAGCAAGAACCTTCACAGTTTGTTTCATGTCTTATCTTTGTATTACTAGCACCGAGTAGAGTCTGTTGTTGTTCAGTTGTCTTTTAGTCATGTCCAACTCTTCTTGGCCAAGATCCGTGAGTGGTTTGCCATTTACTTCTCCATTTCACTTGACAGATGAGGAAATTGAGGTAAATAGGATTAAGTGACTTACCCAGGGTCTTAGTACCTGAGGCCAGATTTGAACTCAGGGTGTCTCCCTGATTCCAGGCTTGGCTCTCTATCCACTGAGCCACCTAGCTTCACCCTCCCCAGCCCCAGAAAAATATAATAAGTCTTTAGTAAATATCTTTTAGTTTGAATTAAAATTTACTGCTAAGGAAACTGAGGCTCAGAGAAGACATCATAGGACAATAGATTTAAGAGCTGGAAGGGTTAATAAGGATCATTCAAGTCCAACTTAAATTTTTACACCTGAGTAAAATGAGGCATAAAGTGTAGTTAAATGACTTGCCCAAAGTCATACAGCTAATCAGCCAAGGCAAGATTTTACCAGGGTCAACACCATCATTGTATCCACACACCATGCTGCCCCTGAAGTTAATGACTTGCCCAAAGTTCCCCTAATAGTAAATGACAGATCAGGGTCTCAAACCAGCTCTTCAGATTTCACATTGAGCATTCTTTGTATGGCACTGAAGTGTCTTCTCCGTCACTCCAGGCTCCCACATCCCCTCTACAGGCATCTGTTCAGGGAATGCTATAGTCATTCGGAGCTGCTTTTCTCTGGGGATGTGTTCTTTAAGATGGTGCGTGTTTGGGCACGCACACATGCATGGAAGTATGCCCTGTCCTCACTAGACTAGGAGTAGCCCAAAGGCAAGGAGCAGCCCCCACAGTGCCCAGCTCAGTGCACCCCCAGAGAGTGCACAGGCAGAGGTGCCAACAGTCAGGAGACCAGGATTCTGGACCCATTAGAAACTCCATTCCTAGTGGCCAGCCACCTATGTGACCTCCCATGAGTCATTCACTTCTCCAGGGTTCTTCTTGCCCAAAATAAAGAGGGTTGGTCTTAAGATTACCAAATTTCCTCCTTCTGGCTCCGAGTCTCTCTGAAATCAAGAAATGGCTTTTAATGGGAGTCTAACCCAGGAAGTAGCTTTATGGCAGATAAGCAGCACAAGAGTTAGAGTACTAGGTCTGCTGTTAGGAAGACTCGAATTTGACTCTGGCTTCGGACACTTACAAGTTGTATGATCTTGGATGAGTCATTTAACCACACTTAGTGTCTCATTTTCCTCAACTGTAAAACAAGGAAGATGGACTTGAATGATCTCTATTGGTCTTAGCCTCTGTCTGCCTCAGTTTCCTCATCTGTAAAATGGAGTTAATGAGGGCATCTACCTCATAGATTTGTTGCGAAGATCAAATGAGATACTAATTATAAAGCACTTAGCACGGTTCCTGGCACATAATAGGTGTTTAATAAATGCTTTGAGCCAATAGGGGGTGTTTCAGCAGAGACTGGACAACCATTTCTCAGGGATATGGTTGAGGGGATTTCTTACAGGTACAAATTGGACATTCTTTCCGATTCATAAATTCTTTGGAGAATGATCAATATGGAAATATGTTTTGCATGATAATACATGTATAACCCAGATTGAATTGCTTGCCAGCTCCAGGAGGGAAGAGGCAAAAAAGGGAGGGAGACAATTTGGGTCCTATAATCTCAGAAAATGTGTGTAGAAATTTGTTGTTACATGTAACTGGGAAAATAAAATATCTTTCTAATGGAAAAAAAGAAATTCTTTGAAGCACTTACAAATGTTGACACCTCCCAGGTAGTTCCAAGTTGCAGAGGTTTTCAGGGAGAGCAGAAAGCGGAGGGACACAGATGAAGGGAACCCTGAACTGGTGCAGACCAGCTGTAGTCTGGTAACTAATTGTGTACAAGGGAAGGTTTCTTTTCTGGATTGGTGACTGTGCTGCCCACAATTTAAACTCATTCTACTGAGAGCACCTACTATGCTAACTCTGTTTTTCCAAATGTCATGAGACTCTAAAAATTGGAAAATCTTAGGACTAAAAAGAGTTATTCATATAAAGAGATCAATGACTTGCCCACAGTCCCACGACTTGTCAGAAGGACCCATGTATCCTAAATCTTTCTGCTCTACTTTTCTGCTAGGAGGAGGACCTTGGGGGATTCAAGATGAGGTGTGTGAAGTTTGTTTTGGAATTTTTCTTCCAAGAGACCTTCCCATCCTAGGCCCAACTAGCTCTACTCCTCCTAGACCTTCTGGCATGTCCTCAACATGAGTGAGCAGGCTTCTCTCCATGTACCAGCATGCTGCTTTGAGACTTTTTTCCCCTCATTTGGGGGGACTTATCCCATGGATCTGTCCTGACTTTTTCATGAGCTGAGAAGCTTCTCAGGACAAGGATCATGTCCTCTTCCCTTTGGGTCTTCCCATAGTGTCTATTACGCAATGGTAGTGACCAAGTTCAAGAAATAGGTTTGTTAGATGCCTATTCCACTATTGACTCTCTTGGAGAAATGACTTGGGGCATAGGGTTAAATGGATTAAATTATTTCTAAGGTCCTTCTCAGGTCTAAATCTCTATGATCAAGTAACTCTCAGAAATCTAGCTGGGTGGGTACAATAGATAGACTTGGAGCATGGAAGATCGGAGTTCCAACCCTGCCTCATAATAGTTGTAACCTGGATAAGTCACTCAACTTCTCTCAGACTCAGTTTCCTCATCTACAAAATGGAGACAATAATTGTACTTACCTCAAAAGGATATTGTGAGAATCAAATGAAATCGTATGCATAAAATGTCTTGAAAGTTTGAAAGCACTTTATAAGTATTAGTTATTATTATCTATACACAAAAGCGAAGGAATGCACATAGGGATTACAGCAATTCCAGGCCTCTAGTGGGTTATCTGAGTTGTTGTACATTGAAGTATGATTCATTGGGCTGAGACAGGACCTGCAGTCTGAGACCAGGGCCAGGACTAAATCTAGAGACTTTTAAAATGGAGCCAAGAGCTTCTCCAGAGCCCTCTTGAGCTTTGTTAAAAGCAGCTGTTAAGTGGCCTTGGAGTGGAGCATGCTGCAGCAGACCAGTGAACATTGGATTTAGGGTCAAAGGAACTGGGTTCAGTTCTCCCCTCTAGTAATGATGACCTATGTGACTTTGAATAAGCCCTTCCCCTCTCTGGGTCTGTTTCCTTATCCATAAAATGATGGAGTTGGATTAGATGAAACTCATTTCTTGAACTTGATCACTACCATTGATACTTCCCCAGGTCACGGGCACTAAGGGAAGACCCAGAGGGAAGAGGACATGATTCATGCCCTGAGAAGCTTCTCAGCTAATGAAGAAGTCAGGACAGAACCATGGGAAAAGTCACCCCAAATCAGGGAAAACTAAAGTATCCTTAACCCAGGATGCCAGTAGCATGGACAGATGCCTGCCCACTCATGTTGAGGACATGCTGGAAGGCCTAGGAGGAGGATAAAAGAAACAGAAAGGAGCTGAGGGTTTTGTGAGTTTAGGGATGCTCCCTTTCCTGGATCTCAGACTCCTCAGTATCCTGGGGTAAAGGCTATTTCAGAGACAGAACAGAGATCATTTGTCTCTATGTCCAAAAAATGGTGCATTGGACAGAGCACTAGACTTAGAATCACATGACCTAAGTTTTTGTTGTTGTTTTTCTTTTTAAGCCTTTACTTTCTGTCTTAGAATTGGTGTTTTATATTGGTTCCAAGGCAGAAGAACAGTAAGGGCTAGGCAATGAGGGTGAAATGACTTGCCCTGGATCACCCAGCCAGGAAGTATCTGAGGTCAGATTTGAACCCAGGACTTTAGGTCTGGTTCTCAACCTAAATTTAAGTTTCAAATCTAACCCCATCTGCTAACTGTCTGACCAGAGGCAACTCATTTAACTATCCTCTCTGCCTCATTTTCCTCACCTATAAATGAAGATAATCATATCTACCATGCCTAACTACCAGGGTTGTGTGAGGATCAAATAAGACCGTGTTTATAAAAGTCCCTTGTAAACTTGTGAAGTGTTACACAATGATAAAAGATTATTATTATTAAGAGGCAGTGTGGGGCAATAGGAAGCATTCTGGATTTGGAGACAAAGGTCATGGCTTCAAATCCTACCCTGCCACTTAATACCTGTGTGACCTTAGTCAAAGTCTCCTCTTGGCCTTAGTTTCCTTATCTGTAAAATGAGGGAATTTGGACCAGATGTTGTCGAAGGTCCCCTCCAATTCTAAATGTCTGCTCCTGTGAGTTAATGATTCCTATTTCTCTGTTCATCCCATGGTAGGAAGGGACAGGGAAAATGGAGGAATCCCTGAAAGTTAAGACAGAATAATGCTGGGGAAGGCAGGGAAAGAAAAGGAAGAGAGGCATTGCCAGTCCAGCCTTAAAGTGAAGTGGATTCCCAAGCTTCTCACTTACACACATCACTGAGAGTCACATATAATGATAAATAAGATCCTTGGGGAAATTTTTTTTAAACTCTTACCATCTGACTCAGGATAAATATTGTGTATTGGTTCTGATACTAGCTGCCTCATCCTTGGGAAATTCTAAGACAAAGAGTCTATGCTACCTAGAGAGACCTTGGATTCTACCGAGAAGGACCCAGACTACCAAAAACACCCCTTGCCCCCATCTAGTATCACCCTATTCAGGTCTATTTTCCTTAAAATTAGTCAAAAAGCACAGGATCTTAGGATTTAGAGTTAGAAAGGATCTTAAAGAAGATGTAGTCTAAGGGGCAGTTAGAAGGCTCAGTGGATAGAGAGTCAAACCTAGAGACTAAAAACATCCTGGGTTCAAATGTGGCTTCGGACACTTCTCAGCCCTAGGATCCTGGGAAAGTCACTTAATCCCCATTGGCTAGCCCCTATCGATCTTCTTTCTTGGAACAAATACACAGTATGGATTCCAAGATGGAAGGTGAGGGTTTCAATTTTTTTTTTTTTAACCCTTACCTTCCGTCTTGGAGTCAATGCTGTGTATTGGCTCCAAGGCAGAAAAGTAGTAAGGGCTAGGCAATGGGGGTCAAGTGACTTGGCCAGGGTCATACAGCTGGGAAGTGCCTGAGGTCAGATTTGAACCTAGGACCTCCCTTCTCTAGGCCTGGTTCTCAATCCACTGAGCTACCCAGCTGCCCCCTCAATTTTTTTTTTAAGAGTCCATTCTCATCTTTCTAGAGAAGATGAATTCCATACAGGAAAGTGAAGTCATTTCTTTAAAGTTATACATGTAGTAATTCAAAGAACTGTGTTTGAAACTTAAGTCCTCTGACTCAAATACAGGAATCTTTCCAATCTCCTCCACCCTTCTCCTCCCTCCTCTTTTTCCTCTTTTTACCCCACCCCTACCCCCACAGGGGGGAAAAAAAAAAAATCCCAGTATAGAGACTAGCAGAGCTGTACACCCACATGGTGTTCTTTCTAGTGTGGATTTTCTCCAGGACATTGGCTAAGACCCTTACCTTCCATGGCCGAGAAACGACCCCTTCCTCCTCATCTTGCCTCTCCGAGGTTTTTGGGAATAACGAAGAGTACCCAAGCTTGAGGCAGGGAGAGAAACATTCTAGCCCGCTACCATTAGCCAACACCGTTATGTCCCACAAGCTGGGGTGGGGGGAAGGTCGAGCCAGAGGCGGCCTGGGAAAAAGGAGTCCCCCACTCCTCCAGCGGTCTGAAAGGGGGATGGGAAAAGAGCAAATGGGGGCACAGGTGAGGTTTGGGGGACTGAGCGATGGGTTACCTCCTTTTCGGCTTTGGCCTCCTCCACAGTCACCGTACTGTGGTTCTTGTGCTCTTGGAACATGCAGAGATAGCAGATGCAGGTCTGGTCTGTCTGGCAGAAGAGCTCCATGGTCTTGCCATGCAGGGGGCACTTCCGGGCTTCAAAGTCCCTGATGGGGTCGAGCAGCTGGTGGTCCCGGAAAGCGGCTCCTTCCAGGTGGGGCTTGAGGTGCAGGTCGCAGAAGGAGGCCTGGCACACCAGGCACGATTTCACCGCCTTCTGCTTGTTGCCGATGCACGAGTCACACAGGATCTCTTCTGAATTCGACTTGTTGCGGAGGAGAGCGCCCGATTCTCCCCCTCGGGGGTAGCTGTTCCTTCTTACCTCCCCAGGTTCCATGATGGACACCACAGGCTTTCTGGACTCGGAGAACATGGACTTGCGCAGCTCCCCCTTTTCTGCAAAGGTTACGGGGGGCTTCTTAGAGCCCCCCAACTGGAGACCCGCATAAGGTGACCTCTTGTCAGCGGAGTCGATGCTGAAGTAATTGGAGTTCTTGTCGTCTACAGACTCCACAAACTGGATGATGGGTTTCCTCCAGTCGTTGCCAGAAAACAAGGCGCTCCTTCCCTCCCCATGCTTCAGGGGGCTCCCCGGGTTTTTATTCTCGGCGCCTTCCCCGGCATGCCCATTGGTGCCCTTGCTCTCCTTGGCTTCCACCTTACCGCCGTTCTCTACACTGCCGTTGGTTCCCAGGGGGCTGCGGGCATCCCTGGCCTCGGGGCTGGCCCCGTTGCTCCTTGTGCCCTCTGGAGTTTCCATTCTCTCTGTACTCGGGGGTGGGACGGACTGGAGCTCTAGCGCGGGGTGACTGATCAGGTCCGAGTCTGGGAACGGAGTGGAGAACGGAGCCAGGCAACCTGGAGACACACCTGCAGGGCCCGGAGGGAGGAGGGGCGGCCCCAACCTCAGCAACAGGAGCAGACCTGATCGAAGGAGGGAGGAGCGGACGACTCAGCTATGCCAGCTGAGCGCCTAATTACATGGCCAGGACCACACCCCGAACATTCAGACCTCACCTGGTTTGTGAAAAGAAGACATTTTTTCCAGTTTAATTATTTTCCATAACTCAATAACCAGTTGAGCTACTTCCATCAAATGGGCCTCTTTCTCATCTGGAAAGAAAAAAATCTGTCCTAAAAGGGTGGGTGCGGCTTCCAGAATGACCCACGGAGTAAGGGGGCATTAATTGGGTCACCAAAGCTAAGCAGCCTTGTAATTTGGAGGCCTGGGCTGCTGAGGAGGATTCCCCCACCCTCAGAGAGCGGGATGGCGTCTCACATTAAGGAGCATTCGTGGTTTTCATTTGGATTTGGTCCTTTGGACCTTGAGGGGAGCATTAATGGAGCACTAACGACCTGGTCCATTATCCCCTCATCGCCACACAGATATAACCTCATATAGAACATATATAACATCAAAAATATCATAGAGATTTTGAGCGCTGTAAGAGAGACTTAGAGACCATCGAGTCCAACACCCTCATTTGACAGATGAGAAAAATGAGATTAGGAATTGAAGCAATTGATTTACCCAGAGTGGCACAGTTACATGTCAAAGGTAGGATTTAAACCTGCATCTTCCTGATTCCAAGTTCAGCTCTCTGAGTAATACTCGGCATTGCCATGTGGGCAGCTGGGGAGCTCGGTGGATTGAGAGCCAGAACTAGAGATGGGAGTCCTGGGTTCAAATCTGATCTCAGATACTTCCCAGCTGTGTGACCCTGGGCAAGTCACTTAACTCCCATTGCCTAGCCCTTACCACTCTTCTGCCTTGGAGCCAATACACAGCATTGATTCCAAGACAGAAGGTAAGAGTTTTAAAGAAGAAGAAGAAAAAAAAAACCCTTTATACAAATAAGGAAACCAAAACCCAGAGAGATTAATTGATTTACCCATGATTACACAGCTAGTAAGTATCACATACTTGCAATGGATGTTTCTATACACATTAAACCCACCCCAGCTGGCACCTCAGAGATGGAAAAACCTAGTTAAGACATTGCATAAGAAATGCCCAAGTCAAGAGGTGCCAAGAGAGTTCTGCATTTCTGACCCTGGTCTCCACTGCTTCTGTTTCTCAGATAGTCTCCCTCTCCATAGTGCAGTATAATTCCCTGAAGAAGGTCAAAGCAGTTATTCAGTATGGCTATTAACTAAATAAAAGCCCCTGGGGCCCGGGAGGATGACGGGAAAAAGACTTAGAGAAATGTACACTGCCCTCCCACTGCAGACATACTTTTCTCAATCTCCTGTGTTCTTGCTGGGGCATGCCACCTAGTAAATCCTGGGAGGCCTCCAGTTTCGATGGTCTTTGCAAACCAACGAACTGGATACAAGGCTTTCCCTCTCCCGGGGTGGGGAGGTTCTGGGTTGAATGCCTGTGAGGGGAGATTTTCCCCTTCCCATTGCATCACCAAGCTCTGGGTTGATTCTGCTCTTGGATCCCTGACCTAAACACCTAATCCTTTGCTTTGCAGGGAGAAGGATGGAGGGAGCAGGGCAGGGAGGGCCAGTAAATTCAGAGGCCTCTAAAGAGCACAATCAAAGAGCCCAAAATCTTAAAAGGAGAATTTCAGCAGAAAGTATGGCGGGTGAAAGATAAAATGAGGGAGGAAACAAGGGTTCGATTTTCTGAGCATATCTATTTATTAAGCAGTGGCAACTGCCCAATAAATCAGGACCAAATTCCTTCCTCAGTTTAGGGCTGGACCCCAAATACAGGGATAGACTTTTATACATTAAAAACAATTAACCGAATAACCAAATTTAGATAAAATGAAAGGATACATTAGGCAATCTGATTTCTAATTGGAGGGAAGATTAGGGACTTTCCAGGTTGGAAGGGGGTGAGTGAACAGGTAGAATTTCCTGAATTCAGAAAGAGAGTTGTCCCACTCCTCCCAAGTGTCTGTATATGATCAAAGGACAGAAACAATAACTGACTGATTTGCATGGGGCTAGTTTTCAGATAAAACATATGGGTTGCTTGAGATTTACAATTATGAGGAAACTCTTTACATTGATCTTAGAATCTGACTGCATTTCTGATCAGCATAACCTAGGTCAGTGATGGTGAACCTTCTAGAGACTGAGTGCCCAAACTGCAATCCTCACTCTGCCCTGAGCTGCCCCCTTACCCCAGACAGGGGAGGGAGGAAGTGCTCCCATTGGGCTGCTGGGCAGAGGGGTGGGTGATGGAAGAAATGTCCCCAGGTGCATGGAGAGGGGGAGGGGAGCAGCCCCCTCCAGCAGGTGCATCATAGATTCACCAACACGGACCTACATCTTTAGTTAAGGGTCTCCAAACAGCAGGTACAGAGGCTCTAGTTTCCCAGCCACACAGGAGTAGGTTCAAATAATTCAATAAAGTTTTCTCCCAGTTCCTACAACTGAATAAAGTTTTCTCACAGGACAGAATTTGGACTAGACTCATCATTTACTAGAAACTAAGCTAGATCTAGAACTGAATCACAAGGGGGTGTCAGTGTGGTGTCAGTCTCAGTTCTCATACTCAACCACATACTGTCCTAAAATCCTCAATTCCCTCAATTTTCCTTAAAGGGGAGAATAAATTCCTAGTCACAGGTGGGGAAGGCATGGATTTATCCTGGGAATTGTCTCTTTCTGTGTTCTCATCTCCCCTACAGGTCCAGATTCACTAGACAAGACAAGGATCAGTGAGATCTAGGCCTGTTCTGTCATTCTCACACCTGCAGAGGTTCTAGACCAGTGATGGGCAAACTTTTTAAAGAGGGGGCCAAAGAAAATGCTCATCTGTCAGACTGTTTCTAAGGCAACTCTTTCGAAGTTTCATTGTATTGTATCCTACTCATTGTACTCGTCAGTTAGGAATAACGTCAGAGGGGCCAGATAGAACATTTCAGGGGGCCACATCTGACCGTAGTTTGCCCATCACTGGTCTAAGAGTATGGCCTTCAGCAGGAGGATCACATGGACACAAATTCTTTTTTTTTTTAACCCTTACATTCGGTCTTAGAATTGATCATTTCCAAGGCAGAAGAGAGGTAAGGGCTAAGCGATTGGGTTTAAGTAACTTGCCCAGGGTCACATAACTAATAAGTGTCTAAATTCAGTTTTGAACCCAGGACCACCCATGTTTTATATATATGCACTGTCCTCTCAAATCAATGGTAGGCTCCTCGAATCCAAAGAGAATGCCCTCAGCCTACTTTGTTTTCTTCTCAGAGTCTAGTGCTATATACAATGGAGAGCCTACATACATCAATGTCCAGGGTTTAAAGAAAGCAAGACCTCCATTCAGATCAATTGCCATGCAATACATCGGTGAGTCACTCAATATCTCTTGCTGTCTCTTCATATGCAAAACAAGGATAATAATATCTGTCATGCTTCCCTCATAGAGTGATTGTGAGGATAAATGAACTTATGTATGGAAAATGTTTTGCTAACTTAAAAGTGCTCAATAAATGTTAGCTCTGGATCTCAGTTTCCTCCTCTGCACAATGAGGAAGTTGGACCAGACCAGGGTTTTTAACCTCTTTGTTATCACGGATCCTTTTGTCAGTTAGTCTAGGGATGCCTGTGGAGCCATTTTTAGGATTATATTATTAAATCCATAAAATAAAATATAACCAGTGACAAAGGAAATCAATTATATTGAAACAATTATTAAATATACATACTTATTTTAAGAATCAGATTGATGGATCATAAGTTAAAACCCCAGAACTAAGTGATCTTCAAGTTTTCTTCCAACTCTAAATCTTATGATTATCTTGTTCAATTTTGTCTGACTCTTCATGACCCTCTTTAGGGTTTCTTGGCAGAGATACTACAGTGGTTTGACATTTTCTTCTCCAGATCATTTTACAAATAAGGAAATTGAGGCAAACAGAATTGAGTGACTTGGCCAGGGTCACACAGCTAGTAAATGTCTTAATCCAGATTTGAGCTCAAGTCTTTTTGACTCTAGGTCCAATGCACTTATGATACTCATTACCTGTGTAATGTTGTTCTTTAGTCATGATCCCATCTTGGTAAAGATTCTGAAGTGATTTGTCACTCCAATGGATTTTGCCACTGGATTTCTCCAGGATTTCTACAGTTAAGGCAAACAGAGGTCAATTGACTTGCCTGGGGTCACACAGATAGTAAGCATCTAAACCCAGAATTGAACTCAGGTTTCCCTGACTGCAAGCTCAGGGCTCTATCCACCAAGCCACCTAGCAGCCTCCAACACAGAGGTTAAGTGACTTTTCTAAGGTCACACAATTAGTAAATGTCTGAATCTGGATTTGAACTCAGGTTTCCCTGATACCAGACCCAGTGCTCTCTCCAATGGTCTATCTAGTTTCTTCATAAGACCTTAGTAGGCATTTAATAAATATTTGTCAAGTTAAATTAAAGCAATTAATGGATTGTTCCTCTTCTGTGCTGGGCGTCATTATAGTGTCAAGTTCAGGGTAGGTTCCCTAGAAGGAGCCGCAGTATCCCAGGGACTATAAGATATAATTTAACCACCTTCTATTGAGAATCTGCCAGAAGCACCAGGGTCTCCTCCTTTCCTCCAACCTAGCCCCTTATGATTCACCCAAGCCTGTTTGCACCTATCAGAATTGAAGGATTATAACTTTTTGTGTGTTAAGGCCTAGAGTTAAGAAGGTGAGACTAGCAACTCCAGGACAGGGAAGGGAAGAGAGGAGAGAGACAACAGGAATCACAGAACCATGGAAAAACATTTTTTAAAAAATAATAAAATAAAATTTAGAAGAAGAAGGAGCAGGAGCAGGAGCAGGAGGAGCAAGAGGAGGAGGAGGAGTTGGAGAAGAAGAAGGAGGAGGAGGAGGAGGAGGAGGAAGAGGAAGAGGAAGAGGAGGAGGAGAAGGAAATAGGACTTGGAGGTTGGGGAGGGGGAAGGGATTCCATGAGAAGACAGTTCTCAAGCTAAAACCCCACTAGCCCAAGCCTGATCTACTCCTATGACCTCCATATCCCGCCTCCAAAAAGCATCTGTGGAAGAGGAGTATAATTTAGAGCTGTCATTAGCATCACTACACCTCTTTCTTAGACTGGAGTCAGAGACCTCAAGAAGTCACATAGCCTGGGCCTCTGAGAAGTGGCAAGTCTAGTCCAATATAAAGAATTATGAACAGGGGCAGCTGGGTGGCTCAGTGGATTGAGAGTCAGGCCTACAGATGGGAGGTACTAGGTTCAAATCTGACCTCAGACACTTCCCAGCTGTGTGACCCTGGGCAAGTCACTTAACCCCCATTGCCTAGCTATTACCACTCTTCTGCCTTGGAACCAGCACACAGGATTGATTCTAAAATGGAAGTTAAGGGTTTAAAAAAATGACTCTACAATCAAGCAACTTGGGCTCAAAACCCAGGTCTGCCTCCTGTCCTGGGTTACCTTGGATAAGTCCTTTAATTCCTCTTGACTTTAATTCTCCTTACCTAGGGGCATCTGGGTATCAAAGTGCATGTAGAATGCCAGATCTAGAATTAGAGAGACCTGAGTTTGAATCTAGACTTAGGCATTGACTAGTTGTGTCTAGTCTGCCTCAGTTAACCTCTGTTTGCCTCAGTATTCTCACCTTAAAAATGAAGATAATAACAGCACCTAACTCTTGAGATTGTTTATGAAGATCAGATGAAATAATATTTTAAGACCACTTAGCATAGTGCTAGGCACATGGTAGGTGCTTAATAGTCATTTACTTCCCCCCCTTCCCCTTAATCTAAAAAATGATGGAGTTGGACTAGATGGCCTCTAAGATTCATTCCAGCTATAAATCTATTATCCTATTTACAATGTAAGTACTTTTTAACAATCTCAGGCTTGGAAGGGACCCCAGAGGCCATTAAACTCAACCCATGCCTAAAAAACGATGCCTTTTACAACCTACCCAACAAGTGGTCAGCCAGCTTTTGCTTGAACAACTCTCATGAATGGAAATCCACCACCTCCCAAGGCAGTCCCTCTTCTTTTAGACAGCTTTGATTGTTAGGAGCTTCTTAATGTCAAATCAAAATTTGAATCTCGGTCACTTCCATCAATTGCTCCCAGTTTTGCCTCCTTGGGCTAAGCAGATTTATTCTAGTATCTTTTCCAAATGACAGCCCCTTGAAGTCAACTATCACAGCCTCCCAATTCTTTTCTTGGCCAAATAACTCCAGAACTTTCTCTTATTCTTTCTGTCTTTGGGGGTACTGGTTCCCTTGCAGAAGAGTGGTAAAGACAAGCAGTTGGGATTAGGTGACTTGCCCAGGGACATACAGCTAGGAAGTGTCTGAGGCCATATTTGAACCCATAGACCTCCCTAGACCTAACCCTTAATCCACTGAGCCACCCAGCTGCCCCAACCCTAGTACTTTCAAGGAATTCTGACATAGAATGAACTCAAGGCTCTTCACCAAATGGAATCTCCTCTCTCCCCAATATTTCTCAAAGAAAGCAACCCCGAAACCTCCTTTACCATCCTTTACCAACCTTCATGGTCGAGAAAATTCTCTCTTGAATCTCATGTGAAGCTGCAACATAGTATGATAGAAAAAATGACTGCCTTTGGAATCAGAATCCCTGGATTCAAATCCTACCTTTGATAATTACTATGACCTTGGATAAATCCTTTAGCTAAGTTTAAACTGGACTGTGAGAACTTAGGTGGTGTGGTGGATAGAGCGCCTGACCTATCAGGTGTCAGGAAGACCTGAGTTCATATCTAGCCTCAGACATTCCTAGCTGCGTGACCCTGGCCAAGTGACTTAGCCCTGTTTGCCTCAGTTTCCTCATTTGTAAAAAGAACTGGAGAAAAAAATGACAAACCACTCCAGTATATTTGCCAAGAAAACCCCAAATGAGGTCATAAAGAGTTGGATATGCCTGGAATGATCAAACAAAGACAAAATGGATTTCAGTTTCTTCAAGTTTAAAAAAGGGGAAGGTGTGTTAGGACTGAGCTACGTGCTCTCTGAGAGTTCTTCCATCTTTAAATCTATGAAACTCTAACCAAAGCTTATATACTCCTATCTGTTGCAGATGGGGAAATGAGGCTGGCTGCCAGTTTCCAACACATCTCTTGTTCATTCCGTGGGATAATGAGTGGCCAAAGCAAAGGACAGTGTAAGCAAGCTTTTTGTTCCATATTGATCTCACACAAGCTATCCATTTTCTGACCAGTCCCCTAAGTCTCCACCCTTCCACTTCAGCAGTTCCTTACAAGAGCTCTGGGTTTTCCTAGGTCCCTTTTACAGAGAATACCACAAAGCCTATCTCCTGCTAGAAGCTTCCCCTGATTCAGTGAGGTGGAGTCATGGTAGGCGCCTACTGACTAGTGCTTGGGGATGGTCCCCCTTGATGTCTCCTCCAATCATTCATAAAATAATAAAATGTGTGAAGAGATCTGTTCAAATGAAAAAGATTCTTCATCGGAATCCTGAATCTGGAAGAGAGAAGCTGACAAGTCCGTCTTCTGCCCCTGTGTAAGACTGTACAAGACCTTTTCCCCAATAGATGGAGGTCATTCCCCTATTTCTTTTTTTTTAAGGTTTTTATTATTTTTTTAAAACCCTTAACTTCTGTGTATTGGCTCCAAGGCAGAAGAGTGGTAAGGGTGGGCAATGGGGGTCAAGTGACTTGCCCAGGGTCACACAAGCTGGGAAGTGTCTGAGGCCAGATTTGAACCTAGGACCTCCCGTCTCTAGGCCTGACTCTCAATCCACTGAGCTACCCAGCTGCCCCTCCCTATTTCTAAAGAGAAGGAGACTCCACAACCTCTCATAAGCCTACATCTCAGGGCTTAGTAGCCATTGCCATCAGAAAGTTCTTCCTAAACCTAACCTAAATCTTTTATAATAATTATTTTAGACATGAAAGAGACAGTGGCAAATGACTGCTCCCTGTAGCCACTGAACACAGGATAAGAGGGAATGGAAGCCTTGCAGACTCAGGTTTGAAATTCATCAGACCTGGATTGAAATCTCACCTCTGACACTGTGTTTAAGAAAAGGCTGGGGGAAAAATGAATCTCTCGATTCAACACAGTCATACTCATTATCTCAGAAAGGGAACAAGAGATGTGCTGAGAGTTGGCAGCCAGCCTTATTTTCCCATTCACAGTAGGCAGGAATATATAAGATTTGTTCAGAGTTTCAGAGATTGAGAGATGGAAGGAACCTCAGAGAACACTGTTAATTGCCTACAACATTCAGGGCATTATTAATTTCATACTATATTCAAAGTAGGACAGCAAGGTGGCCCAATAGATCCATCTTCCTCAGTTCCAATCTGGTCTTAGACATTTAGCAGCTGTGTGACGTTGGGCAAGTCACTTGAACCTGACTGCTTCAGTTTCCTTATCTGTAAAATAAGCTGGAGAAGGAAATGGCAAACCACTCTAGTTTCTTAGTCAAGAAAATCCCAAATAGGCTTACAAAGAATAGGACACAACTGATCAATGACCAAACGACAACAAAATATTCAAAGCATTTAATACTGAGAATGGAATGTGCATGAAGAAAAATGAGACCCAAACTGTCCTCAAAGAGATACACATGCACAAATAAATTAATATGGAGTTTTAAGAGGGATCAGGGAAAGAGAGCAACAGAGCAACAGAGCTAGAGATTGAATTGAGAATGAAGGGGTGATAAATAAGAAGTGACACCAGAGAAGCTCCTTACAAGAGTTGCCCCCCATCACCTCTGTGGGTCTTCCTACATCTCTTTCACAAGGTATGCCTCAAAGCCCATTGCCTGCTAGAAGCTTCCCCTGATTCAGTGGGGTGGAGCCAATGTAGCCACCCACTGAGGAGTGCTTGGGGATGCTCCCACACGGATGTCTCCTGCAGCCGTTCATGAAATAATAAAATGCACAAAGAGAAATGTTCAAATGAAGAGAAGGACAGAAGGAAACTTTCCTTTGAAGGAATCTAGAGATGCCTCAAAGCAAAGGTGATGAAGGAGTGAGTTCCAGACACCAAAGACCAAAGACACAAAGGTACAGAGATAATAGGATGGGGAATGGCTACAAGGCCAACTTGACTAGAGCAGAGATCAGGGGCTTGGGGGGAGGGGGCAGGAAAGAGTTTATATTAGACAGTAATGGAATCATTTTCTAGGTTGTGAGTCACTGAATCATGCTACCATGGGAAACATTGCATCACCATTTCAAAAGCCTTGTGATTTCATTGGTCCATTGACACAGATCTGAACCCCTCAACACCTTAACAAATGTTCTTCAGGAATTATTGTGGCTAAAATAGTTCATCCCTTCATGATCAAATGAGCCTTTCTGGGCTCAGTTTAATTATCAGAGTACAGACCCAATGTGTCTTAGTTCATACATGTAACTTTTCTAATTGATATAGCCTCCCATAATCCAGAGTCACCTCTGAGACATAATGAGGGATCCAAGCTGGATTTCAGATGAAAGAAGAGAACTATTGTTCTTATCCATTTCTTTCTGGAGAAAGCTTTAAAGCTAAGGACCAATTCCCATCCAAATGAGATGGTTTCATATACATTTTGTATACAAGAAAATACATTATATGACCTTGTGGGGTACCTTCAAATTTCTAGCATCATCTTGTTTTCATTCTAAGACTTAGTAGAAATTATTGTTCTTAATCTTTTTTCCTTATCTGTAAAATAAATAAAGATGTTCTCTAAGGTTCCTTTCAGCTCTGACATTTTATGATTCTGTGGGACTCATTTTAGTTCAGTATATCTATTTGCTATCAAAAAATGTATAAAACTAAACTGAAACCTGGTAAAATCTGTCTGGTGGTGCTTGAATTAGAAGGAAACTAGGTGGTACAGTGGATAGAGCACTGGCCTGGAATCAGGAAGATCTGAGGTCAAACCTAGCCTCAGAAACTTACTTGCTTTGTGACCCTGGGGGAGTCATTTAACCTCAAATGTCTAGCCTTTACAATCCTTCTACCTTAAAACCCATTCTTAGTATCAATTCTAAGATAGAGGTAACTGTTTTTCTTTTAAATACTCCTTTCCTTCCCTGGGAATATTAGGGGATATAAGCTAAGGCCTAGGGAAGAGAGAAACAACATATATTTTGGACATACTTTAAGGTGAGAAGGAGAGGAGGCAGACAAAGATCTATAGGACATTAGCCATTGAGGGCTATGCCCAGTAGTTCCGTGCCTGGCCTTCTCTGGGAAAGGAGTTCTATAACTCCTCAAAGCTAGGTCAAAGGGAAAAGGAATATTAGACAAAGCAGCTTCTTTCTGTGGAACCCTAAAAGGTGACCTATTAGCCTTACCATTCAAGAAGATGGAGTTGGCCTCCTATAAGGACCAGGAGGAGCATACATTTAACCCAGCTCTGGTCTCCTTCCTCTCTGCCCAAGAGATCAGAAGGAGGCCCTGGAACCTGCTACAGGAATGATGGGATAGTGGGGGCCAGAGTAGCAGGGAAGATGAATGAAACAAAATGAAGGTTTCTTGGCCCCACTAAGACTCAACTGACTTCAGCACACAGTTATTCGAGATGTGGGCAGAAGCAGATGGAAAAATAGGGAGTGGGGCTAAATGGGGGGAGGTAGGGGTGTTATAGGGTACATTTAAGTAAGGGGTGAGAATCATGCTCTCTCTATTCAAGGAAAGATGGCAAAAAGGCAATGTGGGGTCATGGAACAAGACCTGAATTGAGGGTCAGGAGACCCAGCTCCTCTGCTACTAACTCATCTGGTGACCTTAATGAAGTCATTTTATTTGGGGGGAGTCCTTGGTTCCATTACCCACAAAATGAAAGGACCTAGAAGCGTCCTTCCAGCTCTTCTCTTCTTATGATTCTAGTCAAGAGTTCTTTGACCAGAAGAGCAACCACATTTTTATATCAGGGACCTTTTTGGCAGTCTGGTGAAGCCTCTGGATTCCTTTTCAGAATTATGTTTTAAATGCATGAGATAAAATACATAAGAAAAATTAGAGGAAATCAATTGTCTTGAAATAAAGATGCATATTTTTGCCATCCAAGTTTGCAGATTCCCTGAAGCTTGGGTCTGTGGACCCCAGATTAAGAACTTCTGTTCTATAGCTAGGCTTTTAAGATATAAGGAAAGGCAGTGAAAATAATTAAAGGCTTGGAGAATAGTTGCTATGAGGAAAGCATTAGAGTTCTGGGATTATTTAGCCTGGAGAAGGATTGAGTTAATTAAAGCCTTTCAGAGTAAGAAAGTTGATTAAAAGAAGAATGCTGGCCTGCTTTTTGCCACCTTTCTTTTTGGGGGGGGGGGAGAATAGGGGGAGAGGCAGGGATGATGATGAGAGGAAATTCTCTGTGTGGAAATTCCCTCTTCCAGCAATGCAGATAAGCAACTTGTCTGTAAGATAGACTTTTTTTTTTTTAACCCTTACCTTTTGTCTTAGACTCACTACTATGTACAGATTCTAAGGCAAAGAGCAGTAAGGGCTAGGCATTTGGAGTTAAATGATTTATCCAGGGTCACACAGCTAGAAATATCTGAGGCCAGATTTAAACCCAGGTCCTCCTGACTGCGGGCCTGGCATTCTATCCACTATGCTACCTAGCTGTCCCAACATAGTCTTTAAAATACTGAAAGATTAAGTAACTTGCTCTTAGTAGCATACTGGTACATGTAAGAGGCAGAACTTGAACTTGGATCTTTTCAACTCCTAAGAATGCACTGAATCCACTAGGCTAAGGACCAAAGTAAGAGAAGCTGGCCTACAATCATAGGTAAAGGAATCTGGGTTAGACAGCTAGCCATATATATTAACAGAGGGTTAAAAAGAGGTTTGAGACTTTTATCTTCTCAGAAGGGACTCGAAACCATGGGATAGACTAGATGACCTTTGGGGTTTCATACCACCAACACCCCCATTCCTATTCTGTAAACAGGTCTCCCTAGGGTGGGGCATAAAAGGAAGGTTGTCTCTTGAGATTTAGAAGACAAAAGCAGACAGAACAAGTAAGGGCAGACAAGCAGGCCTGCCCTAGGGGCTGGTAAACCAATTAGGTCTAATTTCTAATCTCTGATAAAATATATTATAAATCACAACTAGTGTGTCTGTGAGTTAGCAGGAATTAGACTCAAGGGTAAAGAGGCACCCCAGGATGCTAATATGATAATGCTATGGTTTAGCCTCCGTGTGGTGACCCAACCAAGAGGTGCTGATCCCAGCCTAGGATGCCTTCCCCAGGGTAGGCTAGGTCACTGGGCAGTTTTTAGTGAGTCATTACTGCTCTATCCAGCCCAGAGTAAATCACACAGGATAGGCCTCTCCACAGATTCTTGAACAGATAGATACCTCACTGCCCTTTGGGGCTCTCCACCCTGCACTCTCCATCTCATCCCATTGAGGGAGGGAATTAGCATGCACGTTCCATAGGGCAGATGGCAAGAGCCAATCGCCATGGCTCTTAGACCAACAAAGACAGGGCATGGACTAACAAAAAATAGGTTCTTTCTCCTTTCACAATACAGCTGAGATACTGGTCTCAGATCCTGTTGGCCATCTGCAAAATGTCTTTACAAATTCTTTCCATATCTAGGATGATGCTCCAGACCCTCTGCCTAAGAAATCTGTTACAGGAAGTACTGATAACCACACTCTTATCCCATTCCTCAGTCCCAGTCCCAGCCTCAGCCCCAAACATTGTGCCAGAACCTATCTAGGCCTTTGACTGACTGCCCATTCATATTGAAGGGGATGATAAAAGTAAGGGTACAAAGAAAGGTGGTATTTTTCCTTCTAAACCTCTCCCCATCTTATTCTAAGAATAGTCTTGTACTCTCTTTCATGCCTCCATGTTCCTCTACCTGTCTTCCATTCCTAGTCATTGAATTCTGCTTAACTGGCTCAGACCAGACACAATTCCTTGAAAGGTAAAACTATTGGGGAATGACAGCAGGGAGGAGACAACTGACACCAGGAATGATTCATGTGGTAGGGAGTGAAGGGGGGACAACCTTTGGTTTAGTCATCTGCCTGATCCCCCACCCTTAGGCACCAGGGAAGAAAGCCAAGAAAAAGGGGGAGGGGGAGAGGCAAGGAAAAAGAATGGGGAGAGAACAGGGAGAGAGCAGGAAAGACAGATGAATCGTGTGGGAGTGGCATTTGGGCTCCCCTTGTTTTATGCAGTGGCGCCCTTCCTAAGAGCTGAGCTCACTAGTTGCCTGAGGCTTGTGCTGTGCCTAGCAGCTGGCAGGGTAATGGCTCTTTAGCAAGAAACTGGTGCCAGCACCTCCTCTAGAGCCCTGAATGATGCAGGCAGCTAATGACAGCCAATTATTGTCAGGGAAGACTAGGTCCAACCCCTGACCCTGAACTATGGAGCTCCCAGGGACCCATAAGTCCCAAAGTCTAAGGACAAAATAGAGAGAGGAGATAGTGTCTGTACCAGACCCTGAAGGATGAATTATGCCTAATCTTGTACCATTCCTTCCCTGATGAAACTGCCCTCTCAATCCCCAACTCTTCAACATACAACTCTATAAATGTCCAGTAAGAATGCAATAAGAGTTGGGGTGATATTTAGAGACTAGTGATTACCTTTCTGTCCCACTCAGGGCAGTTCTAAGCACCCATTATGTACTTGGCCAAAAATGGGAGAAATAAGTGAGTCTGTTTAGGAGGCAGAGGAGTGACCAAGGCTAAAGTGACCAGAGTGGAAGGCCAAATGGGGCTAAGGAGAAAAGGGGAATGCAAGGAAGCAAACCAGGTCCCTACCCAAATTCTGACCTGGGATCTGGTCTCTAATTCTCCTTGGTCCCTTCAGGGATGCCAAATGAAGATTGATCAGCCTTCATTAGTGAACCTTTTCCAAGTTCAAGTGCCCAGAGGTCAAATTCAAGCTGTCTCTGTGCCCCCAATTTGGAGGGAGTTGAGGGAGAAAGTGCTTGCTTTGGGTTGCTAGACAGAGGGGTGGGGCATGCAAAAAACATCATCAGGTACTGGTAAGAGGAGGAGGAATGGAGCAGCTCCCTGAGTGTCGGCTCTGCACATGTGCCACTTCTTCGCCAACACTGACCCTACACAAAGATAACCTGTTAATCCTGTCATCTAGAAAGCATTATCCAGGCTGAAGGGAAGCCTTCCACTGAACTTCCTAGACAAGATATTACTCTTAGGGCAAAAGGGGAAAGCCAGGAAAAATGCTAAGGAATTTGGACAAAGGAGAATCAATAAAGAATCAGAAAGAACGATTTAAAAAAAGAGGCAGCGGAGAGGGAAAAAGAAATGGGAGGAAAAAAAAGACAGAGGAGAGACTGAAGAATGAAAAAATATGAAAGAGGGAATAGAAATTCAGATAGTTAGAGAAAAGAATTATAGATTTAAAACCAAACAGGACATCAGAAGTAATTTAACTTAACCCTCTCATTTTAAAGACGAGGAAACCCAGGGCCAATGAGGCCAAATGATTTGTCCAATTTATAGTGAGGTACTAGCCTAAACCCAGGTCTACACACACACACACACACACACACACACACACACACACACACAAACACAATGAGAAAATATGAACTAAACCCCACACCCAGGCAGGAGTGTACCTGTACCTTTTGTTTGGTTTCCTGAATTCAGAAGCCTGCTGCACCCTAATTACTTTGCCTCCTCCTCCTCTCCCCCACCCTTGCCTTCTGCTGCTTTATTTTGGTGCTCATTTCCAGTATCTGTCTCTATTTTTCTCTTTCCTCTGGAGCTATACAACTCCAAACCACGAGAGAGCATTTTCTTATTTGCAAGAAAGAAAAAAAAATGTAGAACTCCAACAATAATACACCAGGAGAAGTTCATTATAAAGTGAGTATGAAATAAAACTATGCAGTTTAGATGTTGCCTGAAATTCTAAATTAGTCTAGCTAAAGTACCCTGGGCCTTATTTATCCCATGATCCTCTCTGAGACTAAACATCCAAGCGTATTGTTTGGATCACTCCAACTCCTAAAAGATGGTGGTGTTTTCTGCATCAAAATGCCAGTTTGGGATTGGCCCACCAGAGTACCCTGGCTTTAGGAACTTGGGCAGCTAAGTGACTGAGCAAAATAGAAGACTGAACCTGAAGTCAGGAAGATGGCTTCAAATCCTGCTTAAGGACAATAGGGGAATCTATTGAGTCTATCAAGTCATTTAACTTCTTCGTTTCAGTTTTCCTCATCTGTAAAAATGGGGGTCATAATAGCACATACCTCCCAGGGTTGTCATGAGGATAGAATTAGATAATACGTGCTAGAGAGCTTTGCCAACCTTGAAGATTTATATATAATGCTAGTTGTTATTATTATTTGTTGTACAATTTCTAAGTCACAATCAGACAAAAGTGAGTTCTGGGGAGGCAGCCTACTCATATCTCTGTTATCTCATGTCTTCCTTCCCTCAGCCAAAGGAAGAACAAGGAAAAATGGACAAATGTTTCTATCACCTTCAAAGTCGGGATAATTCAACCATAGACACGGGTGACCCCTAAATTCATAAATGCCAATGTAAACTTTTTGAGAACATGGAGTCTACTTGCTTTTGGATTTGGATTCCCAGTTTCCAACAGAGTACCTGGCCCATTGTGAGTGGCTTCTGATTAATTAAGAGATTAACAGTTTCTTTACTTGTCTATGGATGGAATTCATGTTTCTAGTAAGTATACTGTCTGCACATTCTTATCTCTAGGTCTGTCTGAGATTGTAAACTCCCAGAGGATAGATTTTATGTGTGTGTGTCTGTGTATGTACTATGTGTGTGTGTGTGTGTGTGTGTGTAATATGAATGTATATTATATATGTATATAGATATATATTTCAATAGTACCAATGGCTGCATTATGTATAAAGGAATTCTTTTTGCCTTAGAATTTCCTGAGTGCTGACTCCTGAAGATAGAGGGAGAGACCAGAAAGGGGCACCAGCCTGGAATTGGAAGAGGAATCTAGAGTTAGTCAAAGCCAGGGAGAGAACCTACAGGGTCCTTCCTTCCAGGCAGCATAGTGGCTGACAGATGGAGAAGAGTTAGATGGGGGATTGGCTTTGTAAGTCCAGAAGTTGGGACAGCCTTTAGCTAGATAATAGATATTTTATGATAAGATTACTATACTCTGTAAGATTGCTTAATTTGTGCTTTCTTTCTCTTAGTGGCTAATAATGTCCTTTTGAAAAACCCAACCTCTATCCCTCTGGCCTTCTGGGGAAAGAAAGGTTCCTTAGGCAGAAGAATACTGGGATTTTGGAGTCTCCTGGAAACTAGGCAGTCTGCTGGATCTGTTAAAGAATTATAAAAGAGGCCATCCATCTCCCAAAAGCTTTGTGGTACAAATAAATGAAGATCAAGTAAGGCAGAGAGAAGAAAAATTTTCAGTGGGGCATGGACCCAGGCCCACCAGTCCCCTTCCTTCCTGGGTTATATTTTTTAACTATATTCAGGAAAGTGTATAAGGAAAGCTCTTGAATAATGATGGGGATGGGGATGGGGACGCTGGTCTGAACAACCTTTTTCTTGGGGGATTAGGAGTACAGCAGGTTTCTAGAGCTACAGGCTAAACAGTGACTCAGTGTGGCAGCTGGGTGCTCAGTGGATTGAGAGCCAGGCCTAGAGATGGGAGATCCTTGGTTCAAATGTGGCTTCAAACACTTCCTAGCTGTGTGACCCTGGGCAAGTCACTTAATCCCCATTGCCTAACCCTTACCACTCTTCTGCCTTAGAACCAATAAACAGTATTGATTCTAAGACAGAAGATAAGGGTTTGGGGGGGGGGGAAACCATCACATTTATTAAGGGTTACTATGTGCCAAGCATTGTGCTAGGCATTGGGGACACAAAGCAGGAAGGAAACAGAGGTAGACCTGTTCATTGATATTTTTAAAATAGGTAAAAAGCTCTTATACTTATCTTCAGTGAGGCTCTATCCACTTCGCCCTCCCAAATCCCAAAGATCCAACAGAATACTTGTCCATGTGCCCTCCCCCAAACATCCATTGTCCAGGTATAGCTTTTTTTGCTTTTCAGTGCTGTTCTCAATATTTGTTTTCTCTTGATTTCATGTCAGGAGTGGGCCCTAAAAGAAAGTATAAAGAAACAATATCACTGAGCCTGGGGTACAGTGCTGCTTCTTAGCCTACCTAAGCAGCTAAGTGATTAGGTCAATAGAACATTGGGTCTGTAGCTGAAAAGATCTGAGATCATATCTGGTTTCAGACACTTACTAGTTGTGTGACCTTGTGAAAGTCACCTAAATCTCCATCTACCTCAGTTTCCTCATTTGTAAAATGGAGATAATAATAGCACCTACTTCCTATGGTGGTTGTGAGAATCAAATGAGATATTTGTTAAAAAGTGATTAGCACAATTCCAGGCACATAGCAGGCCCTTCATAAATATTTATTGACTGACTAATTTCTCTTTTTTCAGGTTCCACTTTCAGCACTGCTTATCCAACCTGTAGTTGCAGAAACCTGGTGCACCCCCAATCCTCCAAGCAAAGGACCAAACCATTTTAACCTCTCCATCATCATCTCCCAAGTGCTCTCCTCAAGACCTTCCTTGGACATGCCATGAGGAAACAAACAAAATTCTGGCTTCTTTCCTTCCCATCTTTTACTGGAAACCTTTTCCAGCTCCTCTTAAACTCTAGTGCCTTCTCTCTGTTAATTATTTCTTATTTATTTTGTATATAGCCTGCTCCATCTATATTTGTTTGCATGTTGTCTCTCCTATTAGATTATAGGCTCCCTGAGGGCAAGGACTAGCTTTTGCTTCTCTTTTAAATCCCCAGAATTTAGCACAGTGTCTAGCAAGCACATAGCAAGTGCTTAATAAATGTTGATTGATTGATTCTTGCTTAAAGCCATTTCTTTATATCAGTGACAGTGTGATTTGCTCTGGCCAAGCATTCCTATCTAAGGATAGATCTACTGGTGATAATGAAGATGGCAATGGTGATAAAAGTGATGGCAATGTAGCGAAATGAATAGAGAACTAAAAAGTCAGGAAATCTGAATTCAAATCATGGCTCAGATACTTGCTATGTATCTTATCATAGGTAAGTCACTTAATCTCTCTAGCCTTCAGGTTCCTTATCTGCAAAATGGGAATAATGCTGCCTTAAAGCACCATGGAAATATAACTTGGTGATAGTTATAGTAAGGTTGTCAGTGGTGATGAGAAGGCACAAGGTGAAGGATGGAAGAAAGGGAAAAAAGATACAATCCATCACAAACATTTATAAAGTGACTACTATGTGCCAGGCACTGTACTAGGCACTGAGGAGAGAAATCAAGATAATATGAAGGTAAGAAGCCCACCTAAGAAAGAGCACCCCAATGTGGGGGGAAAGGATAAGGAAGAGAAGCCAGGGGTAGAAAAAAGAAGAGAGAAGACAGAAACAGGCATGATGGGAGGATGGAGGAAGGGAAAGAGGTGGGGAGGCTGACCTGTGAGAAGAAAGCAGCTTTCTGTCTCTCATCACTCCCAGGGCTTGCCCCAGCTTGTTAGCCTTTGATGGCTGTTCTCCACCCCATCACAAAGTTCTATTTCATCCCCTGAGTGAGCAGTGGACTTTATGTCAGTGGTGGAAGGTGTGTGAAGCTCCCTCAACTTCTGCCTCTCCTACATGGCAATGCCAAAAAGCCAAGGGTATGAGCCATGAGGCCCAAGAGGTCAAGTGGAGATCCTATATTTTATGAACTCTTCAGGGAATGAGCAATAGCAGTGGTAGAGTCCTTGATGGCCAATATTCTCCCCAACACTATTGAGATGGGCTCAGTCTTTTCTGGGAAGAGACATTCCTACCTGGGCAAAAGTAGACTCTGATCTTATTCTAAGTTTCTTCCCCTGAGTCCATAATCCCCCAACTAACTCAACTAAGGTAAGCCCTAGAAAGAACTTTCCAGAAAACCAATGCTTCACATCATGAAGCCTGGTCAGACCCCTGAGGGAAAATGCTGCAGTTAAAGGGGCTCCTCATAGGAAGTTCCAAAATCAGCAAAGTCTCAAGGCCAGAGAACATCTGTCTCCTATAGATACCTCAACAGTGTTCAGGACAGGGCTCAACACACTTGATTAATGACTATAGTAATTTAGACTCTAGGTGGTCACTGAAGTGCTTTCCTACCTTGAGATTTTGTGATTCTGTCCAGCAGACAGAATTCCTTTGAGGCAATGATCTCCCTGTCATTGAAAATGTTCGGTTGTAGGCAACATGGCCACTTGTTAAGGATACTGTAAAACAGGGTTCTTGACCTTTTTTGATGGGGGGACTTGAAGGTCAATCCTTGAGCCATCTAGTGAAGCCTATGAGCCTCTTGTCAGATTAATGTTCTTAAGCGCAGGAGATAAAATACAAGGATTACGGAGAAAAGCAATTATATTAAAATCGTTATATATATATATGTATATATATATATAAAGTTCATAGATTCCAAGTAAAGAACTCCTACTTTAAAGGTACCCAAACCCAAAAAATGCTTTGGATAGGGATTAAACTAGAGGACCTCTAAAATCATTTAGGGGGCTTCTGGGATTCTTTCTAAATGCAAGTAAAACAGATAACCTCTTTTCCTTTTTCAGGGAAGAGGAAAGGACATAGAGTCAAATTTTTTTCCCAGCTATCATTGGAGATAATGGGGTTAGTACTAACAGTCCCAAGCCCTATTTTTAAAAGTTTCTTTGCAGTTCAAAGGCTGTGGCTAACATCCAGACCACTTGGAGTAAAAGAAATACACACCCAGTACACATTTATTATAAGTCATTTCTTTATAGCCTATTAAGATGAATAAGTGACTCTGGGCCCTGTCTCAGAATTAAGACCTAACGTCTAGATGTCAGAGCTAGAGAATTGGACTACATAGTCTCTATGGTTTCTCCTAGGTCTATAGCATAGGATCCAATTCAACTCCCTCATTTTACAGATGAAGAAACTAAGACTAAGAACTTTAACATGTCTTCCCATAGTGGTACTAAGTAATAAAGGTGGAACTTGAACCCACATCTTCCTAGACAAAGACTTTAAAAAAAATAAAGTATAATTCTTTCCATTTTCTGAGCTTATCTCTTAACCTACTCAGGGACACAGAGTCTCAGCTTCTTTTACAGGAGATTTAAATTGGTCCTGTTGCTCCATTGCCTATCTGGTGTTCTGTCATGAATCAGCTTTGTCCTCGATAAAAAATCTGTGATCTCTCTCCTCCTTCTGCTTAATAAGGAAAAGGCTAAAAATTCAGGGATGGGTGGTTATCTCCTAAGAAGGGCATTATAATTATTCCCAAAGGGCTTTAAAAGACTGCCTGCCCTTTGATACAGTCATAGCACTGCTGGGTTTGTACCCCAAAGAGATGAGGAAAAAGACTTGTACAAAAATATTTATAGCTGTGCTCTTTGTGGTGGCAAAAAATTGGAAAATATGGGGATGCCCTTCGATTAGGGAATGGCTGAACAAATTGTGGTATATGCTGGTGATGGAATACTATTGTGCTAAAAGGAATAATGAACTGGAGGAATTCCATGTGAACTGAAACGCCCTCCAGGAATTGATGCAGAGTGAAAGGAGCAGAACCAGGAGAATGTTGTACACAGAGATGTGTACACTGTGGCACAATCAAATGTGATGGACTTCTCTAATAGCAGCAATGCAATGATTCAAGACATTTCTGAGGGACTTATGAGAAAGAACTGTGGGAGTAGAAACAGAGAAGAAAAACATATGATTGATCATATGATTCAGTGGAGATATGATTGGGATATAGACTCTAAACAAACACTCTATTGCAAATAGTAATAATATGGAAATAGGTTTTGAACAATGATACATGTAAAACCCAGTGAAATACATGTAAAAACCCATTAGTTCCAGGAGTGAAGGGGGTGGGGGGAAGAACATAAATCATGTAACCATGGGAAAATATTTTAAATTAATTAATTCAATAAATAGATTTATTTTAAAAAAAGGACATCATAACCAAGATGAATTCAATTCAATCCCACAAATATTTATTGAATGCCTATTCTGTAAAAGGTCTTATGGTAGGTACTGGAGTAGGGGCTACAATGATATGAAAATTAGGCACCTCATTTCCCACCTACTACAGTCATTTTATACTTGTTTGGCTTCTCCACCAAGAAGACTCATCACTGAGAAATCTCATCTTATAAGATTCAATCCATCTTGTTACACACACCTCATCAATACCTTCTACCCCTGTGATTGGAGGATGGAGCCATAAATTCCTCCATTTAAGGAGAATGGACAGGGCAGACATTTCCAAAGTCATCTCCTCATTTCCCACCTGGCTATACTAATTTTGACTTCTTTAACTTTGCTACCATACCGCTACACCTGGTTTTTCATTTCTCCCTAACCTTACTTTCTCCCTTTTCAGCTTACTTTTGCATTTCTTCCCACATTAGTTTCTATGCTTCTTGAGGGCAGAGACTGTCTTTCTTTTTCACATTTGTGTCCTTAGTGCTTAGCACAGTGCCTGACACACAGTAGATGCTTAATAAATGTATACCAACTATTGACACTAACAAAAGATAGAGACCTTGCCTTCCAGGGGCTTACAGTCTTATGGGAAGCATGATAGGAGGTAGAGACATGTAAGAAATAACTATAATATAAGATGGATGGAATGTGTCTATAAGATATATGTAACAGTGGCTATTCTGACCCATGATGCCAAAAGGCCAGGTGTGCTACATTAATTTCATTCCTATCCCAAGGTTTTCTGGTACCTTTAATAGGGATTTGTCTAGTCTCTCTGGCATTGACTCCAGCCCTTACTAATTATATTCTCTTAATTTTAAGGATGACCTGCATCTTAGTTCCATTTAACAGATTAGCTTTTACACAGGAATATTTACTTCAAAGTTCTAACAAGAATGAACGTTTCCTCCCCCTCTCAACACACGGGGAGCAGAATCTCTCCATTACACCATCTCAGTCTCTAGGGAAGAAAGGGGTGTTATTCGGTTGGGCATGGCAAATTATGACATCTAAATGTGATAGAATATAATTATACAATAAGAAAAGTATTAAACATTGAGAAAATTTTGGGAAGACTTGTAATACAAAATAAGTAGAAATAAGAGAACCATTTACAAAATGGACACAATAATCTAAAGGTAGGGGGCAGGGAACAGCAAAAGACTTTCAAATTCTTATTGGTGAAGCCACTCTGGTGGTGAGAGACTTCCCTGCACTAAGCACTGTTGAGGCATCCATAGAAGTCAAATGTTCTTTGGCCTTGAGGCTGTCTGTTGAAGGCTATGCTGTTTTTTAGAACTTCCAGAGTTCACAGAAGAGAAAAGGTAGGCCAGCAACTCATGAGACATAACTTGTCCAACACAGCCATACTTCTGATTTATATGATTAATTACATTTTTTTAGCAAGAAGGATCAGCAGGGTATGTTAAGATAGGGGGTAGACAAGAAATAGCAATGAGAAAAAGGCCATGATTTCTTTTTAAGACTGAAGGCAGAGATCTATAATGGTTAAAGTTCTCAAGAGGTAGTATTTCTGAATTTTAAAGTAACTTATTAATTGACTGGTCAAGACATCCTAATCTGGCTCTCCGAATCTTCTCCCCTTTCCACCTGGCTATGCCCTTTGGAACTTCCAGAAAAAGTCTAATCCCTTCTCTATAAGACAGCTCTTTGAACTCTTGAAGTCAGCTATCATCTTCCCCTCGGAGTCTTCTCCTGACCCATGTAACTACATACACTTTGGGGAGCTCATCATTCAGGTCATCCCTTGACTATTTCTAGACATTTGTAATCGGTAAATAGCCAGTTAAGAGGTGGCCCATCAAACCCTCAGCCCTTCCCCACGCCTATAGGAAAAGAGTTTGGGAAAGAAAAACATTTCCTAAGAACAAAGAACATGCAAAAATCTGTAGCCTGGATGGTGCCTGAGGTCCAAGACCTAAACTCAGTAATTCTCTCTGATATGCAGGGATTAGGGCCTTTCTATTCCAGAGACCTGATTAGAATTAATACTGCATATGAAAAATAAATTCTCACAAAGTCAGGTTAGTAGGTTACTGCAATGATCTGGGTGAGAGGTATGAGAGCATGAGTTGGGGTGGGTAGAAAGCTGGGAATGATGCAAGAGATGGTTTGCAGTCAAAATGGCAGAATGTGATCATTGATGGGATGTGGGGGCTGAGGGAGGAAGACTTAAAGATGACGCTGAATTTTTGATCCTGAATGATTGGGAGGATGTGGCCAGAAACAGAAACGAAGAAGTGAAGGGAAGAGTTGAGTTGGTAGAAAGATGATGATTTCATTTTGAACGTGCTCAGGGGTATATACATAGGGAGAAGCCCACTAAGAATTAGGAGATGTGAGTCTGGAGCTACAGAGGCATGTCAGGGCTGGAGATCAGGATTGGGGAGTTATTCCTATTGAGATGACAGCTGAAGAGTGAAGTAAGTGAAATGAGGTCAAGATGGCTCAAGGATAAGCTGGTATATTGTCAGAGACCAGAAAGAAGAATGGATGGATGCCCAGAAGCTCAAATGACTCAGCTGAGAATATGTTTGTCAGTCTATCCAGCTGGGGGTACAATCAGAGTATCTTACAGTCATGGCATATATGCACACACACACACACACACACACACACACACACACACACACACACACACACCAGCTGGGACCAGTCTCCCCCAGGGGACAATGGAGCAAGTAAAAAGGGCCTGTAGAAGGAACTGTGTTTTTCCAAAAGGAGGAATGGGAGAAAGGGCGATCACTTCCTTTAGCCATCTTGTCCAGTGTCCTGGTCTCCTGGGAATGTACCCCAGAAGCTTTGGGAATCAATCAAGTGTGTTCTGCTCCAGTTCAGGTTGAGGGAGGTAGCAGAGAATCTGCCCCCTGGAACGTTTCATCCTCATCTTTGTAGGCTCAGTCCCTGGCACATCAAAGAGGCTTAATAAAATGCTTGTTTATTGACTGATGAACCTATCACCATGGCATGAGAGGAGGGGAGGAGGAGAGAGAAAGGGCCAGAGACAGAGAAGGGGAGACAAAAACAAAGAGACAGAGATCCTTGAGGGAAGGGGCTGGTTTCTATCTCTCTTTGCATGCTCCTCTCCCACCTCTTTGCAATTAGCCTGGTGCCTTTCAAATACAATTATAGTACAACTGAATGAAAGCAAAAAGTGTTCATTTGTGGACAACAGTTTCACAATCCTAATTATAACATTATACATATTTTATACTTTCTGAGACACCTTCACATTTAGTCTCTCAGCTCCTCTCAAAGGGCAGGAGGAAGGACAAGGATGGTTACCTTAGCTTATAAATTAATAATAATAATAATAAAAATAATAGTTCACATTTATAATGTGCTAGCCACTATGTTAAGCACTTTACAAATATTATCTCATTTGATCCTCACAGAATCCTGTAAATACTATTTTATCCCCATTTTACAGATGAGGAAATTGAGGCAAACAGGTAAAGCAACTTGCCTAGTTACACACTAAGTGTCTGAGGATAGGTTTGAACTCAGACCTTCTTGATTCCAGCTGCAGCACTATACCACCTAACTTCCTCATGTAAGAAAATTGGTTTGGGGTAGATAATGGCCTGTGGTTTCATTAATAAAGGTGAACTCTTAGATGGGGTAATTCTCCCCACCAATGCTGGTCAGCACCTTCCCTGCAACTTAGAGAATTGTCTAGGACACTGAAGGGTAAGGTCAATTGCTTGGGTTCCCAAAAACAGAGTGTATCAGAAACAGGACTTAACCTAGGCTTGCCTGAGGAAGCTAGGCACATAGTGTGTAGACAGTGAAGCCTGGAGTCAGGAAGACCTGAGTTCAAATCTGACCTCAGATACTGCCCAGCTGTTTGACTCTAGACAAGTCACTTTACTTCTGTTTGCCTCAGTTTCTTTGTCTATAAAATTATGATAAAAATAGCAGCTACCTCCCTGAGTTGCTGTGAGTATCCAATGAGATAATAATTGTAAAGTGCTCAGCACAGTTCCTGACACATAGTAAGTGCTATATTAATGTTAGCTAGTAGTAGTAGCAGCAGCAGCAGCAGCAGCAGCAGCAGCAGTAGTAGTGTACTTTATTTTGAGGCTGGCTCTCTATCCACCAGGGGGAGAAGGAAATGGAAACAGATGGGGAGAGGAAAAGATGAAGAAGGAGAGGAAGGAGGAGGGAGGAGGATGGAGGAGAAGAAGAAGAAAAAAGAAGAAAGGAAAAAGAGGGAAGAGGCTTGGAAAACCTAAGAGCCTCGGGGCAATAATGAGTCTTGCAAGGAGGCTCATCTCAGTTAAATATAACCATCACTCTTGGCCAACAGTGGAATAAGCTTCCTCAGAAGTTAGTGAGTTCTTGTCTTTGGAGGTCTTCAAGGAGAGGCTGACTACCAGGAATATTGTAAAGACAATTCATCCCTTTAGGTAGAGGCTAGATTACACGAGTGACCTCTGAGGTCCCTTATAATTCTGAGATTCTAGGAGCCTTCAGTTTACTTACATCAATCCGGTGACTGTGACAGAGCCAGGACCAGGACTCCAGGCTTCCGAGTCCTGTTTCCAATCCTCTTTTCACTATGTTTCCAATGATATCTAACATATCCTCCCAGAAAGATCAGTATGTGAGTACTCCCTGCTCTCAGGGCTGACACTTGGTCCTAAATAAAATTTCCCTATGGAACAATTAAACACTCCTCTCTCCCCTGCCAGGGAAGATTGCTGTGATGGGGGAGAAGCACCCATTACGTTTCTCTTAGCCACCATACCAGGCTGTATAAAGAGTAGAAAGGGCACTGGCTTTAGAGTCAGGAGACTTGGGTTAGAAGAATCCTATCTCTTCCACCTACTTCTTGTGCAACCCTGGACAAGTCACTTATACTCTCCTGGCTTTAGTTTCTTCACCTGTAAAATGGGAGAAATTGGTTCTAATCTATGATGCTATTAGGCTCTTCCTTCCGTTCATGCATGGAAAATTCACTCATCATTAATGTACGGTCTTACTGATGATGAAAGGTTCACTCCAGAGCCTATCAGAAGTCTTCTCATCCTCCAAGGATTTCATAGCACCTTTTTCATGCCTTTATTGGGCATTTCCTGTTCAATCTTACATTATTGTTAGTAAGTACATTTCTTATCACCTCCTCTAAATGGTAAACTTCAAGAAAACAGGAACTTCCCATATTTTCTTACAAAGAATAGGCTTTCATTTCATGTTTGTCCTATGAATGAATGGCCATCCATAGCATAGATGTACATCGTCAGTGTGGCATATGTTATGTAGAGGATGGCAGCATGGAATCCCTGCAAAATACAGGGTCAGCGAATTCTGGGTGAGGCTGACCCTGTATTTTGCAGGGATTCCATGCTGTCATCCTCTACATAACATATAGGAAGTAGAAGCCCAGAGAACTAGAAACTGGGCACCTAGCCAGGGCTAATGAGAACAGACCTGAGCCCTGGGACACACACATTCACTAACATACAGACAGTCACATTACATCCTCACAAATGTACACATCAGCAGACATGTAACAAAAACAGTTCATCTACAAACGTGTATTAAATGCCCATTATATACCAAGCCTTCCACTGGGTACTGGAGATCTTAACCAACCAATCAGCAAGCATTTAAGTGCCTATTATGTGTCAGGTGCTGAATGAGGTACTGAAGACACAAAATTGAAAATTATCCCTGCCCTTAAGGAGCTTAGTCTAGCCAGGGGAGATGACATGTACACATAAAGGTATATAATAAAAATAGATACAAGACAAGCATGTACATCTAACACATTTTTGTGATCAATTTTTTTTAGAATAGATTTATAATTTCTTTGGAATAGGGAGTGCCCCATGAAAAACTCTCCCTATCAATGCATTTCTTTTTTTTTTTAATTCACCTTCTCTCTTAGTGTCAATTCTAAAACAGAAGAACAGTAAGGGCTAGGCAATCAGGGTTAAGTGTCACAAAGTTAGGTAGTATCTAAAGCCAGATTGGAACCCAGGTCCTCCCAAATTCAGACCTGGTGCTCTATCCATTATGCTACCTTGCTGCGCTTCACCAGTACATTTCTATGCTGCTCTGCTACCTAGAGTCTTAGTTTCCTGGAGGCAATGAGAAGTCAAAGATCTTACCCAGGATAACATTGTCCGTAAATGTCAGAGATGACATCTGAACTCAGTTCTTCCTGATATATACTGAAACCACTATATATATATGTATATCGTTGCCTCTCAATATGAGTTCTCATATGTGTGTATAATATGCATACTTTTTTACATTATCACAAACATTCAATATGTGTCTTTTAAAAAATTAATAAATATTGTTTTTTCCAGGCAGGGAGCTATGCAGTATGGTACAGAGAATACAGGCTTGGAATTGGATTTAAGTTCAGGCTCTGCCACTAGACCATAAGCTCCATAAGATCTGGAACTGTCTTGTCTAAACTCTATACCTCCTCCTGCTCCCACCACAATATCTACACAGAGTTGGCCCTTCATAAGTGATAATAAAGGTTTCTTGCTCTTACTTAGATCAGGAAGCATCTGGGTGGCTCAGTGGATAGAGAACTTGGCTTGGAGTCAGAAGGTTCAGGGTTCAAATTTGGCTTCAGCCATGTCCTAGCTCTGTGACCCTGGGTGAGTCACTTAACTTCTGATTGTCTAAAAAAGGGATCCCTTGGAGAAGGAAATGTCAAGTCACTCCAGAATCCTTGCCAAGAAAACCCCATGGATAGCTATGGTCTATGGGACTACAAAGAGTCAGACACAACTGAATAACAATGATGATTTTGTCCAGGCAACTGCATATCTGGGTCTTGGTGTCCTTATTCAAAAAAATGAAGATATTGCACTAGAAAATACCTAGTCTTTTCCAGGACAAATCTCCTTAGAAAAAATTTTTAAATACATCCTCAGTTTAGGATTTGGGGTTTGGGTTTTAAAAGATTATTCTATTACAAAAATGAATAATATGGAAATAGGTTTTGAGAGATAGTATATGTAGAACCCAGAGAAATTGCTTGTCAACTCCAGGAATAGGGAGGGAAGAGGGGAGAGAGACAACAAGAATCATGCAACCAAGAAAAAAATAATTTAAAATAAAATTTAAGAATTTTTAAAAAGGCACACCAGACTCAAATATATATATATACCCTCAGCAGCTAAGTGGCTCAGGGGACTGAGAGCCAGGCGTAGAGATAGGTGGTCCTGGGTTCAAATCTAATCTCAGACCCTCCCTAGCTATGTGACTCTGGGCAAGTCACTTAATCCCCATTGCCTAGTCCTTACCTTACCAATACACAGCATTGATTCTAAGACAGAAGGTAAGGGTTAAAAACAAAAAACAAAAAAACAAGATATACACACTGCAAGAGAAACTTCCAAATGCCACAGGGGTGGAGTGTTGTCATAGGGTTCCTTTCTTAAGAAACAATTGCTGTTCCTAGCATGTACCACAAGATGTCTCTTTGCCACTGCTCAAAAAGACCAACAATTATATCTGCAGTAGTTAAACCCAGGGGAAAATTGAGTGGAATTGGGGGAGGAAGGAGATCAAAGGTAGGAGAGAATTTTGTCAAGATGCACCGTCCCACTGCCTCCCAATCCCTCCACCCCTTGCCCCTTCCTAGACATGAAAATCATTTCAAGAGGAGATGTTCTACAGTCCAATGGCACTGGCCGCCATGTTGTCTTCCCACTGTCAACTCTATTTCTGGAAAACCCAAGTTTTGCCCCTTGTCCTTTAGGAACTCTCCTTGGGAGAAGCCCCTGACTGACCTGAGTGGCTTGACTGACCCTGCCTCTGAACTGAACAATAGATTTTGAAGGGCTTCTTTTTTTTCCCCTTTATTTTATTCCAGTAACAAATCTACACATTTTCCATAGTTACATGATTCCTGTTATCTCCATCCCCTCTTCCCTCCCCTCTCCCGTAGTTGAGAAGCAATTCCACTGGATTATACATGTATTATCATTTTGAGGGACTTCCTGATCCCAGTTAAGATAAGATTAGTAGTCAATCAAGCTCTAGGTATCCTTGTTTAGTTTTAAAAGCTTATCAACATGAACTCCATGCAGTCAAGCCCCTTGCTGGAAACTTCTTTTTGTAGCTAGTGCAAAGCATCAGCCTCTTCCTGTCAATGCCCAGGGCTCCTCCCTTTCTTGTACCTAATGTAGAACCAGTCAATCATTCTTCCCTGCCCTTGTTCCACCCAAACGGTATATAAACCCCCCAAGTTCTGTTACTCTTTGGAGAATCATCTTTGGTGGTGCATTCTCTCAGAGACACCATTCCCAGAGTCCTAGAGCCTTTAGCTCCTAGTGGTTTTTTAAGCCCTTGATTCTGTGTGGCAGCCAAATATTACGAACTTGTCTCTTACCTGATTAAAGATATGGTTTTTCTGACCATTTTAGTGGTTCTGTGTTTTTCAAAGTTAACAGCCCAGAACATTCTCTCCAGACATTTTCACTGGCTGTCCCTCCATGCCTGGAATGCTCTCCCTCCTCTCTCATCTCTATCTCCTGGCTTCTCAGCTTTCCTTCAGATTTCAGATAAATTCCCACCTTCTGCAAGAAGCCTTTCCCAATCTCCTCTAATATCTAGCGCTTTTCCCTCTAATTTATCCTCTACATATTGTTTTTGTACATAGTCATTTGCACGTTTTCTCTCCAGATAGACTGTGAGCTCCTTCGTAACAGGGACTGTTGTTCGCCTTTCTTTGTTATCCTTGAAATGTAACACAGACTCTGGCACATAGTAGGCACTTACTAAATGCTATTGACTTGGTTTAATTTGGCAAAGAAAGCACTAGAAATGGAATTGAGAGTCATCAAATCATAGACTGTACAAAGCCAGAAGGTTCTTGGATACCCCCCACCCTATCCCCATTTTACAGATCAGGAAACTGAACTCCAGAGAAAGGGCATGTGACTGATGCCTATGAGACTGAGTTTGAGTTACATCTCTGCCATGTAATAGTCCTGAAATAGTGGGCGAATCATTTCACCTCTTTCCAAGCCAGTTTTCTCATCTTTAACATGAATATCATAAAAATGCTGAGTCTCAGAGTTGGAGATAACCACAAAGACCATTCAGAACAAATCCATACCTGAAAAAGAATTCCCTATACCACATACCAAGCACAGGATTTGCCATAACAAATGGAAATCTCTAAGACTGGTCATATTTTTAGGAAGTTTTTCCTAATATCAAGCCTAAATCTGCATTTTTTCCCAACTCTACCCATTGCTTCTCTATCCTCTGGGACAAGGCACAGCAAATCTAATCCATATTCCATGAGCCTTTCGAATATGTAAGGACAACTATCATTTCAGTTAACATATTTACTTGGGGAAAAAAAAGTCTTCCTTTCTCCATTTCCTTCAACTTATTCTCTTTTGGCCTGGTCAGGAGGCCCTCCGCCATCTTGTGTGCTTTGATCAACACTTTTTTTGACAGACACTTTCGAGGGTATCCATGTCCTACCTAAAAAGCCAGACCCAGACCTAAACACCATGCAGCATATGTAGTCTGACTAAGACACTCCCTCGTCTTGGACACTATGCTTCTCTAAATGCAGCTTAATGGTCCCATTACTTTTTCCAGCTGATTTATCGCTTGACTTCCTTTTTGAGCTTACAGTCCATTAAAACTGCAAGATCTTTCTTCAGACAAATGGTTTTCTAGGTATACCTGTTCCATCTTGTTCTTTTGAAATTTATGTTTTAATCCATGTGAATGACTTTATTATATTCACCTCTATGAAGTTCTATCCCATTGGATTTAACCCATCAGTATAAATGGTTGAGATATTTTGGAATCAAAGCACCCCAGTTTCAGGGTAGTAGGAAGACCTGAGTTCAAATCCTGCCTTGGGTACTCACTAGTTGTATGGTCCTAAGACTCTCTCAGCCTTAGTTTCCTTATCTGTAAAGTAAAGGTAATAGTGGCTCCTAGCTCAGATTTATTGTGCAAATCAGATAGGATATGATGTAAAGTATTCCACAGACTTTAAGATGATTTACAAATACTGTTATTACTACCCAATATATCACCTGCAAATTCAATCATCTAAACTATTGGTTAAAATGTTTAGTAACATAAGACCGAAGTTAAATACTCAGGACATATCATTAGAGGCCTTCCTCCAAGTTGAACCCATATTTGTTGTCATTCAGTCATATCTGACTCTTTGTGGCTTTTCCTTAAAAAAGATACTGAGGTGGTTTGCCATTTCCTTCCCTGGCTCATTTTACAGATAAGGAAACTGAGGCAAACAGGATTAAGTGACTTGTCCAGGATCAAGCAGCTAGTAAGTATCTGAGGCCAGATTGAACTCAGGAAGATGAAATCTTCCGGATTCTAGGCCTGATACTCTATCCACTGTACCACCTAGCTGAATCCACATAAGAGCATTACGATCTGTCTCATCTCTTCATATATATCATATATTCATATATATCTTCATATATATCTTCATAGGGAACATGAGATGTTTTGTAAAATATTTTACTAAAGTTTCCCCAGTCTATCCATCTCCTAATTTTTCAACAAAGGAAGTTGGGTTATTATGGCAAGATGTTTCACTGGTAATGATCTCCTAGCACCTTTCCTAGATGTACAGAAACCATTCCTTTAATAATATATTTTGGAATTTTTTTCCAAGAATCAAAGTCAAGGGCCCTGGTCTAAGGGTTCACAGGTCCTATTCTTTCCTTTCATTTGAAATCAATCTAAAATTGGCCTTCCTCCAGGCTTATAGTACCTTTCCAGTTCTCCACAATCACCAAAAGGTTATTGACAATGATTCAATTCACATCTGGTACTTCTTTCATATCCTTGGAATTGGTTTGTGTAGACTGCTAGGTTCTTTCTTTTCCCCTTATTGATCCTGAGTTTCAATTTCCTATTATTCAATTTCCTATACTAACTCTTTTTATTCTGTCATTTCTAGTTAAAGGATCATTCTCCTTAGGTGAGCAGTTCAGCCTTTTCTCACCATCATCCTCTTCTTTTTTTCTCAATATAGTTTTTTTTTTAAGCTTTCTTGTTGCCTTTATCATTCGCCACTACTTTTAAGTTCATTCCTGCCACCTTTCTTACAGGATTGGCTATATTATTATATCCAATCTCCATTTTTTTCTTTGTGTCCCATCTTTTAAACATTTTAAAATCAAAATTGGTCAGTAAAATCCCTGGGGACTAGCATTTATCTTCAAGATTTGCAAAGCATTTTACATATATTATCTTGTTCATCTCCCACAATAATCCTGTGAAGTAGGCACTACAATTATTCCCATTTTACAGATGAGGGTCACTAATCTAAGTCAGGATTTAAACTCATGTCTTCTTGACTCCAGTCCAACTCTATCCACACGACAGGAAAGTCGCTTTAAACACTTCTCCTCTTTCTCATTCGATAGAATTTTTTTTTCTCATTCACTGGAATTATTCGACTCTTCCTCAAAGAATCCAGAGGATGCTGGAGCCAGCTCAGACTGGGAGAGTGGAATTAAATTTTCAGTGTTAGCATTTACACCTCAGAAATTGGCAAATGTTATGAATCAGAGTTTGATTTATTATTTTGTTGATTGTCTGGACTTAAGCAATCGATGGAGAAAATGTTAATAATGTAGATTAAATTTAAAAGTGTGTGTGGTGTAGCCATTTAGAAAAGGAGAGGCTGTTGTTAAATATTCCCCAGCACACCCCTGCTCCCAGACTGACTCCCCCTGTAGAACTTTAGACTAGAGGATCATACCTAACCTTTCTTTGAACCTTTTGAAATCTCCTCTTCCCAAATCAAAGAGGCATTCATCATTCCTGGCTTTCCTCTATGATGGATTTTGAGAACAGTCATTGCCCCCACAAAGTTCCTATCATTTAAATGCATTTTAGCAACTAGTTCCTCAGAATCAGGCCCCGAATGACAATTCCTCTCTTTTGGAAGGATGAAATTATCATTAAAGTAAGTAAAGAATGTGTTCTTGGCATTTCCTTCAGTACACCTCTATCTCACCATAGGAATATGCCTTGTTAATAGTCAGTGTTAACCCCAGCTTTCTTCTGGTCTGTCCCTAGCTCCTAGCACAATTCATGGCACATAATATAGTTGCTTAATAAATGCTAGTAAACAGACCTCCTTTGAAATACACGCAGCACCTGCTCTACCTAGCTCACAAGATTATTGCAAAGATTGGTTGAGATAATGCTTTTGAAAGTGCTTCAAAAACTCTAAAGTTTTATAAAAAAGAAAGGTTTGGGGCAGCCAAGTAGCACAGTGGACGGAGCACCAAGCCCAAGGTTGGGAGGGCCTGGGTTCAAATCTAATCTTAGATACTTTCTTAGTTGTATGACGGTGGGCAAGTTACTTAATCTTCATTGCCTAGCTCAATATTCTCAGTATTGATTTGAAGAAAGACGGTAAGAGTTAAAAAAAAAAAAAAAAAGTAAAAGATTGGGGTAGCTAGGTGGTTCAGCAGACAGAGAGCCAGACTTAAGTTGGGAAAACCTAAGTCCAAAACTGGCCTGAATACTTCCTAGCTGTATGAACCTGGGCAAGTCACTTTGTGTAGTCCAGTTGCCTAACCCTTGACACTCTTCTGCTTTAGAATTGATATTAAGACCAAAGGTAAGGAAATTTTTTTAAAAGTAAAGGATTAGGGGGGCAGCTGGGTAGCTCAGTGGATTGAGAGTCAGGCCTAGAGATGGGAGGTCCTAGGTTCAAATCTGGCCTCAGACACTTCCCAGCTGTGTGACCCTGGGCAAGTCACTTGACCCCCATTGCCCACCCTTACCACTCTTCCACCAAGGAGCCAACACACAGAAGTTAAGGGTTTAAAAAGAAAAAATTTTTTAAAAATTTTAAAAAAGTAAAGGATTAGAGTCTTGGTGGTGATGATAGTAAGGTAATTTTTAAAGACTGCTTTTGAAGAAATCCTTCAAAGACCTCATATGGGTGAAAAGAGAATTAGATTCTCTGTTTATTTTTTAACATAATCAGCAATCCTTACTTTATTTTTTTAATTTTTGTTTTGAATATTTTCCCATATTTACATGTTTCATTTTCTTTCCCTTACCCCCAAACCCTCCCCCCCACCTTCCTGTATCCGACGCTCAATTCCACTGGGTTTTACATGTATCATTGATTAAGACTTAATTCCATATTATTGATAGTTGGACTAGAGTTATCGTTTAGTGTCTACATCCCCAATAGCATCCCCATCAGCCCATGTGTTCAAGCAGTTGTTTTTCTTCTTTGTTTCTGCTCCCACAGTTCTTCCTCTGAATGTGGCTAATTTTCTTTCTCATAAGTCCCTCAGCCTTGCTCTGGATCCTTGCATTGCTGCTAGTAGAGAAGCCCATTACATTCAATTGTATCACACTGTATCTATCTGTGTGTATAACGTTCTCCTGGATCTGCTCCTTTCACTCTGCATCAATTCCTGGAGGTCATTCCAGTTCACATGGAATTCTTCCAGTTCATTATTCCTTTGAGCACAATAGTATTCCATCACCAACAGATACCACAATTTGTTCAGTCATTCCCCAATCGAAGGACATTCCCTCATTTTCCAATTTTTTGCCACCACAAAGAGCAGGGCTATAAATATTTTTGTACAAGTCTTTTTCTTTATTATCTCTTTGAGCAACCCTTAATTTAATCAATCAAGAATTTGAAGTGCTCCTACTTAGCACTTGGTAGGTCACTAAGTAAGAGAGTTCACAAGTCATTTATTAGAAAGACCACAAGCACTGCCCAGTGCCCCTTGGGCAGTGCTAGGCAAATTGAGAGGCTGTGATTGGTTCCCATGACAGGAAGTGACATGGAAAAAGGAAAAGATGAGACCAAGAAGATTGAGGGGGTCTTTTCCTTGGCTCTTCAAAGAAGTCTCTGACTCTCTCTCTCTCTCTCTCTCTCTCTCTCTCTCTCTCTCTCTCTCTCATCCCCCCGCCACCAGTGGTGCTTCGGTGGGACACTCTCTTTGGTGTGTGCTCTGGTGAGATTCTTGGCAGTCTTAGCCTCATGTGGGTTGAAGATTCTCAGCAAACTCTTCAGATTTCAGCTTCCTAATTAGGACTTTGGATGCTGGTGAGACTTCCTTTCAGATCCACATTCACAGTCTAGGATTTAGGGTATTTGTAGCTAGGTGATTTTTTTCTACCTCTTTCCTATATTTCATATCTCTATCTTGTTGTAAATAAAAGCTGCTCACACTCATTTTGACTGGAGAAGTCAATTATTTTATAAATGGCGACCACAATTCAATCATTTTAATTCATATATTTAATCAAACCAATTCTAAAGCTTACATTAGGAAGTTCCCCTTTATGTCTAGCCAACTCCATTCCTTCCTGTAGCATTTAATTCTACATAATATTCTAACTTCAAAGAAGGCAACTTCTCACTTTTTAACTCCACTCATTGAATATTAGGAAATTAAATCACCTTCCACTGGAGCCCTACTTAAGTGCCTCACCTTGGTATGAAAGTGACCCTAAGTCTTCAATATTTCTTCATCAGAGCACAAGTTTTGGTAGAACACTCATTGGTTTAAGATTCAATAGCTTAAAACTGCACTAAAATTTTTGGAGTACTTTGTATATACATACATATAAAATCTCATATATATGTGTGTGTGTGTGTGTATATATATATATAATATAGACACATATACATATATGCAGAAAGAGAGAGAGAGAAGAGAGTGGAGAGAGGGAGAGAAGGGGAGTGGGAGAGAGAAAGACAGAGAAAGAGAAACAGAGAGAGAGACAGAGAAACAGAGAGGGGAGGAGAGAGAAAGAGACAGAGACAAAAACAGAGGAAGACAGAGAGAAAGAAGGAGAGAGAGAGAGAGAGAGGAAGAGAGAGAGAGAGAGAGAGAGAGAGAGAGAGAGAGAGAGAGAGAGAAGCAGCTAAGCAGCTACATGGCTTACTGAAAAAAGTGCTAGTCCTTGACTCAAGAAGACCTGGGTTCAAATCTGGCCTCAGATACTTCCTAACTATGTGACCCTGGGCAGGTCACTTCACTCCCATTGCCTAGCCCTTATGGCTTTTCTGCCTTGGAACCAATACCCAGGATTGATTCTAAGATATTATATATATTATATTATTATATATAATGCATAGCATAATATATATTATATTATCCATAGTATTATATAGCAATTACATAGTTTTAAAACCTACATAAAATATATTTTATATGTTTTATATGTGTATAGGGATACAGATAGAGAGAGAGAAAGAGTTAGAGGTAGCTAGAGATAGAGAGAGAGATTAAGTTCAGGCCCAGTGATAAATTATAAGCTTGTCATCTAAGGACTAACCCATCTAGGTCCAGAGAGATATATCACCAGATAATGATTGCTTTTGTCCACAGCAACATATCAAAACCATTGGCGGAGATGTAGAAGAGTTGAGATCTGTATTCATGGAAGGAATGTGCATGCAGAGGAGAACATAGATATTTTGAAACATTAAAAATTATATACAAGAATATCAAATCACTTCTTAGTCTTTTCCCTTCTAGATCAAATAACCTTGCTGCCTTTAGCTTTTCTTCATGAGGTCCTTTCTATGACCCTCTTCATGGAGTGGGCTCTTTGCCTTCCAAGGAGATACTCAGGTAGTGTCTCATCCCATTTTGATGCAGAGTTGACAAATTTTTTATTAAGGTCTCTCTGTTCCTAAGATACCCAGAAAGAAGCCTTGGAATAATCATATATCACCTTATTCAAATAAACATCCTCTTCCCTCACCCTACTCTACCCAACACACACACACAGCCATATCTCTAGCTGCAGTCTGATATAATAGTTAAAAATAAAAAAAATGATGATGTCTTCTCCATGGTACTTTATATTTTTCAAAGCCCATTATCATCTCTGGCTTTATTTGAGTCTCATACTCAGAGTCATTATTAGGGCAGGGTGACTAAAGCTTTTTCCCAATATAAGAAATTTAGAAGTTGTTGAATTTAGAAAACACAATAGGACTTGAAGTCCAGCAGTTTAGAAACAATAGAGCTTAGCATCTCATTAGCAAAAATAATTGGTTAAAATTGGACATTAATTTGGGAAGTCAACTAGCACAGTGGAAAGAATATTAAATTAGTATACAGGATGTGGATACCAATATTCACTTTGCCACACATGGTCTTGGTAATCTTGGGAAAGTCACTTCTTTCTAAGCTGATTTCGATGTCATGACTTCTAAGGTCTCTTTCTCCATCACCTATAAAACTATGACCTAGTGAGATAGGGTAAAATCCCCCCACCACCACACTCCACTTCTCTCAACAGTGGACTTGCTTTGTAGTTTTGCCCCTGATATGGCTTGTGATATTTGTCTCTGGTACAAAAGGTCCTAGTCAGAACTTTGCTTACAGTACCACTTTGAAGTAAATAGGACAGGAATTACTATTCCTTTATGAAAGATAGGTAAACAAAGGCACAGAGATGACCTAACTTAACTCAAAACACAGAGTAAATTGGTGATTGAGTCAGGACTAAGAGTCACTATCTCCTAATTCTCAGTCCAATGCTTTTTCCATTACACTATGCTTAGCTTTGGGGAGGTCTTCACCAGATGGTCTTCATGACGTTAGTTTAGGAAAGTGAAGGGTGACAACTCAAAGGTACTTCTGATACAGTGGAAGTCAGACATGAAATGGTTAAAGGGGACCACAGAGCCAGCGAGACTGAGAAAGGACTATTAGCCAGTCAGCACAGGAAAGGAAGAGGCCAAGGGAAGGGAATCTGGCTTTGATTAGGCTTTTAGGGCCATCTGGAAAGACAGATTTAGGAAATGAGTTGGTTTTATTGGGAGTGTAGGGCCTCTTGTTCTCCAGACTGGGGAGCTTGGGGTGGGGAGATGGTAAAATGCTTTCTCCCATCCCACGTGGTTCTGGAGCTAAGATTCAATGAGTTACCCCTGCAGAAATGAGGCAAATTCCCACCATCCTGCCCCAGTAAAGAGTTCTGAGAGTGATGGGTCCCTTTGCAGACTTCTGGGGAAATGCTCCCTCCTGGGGCTGTGGAAAAACAGGCACACTAGTGCATCATTGATAGAGGTATTTGTTTTTCTGGTCATTCTGGAAAGCAGTGTGGAACTATGGCCTAAAAGTCAATAAAATGGGACCCAGCAATAATACTATTAGGCCTATATTCCCAAAACGCTTAGAGAGAGAGAGAGAGAGATACCTATGTTCACAAATATTTATAATAGCTCTTTTCATAGAAGACTGAAATTGGGAACTAAGGGGCTGCCCTTCTATTGGAAAATAGCTAAAGAAATTATGAAACCATAACAAATGTAATAAAATATTATTATCAGACCATAAGAAATCATGAAATAGTTTCAGACAAAACTGGGAAGACCTCTGTAATGGATTCAGAGTGAACTGAGCAGGACCAGGAGGACAATTTGTATGATGAAATCAAGTTTATAGAGAAAAAACTTTGAAACATTGATCAATGCTATGATAAGCCACGAGTCCACAGAACTGACATGAAACATGTCACCCAGATCCTGCCAGAGATCTGATGGAATTAAAATACAGAATGAGTCCCACATTTTGGGGCATGGCAAATGTTGGAATTTGTTTTGCTGAATTTTGCCTATTTGTTCTTTATGAGAGTTGTTTGGTTGTTTTGTTGTTGTTGTTGTTGTTGTTGTTGTCATCCTTGTTCAACTGAGGGTAGAGGCAAGAGAAACAAACTAATGCTTGCAAAAATTAATGAATTTATTTTTTTAATCTTGCCTTCTCCCTGGCCTTTTCTTCTCTAAATTCCCACCTCCCACTCTACCCTCCCCAAGGCTGCCAAAAGGAGAAGAGCATTGAAGACCTGGATTCAAGTGCAAACTGTGGTGCTTACTAGTTTTGTGAATGTATTAAAACTATTTCATAGCTATGAGTCCTAGTTTCATTATCTGTAAAATGGGCATAATAATATCTGTGCTGCTTCCTATCTTGAGTGACTATGAAGAAAGGCCCTATAAGCTCTCTAATGATATGGAAATAGGAGGTATCATAGAAACTTAAATCCTTGAAGGAACCTTAGAGATTATTTTTTCCAATTCCCTCTCCCCATTTTATAGATGGGAAATTAAGGCCTAGAAGGGTAAAGGGATTTGTGTAATGTCGCATAGCTGATTTGAATAGAAGAGCCAGAAGAACCCCATTCTGACTCCTTCTACCCCTATTTCTATTACATCATAAGTGCTTGATGCATGTTCTATTTTGACATCTGCTATGGAAGAAGGAGCTCTGTACTAAACTAGAGAGGGAGGGGGCAGGAAAACTAGGCTCTAATTCCAGCTTTATGTGATTTAGTCATGTGACTTTGTCCTTATACTTTGGGGGACTTCATCCATATAGGGAATTCCTTGGGTACAGAAACAACCTCCATAGATTGGAAGCTGTTTTTTAACTTAAAGTCTTAACCCTGAGATGTTAATGAGGCTAATGGGTCTGCGACAAGACTTGAACCTAGCTATTCCTGAGTGCAAAGTTAGCCCTCCATCCACTAGACAATGCTGCTTTTCATGTAATGGATATTTAATGTTGAATGAATTGAATCACCCAATAATGGAACTGGGAATGACCTTGTGGTCCATCTAGTTCAATCCCTTTACAGAAAAGGAAACTGAGGGCCAAAGAGAAGTTTCTTATCCAAGGTCACACAGCTTTTTAGTGCTTGAAAAATCTATGCCTCTGTCCTGGTACATTGTAGGCACTTAAATGTTTATTGATTGCCAAAGTCAGAATTAGACAAGGTCTCCTGATTTCTAAGCCTACTTCAATTCAAGATCTTCCTAAGTTTCAGGTTTCTCATCTAATCTAGTCTAATCAAGATAATCATCTCTGATTTATTGGTTTTTAGTCATGTCCAACACTTCCTGATCCCATTTGGGGTTTTCTTGGCAAAGATACTGGAGTGGTATGTCATTTCCTTCTCCAACTCTGAAGCAAAAAGGATTAAGTGACTTGCCCAGGGTCACTCAGCTAATGAGTGTCTGAGGCCAGATTTGAACTCAGGGAGATGAGTCTTCTTGACTCTGGTCTGGGCACACTATCCCCTGAGCCACCTGGCTGCCTTAGTGCCAACTTTGACTGGACAAGCTCTCATTGATAGAACAAGAATGCTTTGAGGTCAGAGATGATAAAAAGCATTGGGAAGTAAAAAGTACAAAGCAAATATAAGGCAGCAAAAAATGATTTTGGAGTTTAGGTTTAACTAGTATCCTCCTCCATTCAGTCTTCAGATTCCCAGGAGCACAAGACCTGCTGTGGATGAGCTGTGATCAATGCTGAGGCCCAAGAAGGTGTCCTTCCATCTGCCACCCAGCCCTTGAGGAGGCTGCTGGGGCTGCTGCTCCTGCCATCCGTCAGTCTGTGCATGGGGAATACGGTCTTGGTTAATGTGTCTCAGCCTGAGCAAACACCATTAGAAGGGTAAAGTTGTAGCGAAAAATTCATTTCACGCAGCCTCAAGCCAAACAGAAAGACTTTTAATCATCCTCTGATTGAGATTATCCATGCCACTGGACACCCTAGTCAAAGTGGATAATGGAGAGATGACCCCATATTGAAATTCCTGTTGGGTGAGCCATTTTTTTAAGGCTGGTCTGTCTTGCCTCTTTGCTCCATTGTCCAAATTCCAACTCTGAAAGACTAAGCAGTGATGGGCAAACTATGGCCCGAGGGCCAGATTGGGGAAGGGGGGGCCTGAAATGCTCTATCTAGCTTGAGACATTATTCCTAATCTGATGAATACGAGTAGGATATAATACAATGAAACTTCGAAAGAGTTGCCTTAAAAACAGACTGACAGAGGAGCATTTCCTTTCCTTTGGTCCCCTCTTTAAAAAGTTTGCCCATCACTGGACTAAGGGAATCACAGGATTCAGAACAGAAATAGTCTATAAAGATCATCAGGCCTGATTTCTCTATTTTACAGATAAAAAAGAAAAGGGAGATAAGCAAGGACTGAGGTGAAGTGACTTGCCTAAGATCACACAAGGTCCTTCCCCAATTTCCCTCCAGTTCATGAACTTCTGTGAAAACCAGCTAGGAAAGGAAGCCTGCACACTTCTCTTGAAATATCCTACATAAATGTAGGTTTTGTTGTTCCCTAAATGTTTCCTAAAGAGCCAGGTCTTTTCTTTCCTATTTGCAGCTATGGAGAATAATGCAATAGACTTGGAAGAAGGAAAACCTAAGTTCAAGTCCTGCCTCAGACACCTACCACCTGTGTGATCCTGAGGAAGTCACTTCACCTCTTTGTGATGCAGTTTCCTCATCTATAAAATGGGGCTTAAAATCGCACCTACCTTATAGGATAGTTATGGAGATCAAATGAGATAATCCATATAAAGATCATGTTGAACTTTAAAGTTCCAAACTAATGTTAGCCATTATTAAACCTTAGGAAGCCTCTAGGGTTATTATATTCTCCTGGGAAATGGGCTTCCCAGGACAACTCAAAAATCCAAAGAGCTTGGTTTCCTATGAAACAGAAAGAAGGAGAGGCAGGTCAAGTCCAGGCTTCAAAGGGCCCTGGGGTTTGGCTTTGGGGAAACACAGAGATTTATTGGAGTATGAAATATTTAATAACTGTCTTTCCTCTTTCCAACACTAGAAAGCATCTTCTCCTAGATCCTTCCCTTTGCCCAACCCCTAGAGCTGATAGCTAAGTTAGGACTCCCTTTGATATACAAGAAGAGGTGGAGGTGGAGGCTAAGAAGGCTGAGAAGGAGGCGGAGGCTGAGGTAGTGCTTTATGAAAGCCTTCCCAGGACTCCCACGGAGTCCTATGGTAGCTAGAGAAGCCCAGTGGGTCAAAAAGGAGAAGGGAGGGGAAGGGGAACCTGAAGGAAGGGCTAGGGAGCAAGTTCAGGCAAAGGCAAAAGAGACTAGTATTTCCATTCCTTGGGAAATGGGAAAAGATTGTGCTCCAAAGAGAGAAGACTCTTGCATTCTAGCTCAGATGGCCAGTCTGAGATCAGTCATTTAATATTAAGCTTCCTCCATCTGTGAAATGATTTTTTTAAAGATATTATAAGGCTCAGAACCTACTGAGTTGAGTGCACATAGATTCGATACTGGAGTCTTCTCAATAATTAATCATCCTGTAGTTTATATCTTCAAGGAGGGATGGAGGGGTAGAGTGAGTAGAGAAATGGCTAACTTGATGCTCACATGCATAGCCCATAGGGCCCACAGCAACAGCAAAGGCCACAGTTTGAGTTTGCTTCTTCACATCATAGCCCTATGTATGCCCCTTTTCTCCTCGGTGCTTAGTCTTCTGGTTCTTAAATCTGAAGTCCCTTGTTCTATTCATCTCTGCCCTCACCCCTTACTTTGGAGCTCTCATCTGCTACTGAGACTTCTTCGGAACACTCAGCACCTGTTTTCTCTAGTCTCTGTACATCTCTACATCATCCTGGTCTCTCCCACAGAAGCCTGGGAGCTCCACCACTCTACTCCATCACTACTTCACCTTTATCATTGCTATATCCTTCTCTTTCTTCAGGAAAGCATTATAATTCTGGACCATGAAAGAGCCGGAGCCAACTTACCACTGAGCTAGTTAGCAAATTTCCAGCTCTCTTGTTTTACCCAAATCCACAACTCTACCCAAAGGGCATACCTAAAGATCTATAGCCATGGTGGCAAACCTATGCCACATGTGCCACAGAGGGCATACAGAGCCCTCTTTGTGGACACCCATGCCATCACCTGGCAAGGTTTATTACTAGAAAGGCAGAGGGACTTGGGCTGAACTGTTTCCCTTCCCCCTCTCCACAGCAACCCCCTGCCCCTTTGCCCAGCAGCCCAATGGGAGGGCTTACTCCCTCCCCTGTCTGGGGCAGCTCTTAGTCTAAGTGGGGTGGCACTCTAAGGAGATGGGGCACAGCACATGGTCTTTAAAAGGTTACCCATCACTGGTCTAGAGGCTTCTGGGAAGATATCCCAAATGGTCTAGCTCATCTATTTGTCATCAGTCCTCCTAGCTGAATTAGGGTGATCAAGTTCCATTTACCTCTTTTCTGCCCCAGGACCCAAGCAATCTAGTTCATATAATCAGGCCTTCATGCTGAGTCTTCTTGAGACTAGGAGGAAACACACACCTTTTCTATTTGCCTTTATAATTCTTATCTTTCCACCTGGCCATCTCTGTTACTTTTAGGCCCAGAGAAAACTCAAGAGAGCACAAGAAACACCTAAGGGAAGTAGAGGGCAATACTATCAGTCACTACTGTCAACTGTGGTCCAAAAGACTGTATCCTTGTTACAGTGTTTGGAGATGTTTGAGTAGAAAGATTTGGGGAGGGGGAGGCACAGCCAGATAGCAGAGTGGATAGAGTGCCCGGTCTAGAGACAAGATGTCCTGGATTCAAATGTGTCTTCAAACACTTCCTAGCTGTGTGACCCTGGGTAAATCATTTGATTCCATTCTTACTCTTCTGATTTAGAGTTATTACTAAGACAAAAAATAAAGGTTTAAAAAAAAAGAAATATTTTAGGAACCTCATCTACTCTGCTCAATTGTTTATATGCAAATGAGTCTTTCTTGCTCAAACTTGAAAAGCATTTGAATTTCCCATGATCCAGGATGATCCTAATGAGCCAAATAAGCTTAGAGAGTTTTGAACTGAAAAGACCCTTAGTGTCATCTAATGCAACACCTTTTCGTATAGTTGGGGAAACCAAGGCCCAGAGAGGTAAAGTGAATTGAGAAACTCACACATAGTAAAAGAGTTGAGATTCTAACCAAAGTTCCCTGACTGAAATCCAATGTACTTCCCCTTCCCCAAAACTGTCCTTCTTTTGGAATGGGAGAAGCATGGCTAGAGTACAGTGGTTTGAAGGGAAGGCTGCTTTTTTTTTTCTTAAGAGCAAAACTGAGGTATATATTCCCAAGGAGAATAATAGAGGTTAGACATTAAGTAGAATTTCCTGGATAGGAAAATTACTATTTGGATGAGAGGGGGAAGGAAGGGGAGGGCTGAGAAAGATGAGGGGGTGGGGATGAGGAGAGGAAGGAAGGAAGGAATTACATGTAGAAACTATTTTTGACAATTGTTTTCTGACATTTTGTGATTCAGATTCTCTTCCTCCTTCCCTCCACCTACTACCAAGGTTGTAAATAGACTGATATAGATTATACCAGTGTTTTCATGTAATACATATTTCCATATCCTTCATGCTGAGACAGAAGACATTTGTCACATATACAATAAAAAGTTCATGAAGGAAATAAAATAAAAAGCAATATGCTTTGATCAATCAGACTTCCGATAGTTCCTTCTTTGGCTATGAATAACATTTTTATCACTAGTTACTTGGGGTTATCTTAGAACCTTGGTTTTTCTACAATAGTTTAATCCTTCACAGCTGATCATTGTACAGTATTTCTGTTACCATATACACTGTTCTCCTGGTTCTACTCATTTTTACTTTATATCAGTTCATATAAGTCTTTCCAGGTTTTTCTGAATTCATCCTGATTGTCATTCTTATGGGGCAATAGCATTCCATTACAACCATATACCACAATTTGTTCAGTCAATCCCCAACTAATGGAGACCCAGGGTTTTTTTCTTTTTGCTTCAATATGTGTTCTTGGCCCTAGGCACAGTGCCCCACACCTAGTAGGCTCCTCTTGTTGACTGACTGCTTGGCAGGTACTACACTAAACATTTGTAATACAAATACAAGCAAGTAAGACAAAGCCTTCCCCTAAAGGAGTGTATGATCTAATAGAAGAAGGCAATGCCTAAAGGAGAGCTAGAACATGGGGGAGGCTGGAGAAGTATAGAGGGAGACCTGGAACCAAGGAGGGTGGGGAGAGTCAAAGCTGACTTATCAAAGCATAGGGTGGCTTCAGGAGTAGAACTCCATTCTTAGATGTGGTGATGGGGAGGGAGCTATGAGGAGTGGAGATGCTAGTGGTCCTAGTGGAATGTCTACAGAATGTCTAGAGATGTCCAAGATGATACCGGATCAACTGAATAGGGGAAGTTAAAGAATAAAATTCCCTGGAGAGCATGAAAAATAGGCGGGAGCCCTACATTTCTGGTATGGCGTGAGTAGGGGACTTGATTTTTATGAAGGCAAGGAGGATAAACATTATAACATCTAGGGACTTTTATAACTTTGGAATTCTCTGACAATAATCTAAGAACATAGGAGTCACCAAGATGAGTCAGCTCCATGGTCCATTTATTCCTGTGTTGTGTCTCTGAGGCACCAAGGGAGTCATTGTTATCCTCAATAATGTTACTCTCAGAATAGTACCTCCAGTGGTAGGAATGAGACTCCAAATATCTATAGGAACTCTGGAGAACTGTCATCTAGGAATATACTGAACACATTTTTTCTGTTCTTTCTTTTTAAATTGTATTAAGGCAAACAGGAGGGTTAAGTGACTTGCCCAGGGTCACAAAACTAATGTCTGAGACCAGATTTGAACTCAGGAAGATTAATCTTCCTGATTCTAAGCCCAATGTTCTGTCCAGTGTACCACCTAGCCATACCCTGCTTTTAAAAATCTTATATGTGGAAGCTCTTTTCATGTTGCCCACACTTTCAGCCAGGGCCAATACTTAAAACTAAGAACACTACAGTTCTGGGCAGAGAGCTGAGAATGACTTATGTCTTCTTTACAGTAGGGCATAAATGACAATTCTCTGAAGCACCCCGAGAATTAAGTGTCTCAGGTTCAGTGCTTCCTCCTTCCCTTATCTGAGGTAGAGGAGGGGGCTCACATGGGCATGAGGGTTACAATTTGGGGTCTCAATCTCTAAAAGGTTCACCATAACTGCCCTATTGGATGACTTTCTCTGGAAGCCTTTTAACTTGTCAAAGCCAAATGTTAAATCTTCATCAGGAACAGTTTGTACCTTGAAAAACAGCAAAAGCTATATCAGGGCTATTTTGTTCATTGTATAGGTTTAAGACAGTGATGGAGAAAATGTTAATAAGGCTGATTAAAATTAAAACTGTGCCATGTGTACTTTTTCTCCTCAGAAAGTTGATCATTAAACATTTACTAGTATAATCCTACATGATACCTCACTTTCAGGAAGAAGTGAAAGAAGTAGAGGAAATGGCATCATTTCTGTCTGTTCTGAGCCTTTGATAGAAGGCATGGTATGGGCAAAGATAGTATAGACTACACAGAGAAGTCAGGACATATTACTATAAAAAGAGTTTGCAAACTGAAGCTATCTTTGGGACTAGTAACCAGCATCTCTTTCACCAGGATGCTTCAAAAGGATGTAATCAAAAGCCAAGAGGCAGGCTTAGGACAAAGGGGTGGTGACCATAAACATGAATAAATGAATCAACTGATCATTTATATATTCATCATACATTAATAAGCACCTATTTGCACATGTGGTTGTTCCAAGTGCTACATAGATCAAGTGGCCAGGTTGCTCAGAGGGTTAGAGTATGGTTTTAATGAGACCCAAGTTTTGATTAAGTGCAAATACAGGCTGCTTGGCTTCGCACAAAGAAAAGCCAAGACCCATCTCAGAAGAGTGAGAGTGAAGATGCCACAGAATGAAGCAATGCCCACTGCGGCATTACATTATCCTAGATACACTGGGTCTATAATCTCCTCTTTTCAGAAGAGTCTGCAATTAGATTGGATTAGATAGACATGATTTTGCCTTCTAAGAATGAAAAAGTCGGCGACTCCATTCTACCTTTCAAGGACCTCCCCTCCATGAACTATTTCTTCCAGGGATACTGGCCTCTCTGGTATTTGTCACATAAGACATTTCATCTTTTAACTCCAGGCATTTTCTTTTTCTTTTTGTTTTTTTTTTAAACCCTTACCTTCTGTCTTAGAATACTTAGAAAGTATTATTTCCAAGGCAAAAAGAACAGTAAGGGTAAAGCATTTGAGATTAAGTAACTTTCCCAGGGTCACACAGTTAGGAAGTGTCTGAGGACAGATTTGAACCCAGGGCATCCCTTCTCCAGGCCTGGCTTCCTATCCACTGTGCTACCTAGCTGCCTCTTTTTCCTTCCTTTGTAGCCCTGATGCTTAGCACCGTGCCTGACACATAGTTTTCATTGTTCAATCATGTCCAACTCTTTGTGAACCCATTAGAGAGCTTTCTAGGCAAAGATATTAGAGCAGTTTTCCATTTCCTTCTCCAGGACTTTTATAAAAGAGGAATCCAAGGCAAACAGGATTGAGTGATTTGCCCAGGATCACATAGTTGGTGAGTATCTGACATAGTAGGTGCTTAATAAATGCTTATTGATTGACAAGTTAAAAGGCTTCCAGATAAAGTCATCCAATAGGGCAGTTATGGCAAACCTTTTAGAGATCGAGGCCCCAAATTGTAACCCTCATGCCCATGTGAGCCCCCTCCCCTACCCCAGATAAGGGAGGGAGGAAGCACTCCCACTGGGTTGCTGGGCAGAAGGGAAGGTCATGTGAGAAATGTCTTCAGGCACTGTGAGAGGGGGAATAGAGCAGACCCCTCCAGCAGGTGCCTGAACTTGTGCCATAGGTTTGCCAACATGGCAATAAGGTATGAAACAAAAAGACCACATTATAGCAAGGATCAAGCAAAAGGAGTTGCTTTGGATGTTAAACCTGGAGGAGAGAAGACTCCAGGGAGGTATGATAGCTGACTTGAAGTATTCTAAGAACTGCTATATAGAGGATGAATTAGACTTTTTCTGGAAGTTTCAAAGGGCACAGCCAGGAAGAAAGGGTAGAAATTTCAGAGAGCCACATTTGGCTTAATAAAGGGAACAATTTCCTAACAATAGTGGATAATAATATAATAATTATTATATTATGGCAATAATATACAACATGTTACATTGTTATAATAATCGTAACAATAGTGTAACAATATGAAAAAATCATAGCAATTATAACAATAATCACTATTATATCATAACAATAGTGGCTAATAATACAGTATAGTAATAACAAAAGCAGAACAGGTCCAATGCAGTGTCAAGATCCCTTTCACTGCTTGTCTTTAAGCAAAGAACTGAGGAGCCATTTGTCAAGAATATTATAAAGGGGATTTCTGCTCAGGGTTGGGTCAAGAGGGCCAAAGCTGGGCAGATACATATTAGAAATAAATTTTAAAAAGATTATCAGCATTAAGTGCACAACAGAACTCCCTGGTACCTGTGGGGTGGTGAGTAGAGAGACACTCATGGACACTGGGGAAATGAAATAGGTGTGACCACAGGGAGTTAACTATTACCCAGTGGAAGGAGAGGTTTGGAGGACAAGACTGAAGTGTTAGAGCTAGTCAAACAGGCAATTGGTGTGGCATCAGCTAAAAATTTTGTGAATGGGTTGAATTCCTTTTTTCCACCCCTCCAATCTGCTCCTGGCAAAACTATACAATCTGTATTTATTTGGGGCATATTTTCACATACCTATATATGTATATCTTGACTCATTCAGGAGAATGGAAGTTCTTTTGTGAGCATGGACTATTTTACTTTTGCCTAATATCCTCAGAGTCTGCTTAACAAATATTTGCAGATTGATCTGCTGTGGTTGCAATGAAAATGTTGACTGAAGTTTCTAGGCTGCTGGTAGTACCTACTGCAGTGTCAGAGTATTTTTTTTTTCTTTTTTGCTAGATAAGAAAGCATATGAGGTGAAGTGAAATTACAGAACCTCAGAGGGCAGAGGAGAAATGATAAGACAAGAAACCATGCTATACAACAGAGATATCAGATTCAAAAAGAAAAGGATCTTTGCTGTCCTCTAGATTGACTTAGAAAACCACAAATTAACATTATCTATGTTGTGTTGTATTTTAATTTATTTTATTAAGTATTTCTCAATTATATTTTTAACTAGTTCCAATGTACTCTGGAGTTTTACTGGCTGCTTGTAGCCACAAATGGGAAGTTTGACATTTCTGCTCTAGAAGTAGTAAACAACTAGAGATGATTTACATTCTTCTTTACTTACAATGTTGGTCCTAAACCTTCATTTCCATTTCTTCTCAAAGATAATTTCCATCAGTCTTCACTATAGATAACATTTTCAGTTACCACTGTTCTTTTATGTATAGTCTTCTTGTCCCTCCTCTTAGATCAAATAAGCATAGAATTATAAGGGACTAACTCCATTTTATAGATGGAAAAGTTGAGATTCAGAGAAATGAAGTGATTTTTCAAGATTTTTTTGTACTTGAAATAAGGATGGATGGGAGTAGAAGTGAGGTGAAATTGATTTGGGAAGAGGTAATGATGGGGAAAAGGGAAAAGAAGTTTGACTGCTGATAGGGAAAGGATAGAAAGAGGAAGATTGAAAAATGAAACTAATTCTACCACAAGAAATAAGTCATGAGGCAGCTAGGTGGTTAAGTAGATAAAGAACCAGGCTTAGACATGGCAGGTCCTACATTCAAATCTAGCCTTAGATAATTCTTAGTTGTGTAACCCTGGGCAAGTTAAATAACCCCAATTGCCTAGTCCTTATTACTCTGCCTCAATTCTAAGAGAAGGAGGAGGAGGAAAAAGAGGAAGAGAATGAGGAGAAAGAAGAAGAAGAAGAAGAAGAAGAAGAAGAAGAAGAAGAAAGGAGAAGGGAGAAGAAAGGAGAAGGAGAAGAAGAAACTGCCCCCTGAGTTGTTAGACTCCTAAGAATAGGCCCAAGTACATTGAATAAGCCTGGTTACCCTAGGAATGAACCTAGGACAGGTTTGTGTGTCATATCCCTGGAGACCCTAATGGAGACTATAACAGAAGAGACATCATCTTGAGTATGTTTTCATGTATCTCATGGATACACTTGAATCCTCCAATCACCATGCAGACAGTACCCAATTGATCAATACCTTGACAGGATGTGATTGGCTATCTGTTACTATGAAAACATTGCCCATAACCATGTAGACAGATATGTTTGAATAGCAACCCAGATTCCTATAAATATCATCCCCTCCCTCAATAAAATTGTCATTGGCCACTTGATTTCCACCAGCCCTCCTGAGTCTGTTTGTTGTGTTCCCATCATCTCCTGTCAGAATAATTCAACCCAGTACACCAGCACACACATCACCAACAAACTTCATAAGAGGTGGATCCTTGACTCAGATCCTCAAAAGAAAAGAAAAATATAATTCCTAGAAACTAGAATAGAAGCTAAAACAATCAGAGTAGGCTGAACTTAATCAAAGAAAATGTCTTAGATCGGGTTTTGAATAAGGGAGGGACATGAATTAGGGTATAGGGGTTCAGGAGGTGAGGGGAAAGTCTCTTCCACAACAGATAGTAGGCAACTTGCCAGCGTTAAAGCCCATATGTGAAAATAATGTGGAAGAGTTGGCTGGAACTATAGACTCAGGACCAGGGTCAGGGAGTGAGTAGAAACGAAGTGGTTGATTAAAGGTGTGCACAGCCACCCTTGAGGGCACTGAAGACTGGACAAAAGAGTTTGGAATCTATATGACAGGCAGCTGAAAATCACCAGTACTACTGAAAGCAAGCCAGCTTCCTGAGTCAGTGGTGGGAAGCAAAAGGTGTGGAGGGTGATGTTAGGGTGGGATGAAGCTCTTCAGAGGGAAGCTGGGGGTGGTGGGCAGGAGAAAAAGGAAAACAAGGCAGTGACATCAAAACCAGCCAGGTCCTAAAGTCAGGGACTTGGTGAAGCCAACGCTGTTCTCAGAGCATGATGCACTGGGCCAAGCTTTGATCCATCCACAGTCATCACCAGCTTTGTCTGTCATCTGTCCACTGAGGCCTGCCCACTCTTCTTCTTTGGCCGACTCATTAAAATGGACCCTCCCCTACTCCCACTCTCCCTTATGCAACATCTGAGATTTTCTTCTGCCCCCGACTTCCCCAGCCTCCTCCCCATCTCCCAAGGCAGTCGCCTCTTACCCAATCTGCTGAGAACAGCAGCCTAGCATTTGTTTCCCTCTCCTGAGTCACTGATACTCACAGCATTTGGAGGAGGATCCCTCTCCTGGCCATCCAAGTCAGGAATGGAGGGTTTGGGGGTTTCTTCAGAGCAAGTACCATAGGTATTGTCTACTTGAACATTAGAATTTAAATTCCGGCCCTACTACTAACTCATTCTGTGACCTTGGTTAAGTCTCTTAATATTTCTGAACCTGTTTCTTCCTCTGCAAAAATGGGGGAATTGAATCTGAAGGGCTCTACAGCACCTCCCAATTATGAAATGCAAAAGACTGGCTGATTCTTGTCTTTCTCAGAGCATCATGCATGGGATTTTTCTTTTTAAACCCCTACCTTCTGTCTTAGGAGTATCACTTCTAAGGAAGAAGAGTGGTAACAGCTAGGCATTTGGGGTTAAGTGACTGGCCTAGGTCACAGCTAGGAAGTGCTAAAGCAACTTTTGAACCCAGGTCCTCCCTATTCAAGGCACGGCACACTATCCACTGTGTTACCTAGCTGCCCCAAAGCATAGTTCTGACACACATAGTAGGTACTCAATCATTATTTCTTGTTTTGATGATGAGCAGCCAGATAGGCAGAAAGGTCACTAACTGAGAATTAGAAGATAAGTATTGGAGTCTTATTCAGCTAGGTGGAACAGTGGATAGAATGCTGGGCATGGAATCAGGAAGACTCATCTTCCTGAGTTCAAATCTGGCCTTGGACTCTTACTAGCTTTGTGACCCTGGACAAGTCATGTAATCCTCTTGAGTTTTTTGAGTTCTTGAGTTTCCTCAAATGAGCTGGAGAAGGAAATAGAAAACCATTGCAATATCCTTTCTAAGAAAACCCCAAATGGGGACAGGAAGAGTCAGGCATGACTGAAACTACTGAACAACAATAAATTCAGGTCCTTACTCTACCACTTTAAAGCTTTGTGACTGGCCAAATACTGTTCCTCTCCTAGACCTCAATTTCCTCACCTGAAAAATGAAGGAATTAGACTAGATCAGTGATTCCCAAAGCGAGTGCTACCGCCCCCTGGTGGGTGCTGCAGCAATCCAGGGAAGTGGTGATGGCCATAGGTGCATTTATCTTTCCTATTAATTGCTATTAAAATTTTTTTTAATTAATTTCCAGGGGGCTAAGCAATATTTTTTCTGGAAAGGGGGCGGTAGGCCAAAAAAGTTTGGGAACCACTGGACTAGATGATCACTAAGGTTCTTTTTAGCTCTGTCATTCTGATTCTGTAGACAGGGGAATCACAGCTCCTTCTCAGGACCTGCCCCATGGAGAGATTTCCATTTGTTCCCAGGGATTTCTCCTTCATTCATTTCTATGTACTATGGCATAGTCAAAAAAAATTAATTCTGAATCAGAACATGTATGTTGAAACTCCATCTCTTCAACTCACCTATGGGACCCTGGGCCAGTCACTTAATCACTCTAGGCCAGGGATGGGCAAACTTTTTAAAGAGGGGGCCAAAGGAAGGGAAATGCTCATCTGTCCATCTGTTTCTAAGGCAACTCTTTCGAAGTTTCATTGTATTGTATCCTACTCATTGTATTTGTCGGATTAGGAATAATGTCAGTGAAGCCAGATTGAACATTTTAGGGTCCCCCCCCAATCTGGCCCACAGGCCATAGTTTGCCCATCACTGCTCTAGGCCATTGTTTTCATATATAAAATAAAAGGAATTGAAATATGATCGCCAAGGTCCATTCAAGCTCTAAATCCCATGATGCTGTGAACTTTTCACTCATCTTTCAATCCCATTGCAAGGTACTGAGCTTCTTGGATCTTTCTAGTCTCTAGTCTTTCCAGAGATTTCCCCCCCCCCTTTTCCTACTTCTCCTGATGCTGCTACCAAGGAAATTGGGTGACTGATTTTGACATTCACTTCCTTTTTCCTTTCTACCCTAAGTAGATCTTAGAAAAATACAAAATGCCATTTTTCCCCAGGCTCTCTCAGAGGCTTATTCCCTATGAGAGCCTTCTAGAGTCATCCAAGGATTAAGTAATGGAAAGGAGATTTGGACTCAGGGCTCCTGAACTCCTGATTCCAAATCTACTTTAGCTGTTGCCAATCTGAGCCCCAACACAGGCACAAGATAACCTCTCTCCCCAGACTTTAGAACTTGGGGACCAGAAATTGGGTAAGTTCTGGGTTCCCTGCCCAAATGAGTGACTCAATGGATACCTTGGGGGAAAGTATCTCAGATCTAGTTTTAGTCTCTGCTTTCTCCTACTAATTGAAATGATGACACAGACTGATTACCTAATTCCTGGGGCTGTGACTAGCATAAAAGGTGCTTTGAGATCCTAGGATAAAAGCCACTTAGATGAGTATAAAGTCCAGTTATTACAGATCTCAGGATGGGCGCGCTGAATGCCTTCACCTTGCTCCCATGCTTAGTCACTGCTTTGTCTTAGCTAAATAACTTCCTCCCCCTTGGCGCTAGGATTCCCCTCCATAAACCAAATGTTCAACTCTTACCTTGGAGCTACTGGGTGAGGCAGGGTTGATAAATAGTTTATAAAGGGTAGTTAAGGGCATCAGGAGCCCTAGAATCTTTGCCAAATCTCTGTGACCCAGAATAGGAAATATAGTATAAGTAGGATAGGGGTGGGGATGGGAAGGAAGAGATAAAGGCCTTTATCTGCAAGGAAGAGACAGGCCTGGAGACAGGAAAGGAGGAAGAAGAAGGAAAAGATGACTTAAATTCATTAACTGCTTTTAAGGAGTTTCCTAAATATTCTTTTATCTTTCCTCTCAATAGCACCTAGAAATACAGTTGGGCTGGACACTACTTTCCTTTGGTTACAGGCGGAAAAACAGGAACAGAAAGTAAATGGCCCTAAGATGGTCATAGAGCAGATCACAGTTAGATGCAGTTGCCAGGCCCTCTTGATGCCTGTCTATGGTCTTCTCTCCAAACAATACTTCCATGATTTGAACATTTATGTAGCAAAGCATGGTGCTAGGAGCTATTGTTGAAAAAAGAATAAGACAGAGCTTAGGGAGAGTAAGATCCTCTCCTGTGCTAAGGTGGGATTCTAGGACCTTTAAGATCTAAAACTTAAAACTTAAAATAGCCTAAGGTCATGTGGGAAACAGATCTAATTCATAGGCTTGGGCCCTGCCCATGGAAAAGAAACCCATCTCAAGGAAAGCTCCTACTGACCTCTAGGAACCTCATTTGGCCTCCAGGATGAAACAGCTTCAATACCACATTTCTGTAGCACCTTGGGGTTTATCATGTGCTTTTCTCTAAATAACCCTGTAGGGGGCAGCTGGGTAGCTCAGTGGATTGAGAGCCAGGCCTAGAGACAGGAGGTCCTAGGTTCAAAGCCGGCCTCAGACAGTTCCCAGTTGTGTGACCCTGGGCAAGTCACTTGACCCCCATTACCCACCCATACCACTCTTCCACCTATGAGCCAATACACAGAAGTTAAGGGTTTAAAAAAGATAAAATAAAGAACCCTGTAAGGGAAGTAATGCAAATATTTTTCTCCCCATTTTATAAATGAGGAACCTGAGTGTCAGAGAAGCAAAATGATTTCCTTAGGGTCATATAGCGAGTAAGGATCACAACTCCAAAACAAGGAGCTGCCTTTGCTTCTCCTCTTAAAACCATAGCTCTCCTACCTTTTCACCTTTTCCTTCTCCCATTTGATACCACTCTCTGCCAACCATGCAATCCTCTCATTACTAAGAAAGCCCAAACTCTTGGCAGGTAGAATGACTGCAAGCCCATAACCTCATTACCTTTCCTAAGAGGCACAATACACTGTAGAGACAGAAGATTAAAGTTTGAGTTCCAGCTCTACCACCAGCTCTACCACTCTTCAGCTGGTCTCTGGAGGAGTAGCCATAGTATTTGTGCCATCTGCCCCACCAGGTGCTCTGGGTCAAGAGACTGATATGCCACCAGCAAAGTCTAAAAATGGTGCTCTTGTGCCCGCTGGTACCTTTGAACCTTCCTTCTCTGAAACTCATGAGCCTTGACTTTTAAGTCAGAGGATTTAGAGCTGGAAGGAGACCTTGGAAGTCACATCTAATTTCTTCATTCTGCAAATAAGGAAACGGAAGCCCAGAGGAATCATATGTAAAACTTGCATAGTGATCATTTCACGACCAACCAAGTTTTCACCAAAAAAGTACTTAGTAAATCTGAAAGGGCCTTAGAATTAGAGTTATTGTTATTCTCCTCAAGCTGGAAAGACATCGAGCAGAGGATGAAAGACAGGCTTTGTCTGTTTTCCAAGGACCAGACCAGTGAAGTATGTGGAGGTTCATCAAGGAAGGCTGACCAACAGGTGGCAAATGGTTTCATCTTGATGATCCATGAAACAATTGAACTCAGTGCAACAAGCATATAATATGCACCAACTCTATGTTGGGGACCAGGGATACAAGGATCAAAAAAACAATAGTCTCTACCTTTAATGAGTTTAAGCTTAGATTATACTGGAAGGAAACAATATAAGCAACTAATAGGAAAAGAGTAATAACTTTAAAAAAAGGCAAAGAATTGGAAGGAGGGGAAGAGGCAGGCAGAGAGGGAAGTGTATATGTATACACATATGTGTTATTTATGTATATGTGTGTACATGCATATATGGGCAGCTAGGTGGTGCAGTGGATAGAGCTATGGGCTTGGAATCAGGAACACTCATCTTCCTGAGTTCAAATCTTGCTTCAGACACTCACTAGCTGTTGTGTCCCTGGGAAAGTCACTTAACCCTGTTTGTCTCTGTTTCTTCATCTGTAAAATGAGCTGGGCAAGGAAATGGCAAACCACTCCAGTATCTTTGTCCCCCCAAAAAAATCCAAATGGAGTCACAAAGAGTCAGACATGACCGAAATGACTGAACAACAAAGGTATAGGTATTGGTATAAGTGTAAGCATGGATATGAATGCAGACATAGGTATAGCTATAGCTATGAGTATAGGTATGAATATAGATACGATATGGGCATAATTATAACTATGGGCATAGATGTAGATATAGATGCAATAAGACTTTTAGGACATGCTATATATGAAATTTCTCCTACCCCTTCATATTTCAATCTAGATAGCTGCTGACCTTACTTGCCTCTGGTCCAAAAACCAGTTGAAAGGATCAAAGGATTTGATACATATAATGTATTTTGCGACCATAGCGTGTTATACAAACACAAGCAAACGCTGTTTTTATTATTGAACAAGTCACAGAATTTTCAAGTGGGAACAGACCTCAGAGACCACTTGAACCCATCACTGAAAAGAATCCTCACTAAAACATAACTCCAGGTGGTTATCGGGCCACTGTTTAAAGGCTTACAAGGAAAGGGGACCTCCTACCTCTTGAGGCAACCTATTCCACCTTTGGATGGCACTCACCATTGGGAAATTTTTCCTGGCATCAATTCTACCTTCCACTTTTTGGTATTCCCACCCATATAGCTCCTGCTCTGCCCTCTGAGGACAAGCAGAACAAGTTTAATCCTTCTTTAATGAGATAAGTACTTGGACACAGCCTTCATCCATTACCCTGAGCCTTCTCATCTTTGGCCTAAATGTCCTCAATTCCCCTAGTTCAGCCTTGGTGAAGGTTTTTGAGTTTGAGTGCCCAGAAGGAAAATTCAAGCTACCTGTGAGCCTCCTCCACCCCAACATTACTTAAGAGAGCAGAGGGAGGAAGTGTTTGCTTTGGGCAGCGGGACAGAGGGGTGGTACATGCAAAAAAATGTCCTCAGGCACTGGGAAGAGGGGGAACAGAGCAGCTCCCAGATTGCTAGCTGGGCACGCATGCCAATATTTCACCTAAACTGCTATAGTCTGTCCTAATATGACCTGGATTAGAGAAAGCTCTTCATCAGCCTATTAGTCTTTTTTTTTTTTTAAACCCTAACTTCCACATTAAAATCAATACTAAGTATCAGTTCCAAGGCAGAAGAGTGGTAAAGGGTAGACAATTGGGATTAAGTGACTTGTCCAGGGTCACAAAGCTAGGAAGTGCCTGAGGACAGATCCTAATAGACCTTCTATGAATATCCTCCAGAATATCAATAATCCTTTTTAATCTAATCAGAATTTAATCTAATTTGATCTAATCAGAAATAAATACAGTAAGGGACACCTAGATAAATCAGTGGATTGAGAGCCAAGCCTGGAAATGAGAGGTCCTAGGTTCAAATATAACCTCAGATACTTTCTAACTGTGTAACCCTGGGCAAGTCATTTGACCTCCTTACTTAGCCCTTACTGTTCTTCTGCCTTGGAATCAATATATATTCTTGATTCTAAGATAGAAGGTACAGGTTTTAAAATTTTTTTTTTAAGTTTTTTAAAGAAAGAATGGGAAAAAAAAAGAAAAGAAAAGAGTACTGCAAGGCCAAGTTCCCCTGTTCCTGGAAGCTATACCCATCAATGCAGCCCAAGATGGCATTGACTTTTTTGCTGCCATATCATACTAATTATTCACATTGAGCTTGCAGACCACTAAACTCCTCGGCTCCTTTTCAGAAAAACTACTGTGCAACTCTGCTTCCCCAGCCTTCTCCTTGGGAAGTTCATTTTTTTTTTTTTGTACACAGGGATAAGCCTTTGCATTTATCCCTATTGAATTCACCTTATTAGATTCACCCCATCACCCCAGCCTGTCAAGAACTTTTGGGCGCTTGCCTCTGTCATCCGCTGTGTTAGCTGTCCCTCCCAGCTTAGTGTCATCTGAAAATTTGATGAGCATGCCTTTTATGCCTTATCATTGTCATTCCTCTAGCTTAGCATGACTTAACTCATGAATCAGGGCCTTACTAAGCCGTGACTACAAGTTTCACTGTCTAGTTTCACCTCTTGCCTTTTCCCCAGCCTAAATTAAGTCCCCCATCCTCTAGTGGGGTGAAATAGTGGAGAAAGCACCAGGCTTGAAGTCATGAAGTTGTTTTTAGTCGTTTTCAGTCTTGTTTGACTCTTCACAATCCCATTGGAGTTATCTTGACAGAGATACTGGAGTGGTTTGCCATTTCCTTTTCCAGCTCATTTTACAGATGAGGAAAACTGAGGCAAACAGGGTTCAGTGTCTTGCCCAGCATTACACAGTTGTAAGTGTCTGAGGCTAGATTTGTACTCTGAAAAGGTGTCTTCTTAACTACAGGCCTGGTACTCTATCTACTGCACCAATAGCTACCCAGAAGTAATGAAGATCTACTTTCAAATCTGAGGTCCAACACTTTCTGTGTGGCCTTAGGCAAGTCATTTAACTTTGCAAGGTCTTGTCTGTAAACTGAAAGTCATGATTCTATGACCATGTTGATGAGCCTATGGCACACATGCCAGAGGAGGCTACACCTAAGGCCATTTCTCAGATCACCCACCCCTCTGCCCAGCAGCCCAATGCTTCCTCCCTCCCCTGTCTGGGGTAAGGGGGAAGGTGGGGGCTCACATGCAACATGAGGGTGGCAGTTTGGGCACTCAGTCTCTAAAAGGTTCCCCATCACTATTCTATGATCTTAGCTATTCTGGTTAAGGAAGAATGAAGATCCTGTCTGCCTGTGTTCTCCAGTGACACCACTTTCCCCAGTGCACTTAACATTCTCTGGTCACAAAGGTCTCCACTGGGCATCTAGGTAACACAGTGGATATAGTGCTGGGCTTGAATAAAAAGGACTTGGGTTCAAGTGTGACCTCAGATATTTCCTTAGCTGTGTGACTCTGGACAAGTCATTTAGCCCCAGTTGCCTAGCCCTTGTCTTTCTTCTGTCTTAGAATTAATACTAAGACAAAAGGGAACAGGTTTTTTTTTTCTTTTAAATCTCTACTCCACACCTAATATTTATTGGGTAACAAAAATTTTCCTGCTAACTAGTTTGTAAGCATTTTTCAACAGGCCCCTCGCAGAAGCCCATTTCCAAGACCCTTTCTTCCAAAAAGCTTTGCTTCCTTCTTTTCATCTCATTCTTTGTGATTCCACTGTCCACACGATCCATTAGTTTCACCTTGTCCATCTGATAGTACCTGTCCATCATCATCCAGAGGATGATGGCCAGAATCATATGTCATCTGGGCACTGTTTGAAAGACCGATGGATGTTTAGCTGCCAAGGAAGAGACTTTAAGGGAGGCATGATAGATCACCTGAAATATTTAGAGGGCCATCATGTGGAAGGCAGAGTAGATTTATCCTGCCAAGTTCTAGCTGAGATTTACACAAAGTCTGCAAAGTCCTTTCCAGACCTTATTTCATTTGAGTCTAAAAAAGAAAGAAAGAACCGTTATGATCAGCTCCGGTATCCCTCATTAACAGTTTCAGAGAGGTTAGCCGAAGTGTACACAGGAAGTCAGGGGCAGAACTGGCACTGAGACCCAGGGCTCCTGACCCCATGTCCAATCTTTTTGGCCCCTTCATCAAGCTGGTTCTCGGGAGTCATTCAGCCCCGGTGCAGGGGAACAGACAAGATGACTTCTCCAGTTTCCTTTTAGTGCCATGTGGGGCCCGGAAGCTTTGGGGAGTGTGCAGGAGGGAGTGGGAGTATGCGCCCATGAGTGCATAGGTTTGTTTTTCCTATTTACTTAATAGCCAGCCTCTCTCCTCCTGGCTCTGCTCCTTCCCTGGCTGCCTCCAGCTTGTTAGTTTTCCCTGGAACTGCTTCCTTTGAACTCAGCTTGCATTAGCATCACCATGGTGATGGGATCAGGGCTCTCTCCGGCCAGCCTGGGCTTCACCCCTTAATGCTATTAGCACAAAGCTAAGCGGCAAAGGCAAGAGATGCCAGAGAGCCAGGGCACCGAGGCAAGAGCGCGCCCCCACGCTCGCTCTCGGGGGACGTGGCCGCAGAGACGTCCGGATCCGCAGGCACACACGCAGGACATCTGTACAGGCGCACACGCTCCCTATCTGCAGACACACGTACCACATATGTAGACCCGTGCTACGTCCATACAGACACACATGCCACACCGCTAAGAGGCACACGCTACTTCAATGCAGGCACATGCTACATCCATGCATGCATACATGCTACATATACAGGCACATATTATCTATACAGATATGCGCACTACATATAGGCACATGATACATGCATGCCGACACATTACATGCCTACACACTACATGTGTGCAAACATGCTATATATAGATACATGTATGCAGCTGCCTGTGCCACATGTATGCAGACACATATGCTACATATAGACCATGCATGGTGCATTTACAGATACATGCTATATACACAGGTCCATAGTACACATATACACACATGCTACCTATATAGACACACTGTATACAGAGATACATATTACATATCTAGACATATATTACACATATTGGCATATGTGCTACATATATAGACACAAGCACTAAATATAGACATGCATTCTACATACATAAACATACTGGGTATACTATATATAGGGACTCATTACACATATACACACATACACACAGAGACACATACTACATGTACCCACACATGGAAAACATGCAGATACATGCAATGTATATACACATGCATGTACCATGTGTATATACACACCGGCCACACATATAGCCACACATCTTGCAAGTACATGTTGCATGTAGCAATATGTTACATGTATGTGCAAATACACTGCACGTGTGGGTTTATGTGCTGTGTCTTATTGGCATGTTACATACTACATGTATGTATGTGTGGCGTGTATGCGGTTGTGCTGCATATACATAGGCATGTGTTACATATAGATAAGTCTGCTATATATCTACAGGCACTACATAAAAACACGCACTATGCAAACACACGCTCTTACGTGTAGACAAAAATCTTCAAGGCTTCAATCAAGTACCACTTCCCACAAGAGACGTTTCCTGATTCTCTCAATTGTTAGTATTCTCCCCTTCCCTGAAAAATTATTTCTCATTTATTTTGCATATACTTATCTGCCTAAATGTTGTTTCCTCCACTAGAATGTAAGCAGTGCATAGAAATCACCAAAAGACATCATTAGCTTGGCAGTCGTGTGCAAAATGACTCAGAGCCATGGATTGTCCCTCCCCAAAAGGGGCCCTGGCCATCTATGTTCTCCAAATGTGGCACTTCCATGCATACTCTGACCACACATACTTTCTATGTTTGGGTCCCTCCACACAGTGCCTATGGACATAGTTCTTCATCCTGGCTCCCTAAATGTGGCCTCTCACTGATGATATATGTGTCTGTGAGATAGCATGCCATAGTTTTATGGGAAAAATGTTCTTTTGCAACTTTTCATTACATTATCACATTAAATGTCTTTGATTTGAACTAACTGTGTTTTCTGTTTGCCCAGTAAAAGGAAGCCCAATGATGGGGGCTCATGAACTAAGGTTTGAGAAGATACCCAGAGTATCTTGAACCTAAGAGAGTCCATGTGCTATATAAATACATACTGAATAAAGTCAAATTAAATTGAATAACAATTTTTAGGATCTGTTCCCTCTCCACCCCTTTCCCCAAGCTTCTCAGGCTTCTCTTCAGTTCCCATTTCCCCCCACATTTCTAACTTCTTGCCAAAATGCTGTTTCCTTAAGCTCTCATGAAATGATGCCCCCTCACTCCTTCCACCACAACTCCCATCTCTTTTCTCATCCACCCCCTCAGCCTGGTCCTCTCTTCCCCCTCCTTTTTCCTTTCTCCTCTGCTGCCTATTATAAAATGAAATCTTTCTAAATATGCCAAAAATACACTCATCCCTCAAGGATCGAAGTTCAGCACAAAGGGCTGGTTCTTTCTGGCCCACCCATGATCTCCTCCTCCCCTGCTCGCTGCCTTTGTCCCTGGCCTCTTTGCATGGCTGGGAGCACTAATGATGGCTTTTCCCATGTGGCTGGGAAGGGAGAGATGCTTGGAGGGTAGAAGTTAAAGTTGAATGTGGTGAGAGGGAGTAAAGGAAGGGAATAGGGAAGTACTTAGAATCCTCACAACATGAATATGAGAAATAATCTGTTCTCTCGCTTAGCATACTGGTCAATACTATCTTCAGATCTTGCCAATTGTACCTCGCCAAGATGGTCTGAAGCTACAACAGAAGAGAATTCAGTTAAAACTTGAGAAGAACTTCCTAATCATAAAGAGAGAACATATTGACTTGTAGGGCTAAGGAATCCTCTTCAGAGGGGATCCTTGGTGCTCAAATATGCCTCGTTTCTAGAATGAATTAAAGGCAGTTCAGAATGGAGTCATAGAGTTGGAGTCAATGATCCACTGAGTGTCCTGTAGATGCTAAGCTTCTTGGGATTTCAGGATTCCTTAGGAAACATCCCTTAGTCCAGCTCAGCCCATCTACTGTTCCCTGTCCTCTAGGGCATTAGCCTGGCTGTGTTCTCCGAGTCATGTTCGTTCACATGGCTGACCTTGCTCAGAGTTCAGAGGAGAAAATGTTTGACGTAGTTTGGGGGTGGAGGAGGACTGAAGGGGGACAAATTCAAGGCTTTGACCTAGTGACTCAGCCCCTCTAGGCAGTTCCAGTAAATGCAGCTTCATTTTTATAGCAAATATAGCCTAGGGAAGGGGTAGTGGGAAGCAGACTGCAGGAGATTGGGAGAGGCAGCGGAAAAGATTGTCTTTAGGTGAAGAAGGGAGATGATGAAGGATGGAAGGAAGGATGCCTCCCAGACAGAATGAGCATGTCCCCAGAATTTTGGCCTTTCTCTCCTCCTATCTTTCTCTCTTCCTTCACCCAACCCCCAAAGTAAAGCAACTAGCATGCTGGAAGTTGTCAGCTTTTCTGAGTTAATAAAAAACTACTGCACTTTGTCCCTTGAATGGCAGCCATCTCTCCCCTACCCCCTACTGGGATCAGCTCCATTCTGGTTTTATAGTTAGGGAGTAGGGATAGAGGAGGGTTCCAATAAACCATTAGTCTTAGGGGCTGGACCACCTGAAGGCAATGAGATAGACAAGATCGCCATTTGTGGTCCTACTTCAGGCTAAGGACAATGTGATCATAAAAGAGATTATGGCCACAATGACCACACAGTGGTCAGAAGCTCTATGGATGGTGAAAAAGGGGGTGTGGAAATGGGATATATGGATTAGAGATGATTTGACGAATTTCAGATGATGTTTAGTCAGAAAAGAAAAGGGTTTGGGATGGTGGGTGGGTAGTGATAAGAAGAAATAAGAATTTTCTTTCTATTGGCAAAAAAAAAGTATGGGTACTGTGAAGAATGGGAAATAAGTATAAAGATGATTTGATGATTGTTGTTCAGTTCTTTTCAGTCATATCCAACTCTTCATGACCCCATTCAGGGTTTTCATGGCAGAGATATTAGAGTGTTTTGTGATTTTCTTCTCTAGCTCATTTTACAGATGAGGAAACTAAGGCAAAAAGAGTTAAGTGACTTGCTCAGGGTCCTCCAGCAAGTATCTGAGGCAGATTTGATACAGGAAGAGGAATATTCCTAACTGCAGGTCCAGTGCTCTATCTACTGTGCCACATAGGGTTTTTGGTGTTTTTCTTTTCTTTTTTTTTTTTTTATGATATGGGAGTAAATTCAGAGTCATTGGAGCCAGGTTATAATCCTGGTTCCATCACTTACAACCTATATGGCCTTGGGCCCTTCGCTTCTTATGTCACTTACTTTCTCTGGCCCTTATTTTCCACATATGTAAAATGAAGGGATTGAATTGAACAGCTTCTATGATCCCTCCAACTCTCAATCTATTATTTTCAAACCTTTTTGTCCAAGAAGTAGCCAAGGGAACCCTGGGATTAGAGGGTAGCCTTGGAGCTTCAGTTCTAAGCAGCTCAAACCCAAATGACTGGATTTAACTGGTAGTCACAGTTGTTACAGCATATTACTAGTGGGGCCAGGTCACACGTTTCATGCCCATACAACAAGATGGGACCTTTAGCTTCATAAGTTGCACTCTGAACTTGACCATCAGTTTTGCAAATGGGTGCTCAGAGATATAAGAAAAATTAACTAAATTACTAGCATGCCTAAATGAAACTAAATTAACTAAATTAAAGTGTGTCGATAGCATAGTGCAAATCCATTCCCACAACTAGACAGGACTCTCAGGGATGCTACTAAGGGTAAGTCAATGAAATTAAGTTCTGAGACAAAAGACTGGACATTCCCATTTGAGTCCTATAGACCAGTCCGTAACCTGTAGTCAGAAGCAGGTTTCCTGCCAGCCTGTGGAGGGCAGTCCTGCGTTAGTGTAGCCCAATAGCTGCCTGCCCAACTGCCATTCCAGCCCTAATCTTTGTATTGCTTTAAGGAACCCCGAAAGTTTCAGCTCTTAGGAGGCAGCCGCTGGATCATGGGAATGAGTCTCCCTTCAGAATCAGGAGCTAAAGAGAGGAAGGGAAGACCAAGGCAGAGGCAGAAATGGTAGAATAGTGGAAGGTGGCACAGTGGGAGGCTGGAGAAGGAAGAGGGGAATGAATGATCAAGCCCTGCAGGGCTCAAGTCCAGGGCCAAGTCCAGGTACCTTTGCCTTCAGCTCCCGGGGCTCATACCTTTCACCCCTTTTTAAACTTTCATTGCCTCCTAACCCCTCCCATGTCTCCCACCCAAGATTCCCAGGCTTCTAAACCTTATTGGGTTCCTGGGAGTCAGAGATATGCTGCAGTCAAATTGCAATGAACTCTCCCCTCCTTTTTATTCCACTGCCAATCAAATCAGGCATTTAGTGTAGAGCCTGCTATGTGTCAGGCATTATGCTAAGTAAGCAATGGGACAGAAAGATAAAAGTGAATGAATGTCTCAAGAAATTTACATTCTGGAGGGCAGCTGGGTGGCTCAGTGGATAGACAGGCCTAGCAATGAGAAGTCCTGGGTTCAAATCTGACCTCAGACACTCCCTAGCTGTGTGACCCTGGGCAAGTCACTTAACCCCCGTTGCCTAGCCCTTACTGCTCTTCTGCCTTGGAAACAATATGCAATATTTGTTCTAAGATGGAAAGTAAGGGTTAAAAAAAATTTACATTCTACCACTACTAAATATTCCTTTCCAGCCCCTACTTCCCCTCTGCCCCACATCAGAACAATCTTGACAATAGTGGATTTTCTAGGATTTATTTATAAAGCAAAAGAGAATATATAAATTCAGAAATTAGCTTCCCCAGGTAGCATAAATGATGGTGCAAATAAAAGAGTTGCCTGGTTTTAAATTGCTGTTCCATCATGTCCAGTTCTCCACAAGTCATTTGTTTTTGTTTTTGTTTTTGTTTTTGTTTTTTTGGGCAAAGCTCCTATAGTTGCCATTTCCTTCTCCAGCTCATTTTATAGATGAGGAAACTGAGGCAAACAGTTAAATGACTTGTCTGGGGTCAAACAGCTAATAATTGGCTGAGTTCAAATTTGAACTCAGGTCTTCCTGACTCCAGGCCCCAAATTCTATCTGCTGTGCCACCTAACTGCCTAGTTTCAGATTAGATTGTCCTTAAACCTCCTAAATCAATTGGCTATTTTTCAAAGAAGACTAACATGCCTTGTGTGGATTTCCTCCTAGCACCAAACCCCCTAAAGGAACCCAATAGCTCCTAATCACTAACATTTATCTAGTACTTTAAGGTTCCAGAAGCACTGTGCATATATTATCTCAATGGATCCTCCCAACAGGATCCTGTTGAGGCAGGTGATATTAGCCCCATTTTACAAATCAGGAAACTGAAGCTCAGAGTAATTAGATGACTTCTAAGTCACAAAAATAATAAATATCTGGAGCAGGATTCAAACTCAGGTCCTCCTGACTTCAAGACTGTGTACTTCTTTGCTCTTTGCCACTCAAGTATCTTCCTTTCCAAAGTACAAAAATACCTCATTTTATTGGCTTCATAAATAATGTATTTTTTACAAATTGAACATTTGTGGCAATCCAGTGTCAAGGTAGTCTATGGGCAACCATTTTGCCAGCAGTATGTGTTCAGATCGTGACTCTATGTCACATTTTGGTAATTCTCACGATATTTCAAACATTTTCATTATTATAGTCATCTGTGATCAGTGCTCTTTTTTTATTCAAAGATACTTATCTTCCTAATTACATTCAATAACAATTTTCAACATACATTTTCTATTTGAGATCCAAACTATCTCCCTCCCTCCCTTCCCTCCTGCCTCTCAGAGCTGGTAAATAATTCAATCTGAATTATACATATATTATTATGCAAAACATACTTCCAGATTGGCCATTGTTGTAAGAGAATACTCAAATAAAACCAAAACCCCAAAATAAAACCATAAATAAACTAATGTGGAAGATAGCAGGCTTTGATCTGCCTCTGTGATCAGTAGTCTTTGATTTTACTACTGTAATTGTGCCAAGAACTGAGCCCATATAAAACAGCAAACTTAATCGATAAATGTTGTGTGTGTTCTGATTGCTCAGTCAACCAGCTACCCCGTCTTTCTCCTTCCCGGAGGGCCTCCCTATTTTCTGAAACACAACAATATTGAAATCAGGACAATTAATAACCCTACAATGGCTTCTAACTGTTCAAGTGAAAGGAAGAGTCAATCGATGCAGCAAACTTCATTGATGTCTTATTTTAAGAGATGGCCCAGCAACTCCCCACCTTTAGCAATCGCCACCCTCATCAGTCAGCAGCCATCAAAACTGAGGCAAAGACCTTCCACTAGAAAAAAAAGATTATGGCTCACGGAAGGCTCAAATAGTGACAGCATTTTTTAGCAATAAAGTATTCTTTTAATTAAGGAGTGTACATTTTCTTAGACATGATATTATTGCACAGTTAATAGACTACAGCACAGCGCAAACATAACTTTTTTTTTTTTAATCCTAACCTTCCATCTTAGAATCAATATCGTGGATCAGTTCCAAGGCAAAAGAGCAGTAAGGGGCTAGACTCTGGGGATTAAGTGACTTGCCCAGGTTCACACAACTAGGAAGTATCTCAGGCCAGATTTGAACCCAGGAACTCCCATCTCTAAGCCTGGTTCTCAATCAACTGAGCCATCAAACTGCCCCCTTAACATAACTTTTGTATATACTAAGAAACCAAAAAATTCATGTGACTCATTTTATTGAAATATTTGCTTTATTACAGTGGTCTGGAACCAAACCCACAATATCTCCAAGATATACCTAAACTTCAAAAGTCAAGGCTGAAATTCACCCACCAGTTTTGATGACTCACTAGAGTGAACTCAGAGTCTAAACTACAATCTCTGTTTGAATCTCAGCCAGTCAAGGGGTCCTTTGGGGTTGTTCCAGTTGTCTTTCTCTGTTATCACTGAGCTAATTCATTTTCCCCTTCCCTGAAATAAAAATCCATACCATTATACAAGTCACCCCTAAAATTCATAGTAGACAGACCTGTCTCTTTTAGAGGGACATCCAAGGAAGTTAGGTAGCTAGATTTATAGGATTGGAATAAGAGAGAGTTCTGGCCTTCATCCCCCTAACCCAGGGCCCCCAGAAGCTCTGCAACTCAGTGATTGTAAGGGGTACCTCTCCTGAAGTGACTCAGCATAAAAAAAAATCAAATATCCTTTCTATGGAGGGAAAAAATAGTATGACTCACACATGTGTGTATCACTGTTTCAAATGTGTATAAATGCTGTTGTCATGAATAAAATATAAGTTCATTTAAAAGTGTTACTGAATTAATGGAGCTCACCATGAAGAGGAGGTGGACACGAGAAGACTGCAGCAAATTATAATGTCAATTTGCACAGATGGGACATAAAAAAATATTGCTAAATAAAAAGGGTCTGAAGTAAGCAAGAGTAAAGGAAGACCAGTAGACAGCCTACATGCTCCATCAATGCCCCAGCAACCACAGCTACAGAAGACTCAGAAAAGAAGGCCCTTCCCACCTTGGAAGAATTGGAAACTGAATGGATGTCCATCAACTGGGGAATGGCTGAACAAGTTGTGGTATATAATTGTAATGAAATGATGAGAAGGATAATTTCAGAAAAGCCTGGCAAGACCTACATGAACTGATGCAGAGTGAAGTGAGCAGAACCAGAATAATGTACATAGTAACATGATTATGTTACATGTAATATGATATAATATGATGAACATTTATGAATGACTTAGTTATTCCTAGCAATACAATGATCCAAGAAAATCCTCAAGAACTCGGGATTAACAATGCCATTCACCTCCAGAGAAAGAACTGGTGGAGTCTGAATGAGAACCAAAACATACTACATTTCACTTTGGTTCTTCACTTTTCTTTTGTTTGAGTTCTCTTTCACAAAAGGATTAATATGGAAAGATATTTTATACTATTACACACGTAAAATCCAAATCAGATTACATTTCAGGGAAAAGGGAGGGAAAGAAGGAGGGAGGGTGAGAACTTGACTCAATCATTTAAAAAAGAAAGTTTAAAAATTGTTTTTTCATATAATTAAGGAAAAATAAAATTTTTATTAAAATTTAAAAGAAGGCCCTTTCCACCTTAGGACTTTGAAATGGTTCAGCTTTCAAAACAGATATTATCTGTGGAAATAGCATTCATGAAGATGCATTATCATCTACTTGGCCGTTCCCCCTTAAGAATTATGAGACCTTTCCAGGAGTGTGCTGGAGCCAGCTCATTCAGCTAACAAGAGCTAATTATTAAACTTTCCGTGTGAGCATTTATGCCATGGAAATTGGCAAATGCTACAAATCAGGGTTTGATTTATTGTTTTGTTTGTTGGCTAATTAAGAAAGTGATGGAGAAGATGATAATAATTTACATTAAACTTAAAAGTGTGTTGTGCACCCATTTTCTTTTTTCTGTCAAGCCAGTTGTTAAAACATTTATCAGTTCACCAGAAGCCTTTCCATCTGATTTGCAGCAAGGTGGAGAATATATAGGAAGACAAAGACAATAAATCAAGACAGAAAAAGCACAAGTGAGTTCAGGATTGTTCCCTTGAAAGGAGTACCTACTTGAAGTTATTACAAATCTGTTTAAGGACTGAAGTACAGAATCCATGCTTTTTTTCATGGTTTCTCTATCAAGAAATACTAATATACAATGATCATAATGAGGCAATCTAATATATATACATATGAAGTTTTCATATTCAAAAGATTAAGAACTACTCATCTCATCTAGTCCAACCCCTATATTTTCCATATAGAGAAACTGAGGCCCAGGATAATAAAATTATTTGCCCAAGAATTTGACTTTAGTATTCTAGTTCAAAACTTAATGCTCATTCTGTTACACCAATCAACAAACATTTATTAAGTTCTTATTGGGGCAAAGTAGATAGAGAACCAGGCCAGAGACAGGAGGTCCTGGGTTCAAATTCTACCTCAGACACTTCCTACCCCCATAACCCTGGGCAAGTCAATTGTTCCCAATTGCCTAGTCCTTGCCACTTTTCTACTTCTTAGTATCAATTCTAGCACAGAAGATGAAGGTTTAAAAAAAAAAGGAATTATTAAGTTCTAAGGATACAAAGAAAGCCCCCTTAAAAAAAAGTCCCCACTCTCAAGGAATTAACTGTGTAATGAAGGAGAATACATACAGACAATGATGCATAAACAAGACTATATATATATATATATATATATATATA
>NC_058132.1:205938920-205946886 GCF_016433145.1 Gracilinanus agilis
TAGGTGAGAGAGAGAGAGAGAGAGAGAGAGAGAGAGAGAGAGAGAGAGAGAGAGAGAGAACGAACAATTTGGGGATCATCTTAAGAAGGAAGGCATTAAGATTAAGAAAGACTAGAAAAGACATCTTGCAGAGCATGATAGTGTAACTGATCCTTGAAGGAAGCCAGAGAAGCCAAGAGGCAGAGGTGAAGAGAGAGAGAGGGTTCCAAGCATGGCAGACAACCAGAGAAAATGTTCAGAGTTGGAAGATGGAGTATTATGGGTGAAAAACAATATGGAGGCCAGTGTTACTGGATGGTAGACTACATAGAGGGAAATTAGCTGTAACACTAACAAGATGTCCCCTTCCATGAGGTTATAAAGGGTTTAAAAATCAGAAGATTTTACATTTTATTTTGGAGGTAATAGGGAACCACTCAAGTATGTTGAGGTCAGCTAGATGGTACAGTGGATAGAACATCAGGAAGATCTGAATTCAAATCTAGCCTCTGCCACTTATTAGCTGTGTGACTCTGGGCAACTTTCCTGCCCCTGATTTGCCCCAGTTCCTCATCTGTAAATGGGGACACAGCAGCAAACCACCCCAGTGTCTTTGCCAAGAAAACCCCATGGACTTAAAGCCTTTGGGGTCACCTAGAGTCAGAAACAATTGAACAACAAAGACTATGTTGACAATGGGGAATGAAATAGTCAGGCCTGTCTCTTGGGAAGATCAGTTTGACAGCTGAGTGGAGGATGGACTAGAGTTGATGGGAGTAAGTCAGTCTAACCCTCTTTTCCCCTTTCTTTAGGTTCTCCTCCTCCCCTAGCCCACTTTGCCTTATCTTCTCTGAGCTTTTCCTCCATTATCCTACCCCTCACTCCCTACCCTCCCCTAAGTCCTAAGACAAGGGTAAAATAAAGTGTCACACTCACAGGAGAGAGAGCTTGAGTTACATTAAGAGGTAGAGACCTGAGATACAAATGGCACTGCATGGAATGACTTGGTGGGCCTAAAACCAGGGCAGGATAAGGGGTTGGAAATATGTCATTTCAAGTCTTCCTTCTGAGACCTACAAGTTCTCTGTGTCAACCTTAGAAAGATATCTAACCTCTCAGCGTCCTAGCCAATTGTCTAAGACTATAAGTTAAGATGAGTCGCCGATCTACACTGATGGAGAGAATTTCTATACCAAGTTTCTTCAATGTGAAGAGTTCATGGAAAGACCTCCAGGAACTGATGCAGAGTGAAAGGAGCAGAGCCAGGAAAACAGCATACACAGAGACTGATACATTATGGCACAATCGAATGTAATGGACTTCTCTACTAGTAGCAATGCACTGATCCAGGACAATTCTGAGGAATTTATGAGAAAGAACACTATCCACATTCGTGGAAAGAACTGTGGGAACAGAAACACAGAAGAAAAACATATGATCAATCACATAGTTCGATATGGATATGATTAGGGTTTTGTTTTAAAAGATCACTCTACCACAAATATGAATGACATAGAAATAGATTTTGAACAATAATATATGTATAACCCAGTGAAATTGGTTGTCAGCTCTGGGAGAGGAGAGGGAAAAGGAGGGGGGGCATGAATCATGTAACCATGGAAAAATATTCTTTAAAAAAATGTGAAGAATTCATATCCTCCCACTTCCTCCTTTCCTCTCACCAACTATCCTAGAGGACTTTTTTAAAAATCTAATCCTCTTTTTTCCAAATTAAATGTAGAAACAATTTTAAAAATTGTTTTCTGATCTTCCACAATTCAAATTCTCTCACTCCTTTCCCTCTTCCCTCCCCAGATGGCAAACAACTTGATATCGATTTTTACAGTGTTGTTATACAATATAAATTTCCATATTCTTCATGTCATGAAAGAAGGCATACTACACATGCAAAAGAAAAAACAAAAAACTCATGAAGGAAATAAGGTAAGCAATAGTAGGATTTGATCTGAATTCATATTCTGACAGTTCCTTCCACAGCTGTTTTCATGATGAGTCTCTTGGGGCCATCCTGGATCCTAGCATTGCTGATTATAGTTTAGTCCTCTACAGTTAATCATTGTCCTAGGAGGGTATTCTTATCCACTCCTTGCTAGGATCTCTGGAGCTAGCAATGAGTGAGCTAATAAGGTAAAACTGAGTGCAGAAACAAGGATGGGAATTTGAGGTTGGATGGGAGCAGGGAGAACATAGAAGAGAGAATAAGAAATGGAAGCCAAAATAGGAATCAATCAACTATTTGTCTATATGTTTAGTGAATGTCCTGGTCAGGAATGGAAAAGGGAGTTTGGTAAGAAAAACATATGCTGGACAAAGGAAAAAGTCTCAAACACAGGCTACAATTCTCTACCTCAAATGATCTGCTGCCCTTTGAGGGACAAAAGAAAGAAAAAGACAAAATGGAAACCTTAGATTTGCTGCTCCGGTCCATCCTGATTTCTCTGGAGGGTTAATGCAAAAATGGGCACCCAGAGGGTGTTTCCACTTCTGCCTCCAGCTAATAGGAATGACCTGAATTAGCTCTATGCCAGCCCAGCTAGATAGAGGGGCCTTGGTCTGTGTTTCAGAATTTAGAGAGGGGAGGGAGAAGAAGAGGAATTGCCCCCAAGAGCATAGGCAGAGACTAGAAGGAGGTTAGAATCAACCAGAAAAAACAGTTGCAGACTTCCTCATGCCTTGCTCTGATTACTGGGGAATGGAGGCCTGTCCCTGTCTCGGGGCAAGAGGCCCCCTTGCCAGGATCTACATCTGGGAACAATCTGCAGCATTGGCGTGCACCCCACTGGCCAAATTCCTCCTGATGGGTTTAACCCTCACACAGCTGGGCTGAAGTCTGCTCTGGTTCCCTAGGAATGATAGAACCATAAAATCCTAGGATATCACAATTTGAAAGGACCTTGGAATTTATTTTATCTAACCAGAACCTGAGTGGCAACTCCCTCTACAACCTTCCCAGCAAGTAATTCCCCAGTTTCCACTTGAACCCTCCAGAAAAAAGAAGTCCACTAACCTCTTGAGACAGCCCCATTGTACTCTGGGACAACTGTCTTTTTTTTTTTTTTCATGCACAGAAGTATATGCTTTATTTTTAAATTTTTATTTAATTAGTTAATTTAGAGTATTTTTCCATAGTTACATGATTCATGTTCTTTCCCTCACTCCTCCCACCCTCCTCCCATAGCCAATGCACAATTCCACTGAGTTTTACAGGTGTCATTGATCAAGACCTTTTTCCATATTATTAATATTTGCATTCACTTAGAGTCTACATCCCCAATCATATCCCCATCAACCCATGTGATCAAGTAGACAACTGTCATTAATAGAAAATGTTCTCTTCTCTTCTTCAGTCAGAAACTCTCCTTCAACTTATATTCATTGCTCTTATTTTTTTCTTTTGGGGCTAAGTAAGATAAGTCAGATCCTTCCTCCATATAAAAGTACTTCAGAGATTGGAAAAAATAATATTTTCCCTGTATTCTCTTCTCCAGACTAAACATCTTTAGTTTTTTCAATAAAATGCTTATGTGGCTCAGTTAAATCCTGGTCACCTTCCTCTGTTTACACAGCACCTGGCAAATAGTAGGCATTTAATAAAAAGCAACTGGGGTTAAGTGACTTGCCCAGGTTCACACAGCTAGGAAGGGTCTGAAGTCCATCTAACTACCATACTACCTAGCTGCCCCATTATGATTTTTTTTAAACTTTCTTTTTTTTAATTACATATAGAAACAATTTTTTATAATTATATATTTTTATAATTATTTTCTGACTTTGTGATTCAGATACTCCCTCCCTGAGGCAATAAGTGGTTGATTATGGGTTATGCCAGTGCTTTCATGCAATGTGTTCGTCCATATCCACTACGATTCTTTTAACAGAATCCCTCATCTTTCTAGATACCACTAATGGATGCAGACAAAAGTCAAAGATGCACACGTACACACATGCAAGTAAGCAAATGTCCACATGCATGGAAACAGCCGTTTACATCCAGTTCCAGCCACACCGTACACTGACACCACCCATTTTGAGTCACTGAACATATAGATGCACACACATATAGGACATGTAGTCCTGCCTTCTCCTTTCCTCCCAGGCCCTCCCCGCCCATCAAAAGGCACCACAGGCTCACAGAGCAGCTCTCAAAGCCCCCTTTCATATTCCTACTATTTCCTCTTTCATACACACTCAACACCCATATACCACCCAGAAGCAATACATATCAACACATAGCACACTCATACATAGATAAATAAAATGAGGAACCCCTGCTCCCCACCTTTTCCCCTCACCCTCAAACCACATACACACACAATGCATGATTCATTATAAAATACTAAGCAGGGGAACAGCTAAGAGGTTCAGTAGATAAAGCACCAGACCTAGAGATGGGAGGTCCTGGGTTCAAATGTGACCTCAAACACTTCCTAGCTGGGTAACCCTGGGTGAGTCATTTAACCCCCATTCAACCCTAACCACTCTTTTAACTTGAAACCAGTACACAGTATCGAGTCTAAGTCAGAAGGTAAGCATTTTTAAAAATTATAATAATAAGCAGAAATTTAGCCACAACCAGTCATGGCCCCTTCACCCTAAATTCTGAAGCCCCTTGCTCTTTCAGGTAAGACCAGACCTGCCTTGCCCTAGGGGATGCTGGGTACTCTGAGCCTTATAATAGTCATGCCCTCTTTTCTGCCAGGGATTGCCACATCACCAGTAAGAGTGCCTTGAAACATCCATTTAAGCCTCACCCAGCTGCCTGGGATGAAAGCCTAGCAGAATTCTCCAGATGTCAGGAGTGGAGTGTGGGCACACAAGTATATTGTGTCCTTTGCCTTCCCTGGCCTCTTTGTCCCCCTGTGCCCAGATCTTTTAGGGCATAGAGAGAGAAAGACCCCACACACACATTTCTAAGGCCAACAGGAAGCCATAAAAAGGGAATGTTGACCTGTTTGGTAGTAAGAGGAGACCCAGGCTGTGGCTTCCAAAGAAATAAACAAAAGATTCTAGCAATCATGGTGGAAGTTTTGTGATCCTGCCTCTCAATAACAGCAAACACTAATAGCTAACATTTTTATAGGGCTTTGTAAAGGTTCTTCACAACAACCCTGTAAGAGAGGTGCTTTTATTATCTCCATTTTATAGATGAGGAAACTGAGGCTGAGACTTACCTAAGATCCCACAATTAGTACATACCTGGGGCAAGAGTTAAACTCAAGTCTTCCAGACATCAGATCTGATTCTTCTACCCACCTGGCTGCCCCTAGGCTATGCTCTGTCTATAGGAGAAAGGTGGAATAAAATGCTGTGAATAAGTGGGGAAAGAAGGGAGTCCCTGCATTGATCTTGGGGTTGTTTTTTTTAATAAAAGTAGAATCTTTTATTTTGTTAACTGTTATCCATGAACTTTATTCTCAACTTAGCTGGTGAACCCAAACAAGCAAACAATTCATGAAAGGCATTTCTCACACATCGTGTGTGTTTGTGTGTGTGTGTGTGTGTGTGTGTGTGTGTGTGTTTCTTACAAATTCTAGTTCCTGTATTTGGAGCTGCATCAGTCTAAGCCTTTAGACAGATGTATGATGCCTCTGATGTAGCCATAAACAGACCTCCCAGAAATTTTCCAGAGGAAACACAGAAATATTTTGGTATCTGCTCTGACCTAGAGGATAGGGTAACAAGACCAGGCTTCACAGTTCATGGGGTGGGGAAAAGACCAGTGGGGAGAGAAGGAAGGCTGACTTTCAAACTACAGAGGCCTCTACCTGGCAAACAATGTCAAAATTAAACCTAAGGTTTTCTGGGAAGGTAGGTGGCTCAGTGGATTAAGACTCAGGCCTAGAGACCTGGGGTCAAATGTGGACTCAGACACTTCCTAGCTGGGTGACCCTGAGCAAGTCACTTAACCTCCATTGCCTAGCCCTTAATGCACTTCTGCCTTGGAATCAATATACACTATTCTTTCTAAGAGAGAAAGTAAGGTTTGTTTGTTTGTTTGTTTTTTTAAATAAAAACACACTAAGGCTGTGAGAGAAGAAAAGGAGTAAAGTTTCTGATTCTACTGTCTAATTCAGGGATATCTAAAAAGAGATCCTTATCCCCTTTCAGAGGAGAAAAGTTAGAGCAGAATGGCTCTTCCCCAAGATAGGTCAAGAATAACCTAAAGGGAGGTACCAGACCATGAGGAAAATTCTCTCTTGAAGTCAGGGTATCATAGGTATCTTTCCCTGCCCAAGGAAAGCTTAATGCTCTTATTCTTATATCATTGTCCTTCCTTCCTTCTTTCTTTCCTTTTCTTTCTTTCTTTCTTCCTTTCTTTTTTTTCTTTTTCTTTCTTCCTTTCTTTCTTTATTGCTTCCGTCCTTTCTTTCTTTTGTCAACAAGGAATCTAGAGACCCCAAACTTGTGGCCTGGTGGGATATGATGAACCCCAAGTTTTAGGAATATCTTGTAAGTTAGAGACCCCAAAGCTCGTACTTGTTCCCTATTCCCATGAGAATTCACCTGAAGGGAATCTCAGGCTAGCAGTTTCAGACTGAATAATGGACCCTAAAGTAAATGCTAAATATTCTTTATTTCTGAGAATTTTCATTCTGGGAAGATGGCAGCTTAGACAGAGCAAATCTTAAAACCTCTGCACCCTTTCCACACTGAGAGAGAAAACAAAGAGCTTCAAGAAGAAAGAGGACCAAATCTAACAAGAGGACAGAGCAGGGGAATCCTACATCTGGACAACTCAAGAGGTACACCAAGAAAAAGGCTTGAATTCTTGAACTGTTGGATCTGAGGGTATAGAAGGGGAATCCCAGGACCCCTCCCCCACTGACTGTGTGGATTCTCCAGCAGCCCCTGAAATCTCCAGATGGGTGGGAGCACCAGCCAAAAGAGAGGACCTTGCTGGCACTGGACTTGGGGAGTTGAACACAGGCACCAGAGAGGTGGCTAGAGGAGAAAGCCAGAGAAACACAGCAAAAATGCTCAGAAGATGGCGGCTTAGGGGGAGCCAAACTTCAGACCTATGGCCTTACCACACCGAGATAGAGAAAAAAGAGAGGAAAGAAAACCAGGTCTAATAGCAGGACAGAGCAGGGGGATCCTACTGCTGGACAGCTCAGCGAAAACACTCCATCTTGTCCCCCCACTTTTTTTTTTCCTTCTCTCCAGGTTTTAGCCTCAGGGCGCATTAATCAATATAGACTAATCCAGGCTTAATCCCATCAATTGGACAGACAAGAAGTCTTCAGAGGGCAGGGAAACTCCAACACTACTCCTACATAGACTGCAGAGAACCTAACTACAAACCTCCATTGCCAGCTGGGGGAAGAACTTTCATCAAAGCTCATTAAATCTGATCAAACTAGCAGAACAGAAAAGGAAAAAATATGAGTAAACAACAGAAAAAGAGAAAAGAAATTACAATTGACAGCTTCTTTCCAGGAAGTGAAAAGAGAGCAAATGAAATAGAAGAAGAAGAGGAAGTTCCAGTGAATTGGACACAGGCTTTGGAAGATCTCAAAATTCAATTAACTCAAGAACTTCAGGAACCCAGAAAGCAATCAAGAGAGGCTAAAGACAATTTGAAAAAGGAAATACATGAACTAAAACAAAAAATAAAGTCCTAAAAGCTAAAATTAACCAGCTTGAAAATGAAACAAAGAAGGCAAAAGATGATCTACAAAGAAAATCAGACCAGGACTTCCTGGTTAAGATGGCGGCAGAGTAAAAAGCAGCGCTTAACCTCTCCTAACCGAAACATACAGGACTCCTCAAGGGGACATAAAAACAAATCCAGACAAACAGAGGGACCCCACAACAGGGCGCATTGTGGAAGGCACATGGAATCGGGGCATTTCCATGCTATAAAGGGGTGAAACAGCTCTCACTAAATCGCGGGCTGAGCAACCCCCTCCACACACACACACACACACACACACACACACACACACACACACACACACACACACAC
>NC_058132.1:205946894-205956732 GCF_016433145.1 Gracilinanus agilis
CACACACACACACACACACACACACACACACACACACACACACACACACCACCTACAACACCAAAGCCAGCTCAAGAGAAATAGAGCAAGTTTGGGGCACCCATTGAGTCACTGGCAGCTCTAGGGCCTGTTCCTGAGAGCAGCAAGACTTAGGACCCCAAAAGGCTAAAGAACGCACATGGACTTTGAGTGCAGACACGGAGCGCAGATGCAGGTGGAGGCGTACACAGGCGCGCCCGTAAGCGAAGTCTCTGAAACCCTGAGTGGGGAACCAGTACAGACGGGTATACGATTGTGGAAGCAGCACCTTGAGACTTGTAAATGGGCCTCCAGCAGAGGATCAAGCAAGCGGGTCCACCAGGGGGCTTGACCTTGAGAACAACCAGACCTGAAACCTCAGGGCCTAAAGAGCGCAGACAGACCCTGAGTGTGAGGATAAACCTGAGAACGGGCTGGGCTAACAATGGCAACCCAGAATCAGGAAGGCCAAAAGAGAAAGATTAACAACAAGAAGAAGAAATCTTTAACACTCGGCAACTTTTACACAGAGAAAATCCAGACAACCGAGCAAACAGAAGAGGAGAACAAACAAGCATCTGGACCCTCCCAAAATAATGAAAACTGGTCACAAGCTCTTGAAGCGTTCAAATATGAGATGACGAGACAGTTGGAAAAGATTTGGCTACAGAAATGGGAAATAGCCCAAAAGGAAATCAGGCAAGAAAATAACAGTTTAAAAGGCAGAATTTTGCAATTGGAAAGTGAGGCTCAGAAATCAAATGAACTGATAAGCAAATTGAACACCAGAAATGACCAGATTGAAAAGGAAAACCAGTCCCTAAAGGCTAGAATTGAGCAATTAAAAGCTAATGATCTCTCAAGACAGCTAGAACAAATAAAACAAAGTCAAAAGACTGATAAAATAGAAGGAAACATGAAATATCTCAATGAGAAAGTGACAGACCAAGAAAACTGGTCTAGAAGAGACAATTTGAAAATTATTGGTCTCCCTGAAAAAGCAGAAATTAATAGAAATTTGGACTCCATACTAAAAGAAATTATTCAGCAAAATTGCCCTGAAGTTCTACAACAAGAGGGCAATATAGACATTGAAAGGATCCATAGATCACCCTCTACACTAAACCCAGAAAAGACAACACCCAGGAATACAATAATCAAATTCAAGAGCTTCCAAGTAAAAGAAAAAAATCTTACAAGAAGCCAGAAAGAGACAATCCAAATATCAAGGAGCACCAATCAGGATCACACAGGATCTGGCAGCCTCCACGCTAAAAGACCACAAGGCTTGGAATATGATATTCAGAAAGGCAAGAGAGCTGGGCCTTCAACCACGGATCAACTACCCATCAAAATTGACTATATACATCCAGGGGAAAGTATGGGCATTCAACAAAATTGAAGATTTCCAAGTATTTGCACAGAAAAGACCAAGACTAAATGGAAAGTTTGATATCCAACCACAAAAATCAAGAGAAACATGAAAAGGTAAATAAGAAACAGAGGGGAAAGAAAGAAAACTCATAATTTTTAAATTTGCCTTTTTAAGGGCCTCAGTAAGATCTAATTATCTGTATTCCTATGTGGAAAGATTTTAAAACCAAGCAAGAGTTAGAGAAAATTACAAAATGTAAATTAAATGGTTTTGATGATATTAAACTAAAAGGCTTTTGTACAAACAAAAACAATGCAGCCAAAATCAGAAGGGAAACAACAAATTGGGAAAAAATCTTTATAACAAAAAACTCTGACAGGGGTCTAATTACTCAAATATACAAGGAGTTAAAGCAATTGTATAAAAATCAAGCCATTCTCCAATTGATAAATGGGCAAGAGACATGAATAGGCAATTTTCAGGTAAAGAAATCAAAAGTATCAATAAGCACATGAGAAAGTATTCGAAATCTCTAATGATTAGAGAAATGCAAATCAAAACGACACTGAGGTATCACCTCACACCTAGCAGATTGGCTAAAATGAAAGAAGGGGAGAGTAATGAATGCTGGAGGGGATGTGGCAAAATTGGGACATTAATGCATTGCTGGTGGATTTGTGAACTGATCCAACCATTCTGGCTGGCAATTTGGAACTATGCTCAAAGGGCTATAAAAAAATGCCTTCCCTTTGATCTAGCCATACCATTGTTGGGTTTGTACCCCAAAGAGATCATAGATAAACAGACTTGTACGAAAATATTTATAGCTGCACTTTTTGTGGTGGCAAAAAACTGGAAAAGGAGGGTATGCCCTTCAATTGGGGAATGGCTGAACAAATTGTGGTATATGCTGGTGATGGAATACTATTGTGCTAAAAGGAATAATAAACTGGAGGAGTTCCAGGTGAACTGGAAAGACCTCCAGGAATTGATGCAGAGGGAAAGGAGCAGAGCCAGAAGAACACTGTACACAGAGACTGATATACTATGGTAAAATTGAATGTAATGGACTTCTGTACCAGCAACAATGTAATGACACAGGACAGCTCTGAGGGATTTATGGAAAGGAAGACTACCCACATCCAGAGGAAGGACTGCAGGAGAGGAAACATATAAGAAAAACAACTGCTTGAACGCATGGGGTGGGATGGACATGATTGGGGATGTAGACTCGAAACTACCACACCAATGCAACTAACAACAATTTCGAAATAGGTTTTGATCAACGACACATGAAAAAACCAGTGGAAAGTGCGTCAGCCATGGGTGGGGGGTGGGGTGGGGGGGGTGAAGGGGAAAGGAGGAGCATGAATCATGAAACCATGTTAAAAACAAATATTAATAAATGCTTTAAAAAAAAAGAAAAAAGAAAGAAAATCAGACCAGAAGGATGACCAAAAAGCCAAGGATGAAATTCAGTCTTTAAAAAATAGAACTCAACAACTAGAAGCAAATGACTTCACAAAGCAGCAAGAATATACAAAAAAAATTTTTAAATGAAAAATTTGAGGAAAATATGAAACACCTCATTGATACAACCACAGATCTACAAAACAAATCTTGAAGAGACAATTTAAGAATTATTGGTTTACCCGAACATCATGACAAAAGAAAAAGTTTGGAAATCATCCTACAGAAAATTATTTAAGAAAACTGCCCTAACATTCTCTAACAAGAGGAAAAAGTGCAAATTGAAAGAATCCACAGATCACCTCCTACATTTAATCCACAACTCACAACTTCCAGGAATATTATAGCCAAATTCAAAAACTTCCAGACCAAGGAAAAAATATCACAAACTGCTAAGAAGAAGTCATTCAGATACTAAGGAACCACAGTTAGGATAACACAGGATCTGGCTGCAACTACATTGAAGGACCGGAAGGCATGGAATACGATATTCCGTAAAGCAAGAGAGCTGGGTCTACAACCAAGAATCAACTATCCAGAAAAACTGACTATATTTTTGAAGGGGAAAGTATGGTCATTCAATAAGATTGAAGACTTTCAAGCATTCATAAAGAAAAGACTGGACTTAAAAAGAGAGTTTGCTGCCCAAACACAGAACTCAAGAGAATCAAAGAGAATCACCATAAGGTAATTTGGTTGTGGGGGGGGGGGGTAAATAAATATTCTTTTGCCTTATGTAGTCTTTCCCATTGTATCAGAGACCCTTTCCCCGGGAAGACACACCTGGGCAGGGACCATTGTTTAGTATCTATTGTAAGTAGCCCCTTCCCTTATACCCTAGCCTCTGGCTATGATTCCTTTCCCAAGCTTGATTATATCCTGTCAGTATGGTAATGTCAATAATCTTTCCCTGCCCCTGGATCTTCCCAAATGGTATATATGTTCCCCAATTTCTTTTGTTCCTTGAAGTTGTCATCTAGTGGTGATGGCACTCCCAGAGGTCAGAGCCCAGAGCATTCAGAGTTCAATCCTCGGACTCTGCATAAGGCGTATAACATGCAGCTCTGAGTAGAGGCTTACTCAGCCCTGTTACCTCTGACCTTAATTAAAGAGTGGCTTTTCTGACGATTTAATAGTTCTGTGTTTTTTCCAAAGTCAACTCTTTCTCCCTTCCTTCCTTTCTTCTTTTTTCATTCTTCCTTCCTTCCTTCCTTCCTTCCTTCCTTCCTTCCTTCCCTCCTTTCCTCATCTTTTATCTTAATACTGACATGAGCATTGTGCGGAAATGGCAGGGACCCTGTACCCCTTAACACAGGCAGGCTGTGAACAGGGAAATTCCCTTCCCCCTTCCTGCCCCTGTGACTCCCAAGACAAAGACCATTATTATCCTCAGACTTCCTTTAAGTTGAGATAGACAAAAGAGATACACCTCCAGTACACACCTGGACAGCCTAAGCCCTGAGGGTCTCAGACAGACACCCCCCCTCCCCCCCCACACCCACTGAATGCCTGAGTGCAAGGAGTCATGTCCACACTACTGGAAAAAATATAAAAAGCCCAGAACTGAGGCACTCGGGGAGCAGCCTCCCATGGCTATTCCACTCATGCTGTCTTGCTGGCCTATCCTAATCCTATCTTACTAACAAATCTTTCTTTTTACTTTTAAGCTAAGCCTGGAGTCCTCTCATTCTTGAGAAAGGTTCCCTTCCCAAACTCAGGGCTTCACCATTTGTACCCCTATAACAATACTATATCTCACTACTAAATATTGATTCCAAGGCAGTAGAGGGGTAAAGACTAGGTAACTGAGAGTAAGTGATTTGTCCAGTTTCACACAACCAGGAAATATTTGAGGCCAGATTTGAACTCAGGATGTCCCATTTCCAGACCTAGCTACCTAGTGCCCCTATCCATACTGTCTTTCTGTCCTAAGCTTGATCAACTCTGGTCTCCAGGCCTTTCCCAAGTTCACACTAGAATTCATTATTTGGTTTTCAAGCTTTTCCTCAAACTTTCTCACAGTTGGACTGGAAGAATTTTTTTTTATCATCCAATAAATACATTTCAGGGAGAAGATATGAAGTCCAGTTAAGCCTTGGAGCTACATTAACTACTCTCTAAGTGGGCTTCTGATCACTTGGCTTTAATGTATGTACAGAACTTTCTGATGCAACAGGTATGTTGCCAGTAAGGATACGAAGGATAGACCTATGATACTGCCTATAAGTAGGGAGACGTTATTCCTGATTGTCTGAGAAACATCTGGGAGAGACAATCAGTGAAGGAAGAAGGGGAGGTAAACAAGACAAGAAGAGACTTTGTATGATGAATGGGAGAGACCAGGTCAGGATCTTCACATCTGGTTTACTTTCTGAGTAATAAAAAAGTATTCATCTACCCCAGAGAAAGTTGAAGAGAATTTCTATGACATAATATTTAATCTCTGTCTACCTTTCTATCTGCTACTGGAAAGGTCCTAAAGATCTTTTCATTGAATCTCCCCTAAATGAGCCAACATGAAAATACTCTTATTGATGTATAAATAAGTAAACAAAGTAAGTATTATACATGCATAAATATGTGTATAAATAAAGATATAAATAAATGTATACATAAGAGTCTTAAAAAGAAAAAGATTTAACCTCTGTGAGGCTCAGTCTCTTCCTCTTCTAGATGGGAATTATGATACTTACCCCCTTCTACCTCACGGGGATGATATGAGAATAAATGGGACCATATTCTGGGAGAAAAAGAGGCTAGGAAGACCTTAGCTTGATTCTTCCTTCCTTAACTGGATCAGCACCCCTAACCCAATCACACACTCTCCCTTTGCTTCAGTCTGCCTCTTAATCAGTGGAAGAAAAGTTAAAGTTGTTCAGATGTCCAGGGCCTAGTTAGCCCAGCATGATAGTAGGAGGATGAGGGAAACAGATGAGGGAAATGTCAAATTATGAGGAAACTCTGAGTGATCTTTCCGGCTGCTCCCAATATAGACTGATTCAAATCTAGGAGAGAAAAGAATGGAAAGAATGGTTGACAGATCTGTATTCTTCTTCTTCAGGCTTCTATTTTACTTGCTTTCCTAAAACTCAATCTGTGACCATCACATTGCTCCTTCCCCTCTAAAAATTAATGATCTCCTTATAAATAAGAGCTGAGCTCACCCATGAAGTCAGATGTCAAATAGGCCGTCTCTCCCATTACAATAAGCCAGGAAAATGATGGAAAAACACAGAAATTGCTTTTTGCCAAACAGCTGGTGATAGTGGAGCCAGACAAAAGCTAGGGGAAAGGGAGCTGGGTGGGATAATTAATGTTTTGCTAAAGAAGAAAATATTAGAGTGTGGTTGAGCATGCAAACACCCCGGCTAGCAAAATAGCTTGGAGAAAACAAATTTAATCTCAGGATTTTGCTCATGAAAATAAAATAATTCACCAGCCATATAGTCATCACTCCCCATTCTCAATGTTGGGGAAATATTCAGCTGCCATACCTGACTGGCCCTTTAAGAGATGCAGGTCTTATGGACACCACTTTAAAGGTAGTTATCTCAGTACCTGATAATGAGGGTTTATGTAAACAGCAGTTAAACAGGAGCTAAGGAGTCCAGATAAACCAGTGTCATTTCTGAGGTTGAGGCTTCTGGAAACCTGTCCTATAACTAAGAGATTTCTATCTCCACAATGAAAGACTTTATTGTACAAGGCAAGTGCCTCTGTTGTTTTAGTGGGCCAAGAGCAGGCAAATATGAGAGAAAGGCTCGTTACTCTTTGTTTTTCTAACTTAGATAAATCTGTTGTTAATCATCTCTGACTGGCAAGTGCATCGATAGACTAAATAGTTCAGGCAGAAATCTCAATCACCTTCTATATAGATGCCAAAAGATGATAAAAGCCCCCAGGTCTTTAAGATGTTCACCTCGCCTAATGAAGCTGTGAAGTAGTTCAACCATTCTGGAAAGTAATTTGGCACTATGCCCCCCAAAAGCTATTAAATTGTGTATATCCTTTGACCCAGCAATACTGCCACTAGGTCCAAACCCCAAAGACATGATAGAAAGAGGAAAAGGACTCAATTTACAATGTACAATATGAAAATATATTTATAGCAGCTCTTTTTGTGATAGCAAAGAATTGAAGATGCCCATCAATTGGAGGATGGCTGAACAAGATAGGGTGTCTGAAAGGGACGGAATACTATTGTACTGTAAGAAACGATGAAGGGGATGGTTTCAGAAAAACCTGGAAAGACTTGTATGAACTGATACAAAGTGAAATGAGCAGAACTAGAAGAACAATCTATATAATAACAATAATATTGTAAAGATGATTAACTTTGAAAGACAACTCTTAACAAAGCAATAACACAATCACTGTTACAAAGGACTCGATGAAATACATTATCCACTTTCAGATAAAGCTGAACTTGGAGTACAAATTTCTCTTCTTTCCTTTTCTTTATTTTTTTAAGGGGCAAGGCAAACACTGGAATTTGTTTTGCATGACTATAATATTTGTAATTGGTATTGGTTTTCTTACCTTTTCAGAAAGTGGATAAAGGGGAGGTGGGAAAAAAGAAGAAAAAACTGAAAATAAAACAAAATTGAATTCAAAAAAAAGATTTTCAACTGGCAAACAGAAGAATCCTCTAGGATCCAAGGGGACACTTAGCTTTTTAAAGATATGTTTTGTTTTCCAAACTGCTTCAAATCCTCTTCCAGATTTCAAAATGTATTTAATTTCCCACATAGACTTAAGAGCAAATAAATAGATGAAGCATTTTAAAACCCTTACTATGTGCAAAGCACTGTGCTAAGTGTTAGTTATACAAACAGAAAAGTTAGACAGTCATTGTTTTCAACGAGTCCATATTCTAATAGGGGTAACAACACATATGGAAGATTTTGGCTCCAAGTGGAATGGAAAAGTGCCAAGGTCCTTAGGATGAAATAGCAAAGCAGATGGTAGTGCCTCTTAGTCCATGGCCTTCAAGTTCAGATCTACCACTGTTTCACCCTGCTGTTAGCCTGATCTGTAGCTGAATGTCAGCTAGAAAGGCCTATCAGGACACTTTAACACTCCCCTCCCCAACCAAAGTCAAGAGTTAAAAAATAAAAGGGCATCCTTTCTTTTTGTTCATTGCCAAATATACAAACTCTCCAGGCCATAGGTTCTTCCTCAGCACTAGCTACATCCCATTTCCCCAACATGTCAGGGGCTGCTTGCTATTGATAAGTTCCAAGACCACCTGGGCCTATGCTATCCTCAGCCGACCAACTAGGTTGATCCCAGATAGAAAGAAAATAGATCTGGCTTGTCAGAAGCAAAAATCATACATTTGCCAGATTATTATATGCTTTGACAGACTAAAATGAAACAAGGTAGACTTTGACTTTGAACTAAAACCAAACAAGGTGGATTATCTATCTGGAAAAATTCAGATATCCATTGATCTTCCCTGGAGGATGTTACAAAATGTCTCTCTCCCAGCTCCCCAACCCCCACTCCCCCAGCCTCACTTCAGTTCCTTTAAATAGTGTGAAACTATAAGCCAGTAATCATTTTAAATTCCCCAGAGTGACAATGAGTTGTGCAGTGTTTGAAGTTCGGCTTCCTTTTGCAATTTACCCAATATTAATATAGTCAGCTTTTTTTGAATCACAAAATAGCACATTTTCCTTATCTTCTTTGGCTCCTAATGTAATTTAAAATAAAAATTACTGAAAATTAAAAAAAAAAAAAGAAAGAAAGAAAGAAAATGGGTCTGGTACATGTCTCCTTCCTGCCTGCTTGGAGCTGCTTCTTCCTGAATGACTGCAACAACCGGATAACAGGATGGGTCATCCTTTCCTCACCCCTCCTCCAACAGCTCTGAGGTGAAGCCTGAAATCATTTCTAAATCAAGACAGTTGAAAGTAGGACTAGGTAGGAAAGTTGGTCCTTCACCCACCTAGAACTATTTCTTTATTCTTCTCATCTTGCCTCAGACTTGCCCAAGCAGCTTCCCAGAATTGCCCTGCTTCCCTCAGCACACACACACACTCACACACACATATACATATTACCTATACCATATACATGTAGCACCACAGATCCATACAAAGCCCACACACGTGCACATCACACAGATGCACGCACAAAGGATTGCAGAATCTCACTCAGAAGGAAACCTCTGTGGGTTTATAGATTGACTCATTGATCTTTGGTGCTAGAATGGTGTGTTTTAGAAGAAAGAGAACAAATGAGGCAGGGGAAATTGCTGTGACTCAGGGGAATTTGTTTGCCTGAGCATTGGCAACCGTGTGCCCTTGTTGTGTGTGTCCCTGGCAAAAGAATCTTAGAAACCATCTAATCCAATACTTCCAAAGACCCCTGTGGGTCCCTGAGACCCTGACAAAAGTCTCGGCCATTTCCTTGAGCTTTAAATTATTTGAAATCCTGGGCATTGATGACTATAAACACATAGGTAGTGATGACTCTGGGACACAAGGTTTGTAAAAACTGGCCACTCTACATTACCTCCTATTCTCACCAGGGTATATGCTGTGAGTCCCTGAGTCATGAGGCTGGGACATAGGGATGGTGACATTCCTCCTGTGTCCACCTGGGAGAAGTAACTGACTTCCTTCAGTGAATGGCAGAGCAGAAAAGGGGAAAAAGGTAGGTGAAGGGAAGGCATAACAGGACCTTTTCCTGTGACTCCCCCAGTCTTGCCTCAGCTTCCAGATTGCTATTAGTTTTCCCTACTTTGACCACTGCCTCCTGTTTACACCCTTGTCCTACTTATTAAAGAAAAGAGGATTACAGTCAGTTACAGATTTCTTCCTAGCTGTGTGATCCTGTGCAAGTCATTTAACCCCCCATTGCCTAATCTATATCACTCTTCTGCCTTGGAACTAATACACAGTATTGATTTCAAGACACTAGGTAAGGGAGAGAAAGAGAGAAAGAGAGAAAGAAAGAAAGAGAGAAAGA
>NC_058132.1:205961706-205985622 GCF_016433145.1 Gracilinanus agilis
AGAGAGAGAGAGAGAGAGAGAGAGAGAGAGAGAGAGAGAGAGAGAGAGAGAGAGAGAGAGAGAGAGAATTGATTTAGAGTAGGAACAGACCTTTGAAGCCAACCCCTTCATTTTACAGGGAAAGAAATTAAGAGATTAAGAGGTTAAAAGTCACCAGGCTAATAATTAGGCCAAGCATTACTAGAACTCAGGTCTTCCTAATGCCAAGTCTAGCATTTTATCCACTAGGTCAGTGTTGGGGAGGCAAAAAGGAAGGGTCATAGAATTTAGTGAGGCAGCTAGGTGAGTCAGCAGATAGAATGGAGCCAAGAAGACTCGACTTCCTAAATTCAAATTTGGTCTTAGATGTACCTACTAGCTGTGTGACCCTGGGCAAGTCACTTGGCTGCCTCAGTTTCCTCACCTGCAAAATGAGCTGGAGAAGGAAATGGCAAACCATTTCAGTATCATTGCCAAGAAAACCCCAAATGGAGGACACAAAGAATTGGACACAACTAAGCAATGACAGGGAGACTAGGATTCTGGGGTCAGACCCAGTTGTAGGGGAAATGAGGCTCGAAACCAGGACCTGACCACTGAATAGTGGGACATTATAAGGAAAGGCAGAAGGATTCAATGTAAGAGGAGGCCTAAAGGCAAGAAATGACACAATGGTGAGCCAGCAAGTCACTTCTTTAGGGCTTTCTAATTCCCTGACTCAGGCACCGGCTGAGCCCAGATTCTAAGGGAGGACTGACTTCATAGGGTGGAGCTATATTTCCCAGCTTGTGGGAAAATGCTCTACTTGCTGTTTGGGAGTGTACGTTAGAAAAGCCTGAAGATTTCTCCTTGGCCGGCCCTGCCTGTGGTCACTTCACTTGTTCTTGTTTATTTTGTTGGGCTTTTATTTAACCTTGTATATGTTACAGCCTCTTAGCAGATGTCTTAGCCTGTCAATTTATCTGAAATGTAAATGCCTTAAAGCCAGAATGTGCTCCATAATCTATAGCTAGCTCCATATATATGCCAGACAAGGAGAAATAGGGGCCTGAGCCACTGGACACTGTCCAGGAATCCGACCCACCAAGAGTTCTCCAGCCTATACAATTATACTTCTACTAATTGCTGAGAGGGTCACCAGAGGAAAATGACCACATGAGGTTTCAGGTGGGAAGAACCATGATGCGGGCATCCTATAAATTTTATCACCTTAGGACAAAGCAAAATTGTCCCACCCTACTTACTGCTCTCTGAATTTTAAGTCTGAACTTTGTAGACCCAGGTTTTTCTATAGTTAGCCAAAAAGACACGAGTTAACTTGTCCTTATGTGTGGATCTGGTCTTGTCACTCTTCTGTTCCCAAATTCTTCACTATTGTCTACTGAGGAAAAGTTGGTCTTTTGCTTGGCATTCAAGGGCCTAAATAATCTGACTTCATTCATCTTGCATATTCAACCATTTTTCATAATACTCCCCACGAGTCAGAAGGCCTCTTCTCCCAGAATGCACTGTGCCACTGCTCATGGTATTTCCTGAGCCTGAAATGCTTTGTTCTTTCCGTTTTCCAGATGAATCCCTACCTGTTCATTTATATCCAAAGCAAACAATGTCTCCCTGAAACATGGGAAAGCTTTACATGAACTAATGTGAGGTAAGGTAGGAAGAATCAGGAAAATAACATGACTAGAACAAAATATGAAAAGCTCAATAAAAAGAAGATGAATGTTGTGTGATTACAATGATCAGTTTTGGCCTGGGAGAGGAGATGAGAAAACATAACTCCCCCCTTCAGAGGAAAAGTTAGGAGGCCAGGGGTGTAGAATATCACAAACCTTGTTGAGACAGCAGTCTGTCATAGTGGATAGAGAGGACTGGACTTGGAGTCAGGAAGAACTGAATTTAAATATAGTATCCAACACTGACTAGCTGTGTGGCCCTAGATAAGTCACTTTACCACTATCTGCCGTGGTTTCCTCATCTGTAAAATGGGGCCAATCGAAGTACCTACCTCTGAGAGCTGTTGTGAAGATCAACTAAGAAGTTAAATGTAAAACACTTAGCAGAGTGCCTGGCATACAGTAAGTGCTTAAGTAATACCGCTTCTCTTCTTTTATTGATATACTCAATGTGTCCTTTGGCTCTGCTTAACTTTTTTTGTTTTTGTTTTTGTTTCACAAGGGAAGTTTTACTGGGTAGGAAAAGAACAGTGATAAACAGTTTTTGGAAATAACTGTAATATAAACTTTCTCAAATCAATAAAACTTTTAAATATGACGCTTTCTCAGTGAACTCCTCCCTGATTTCTCCTATGACCTGCCCCCTTCAGAACTCACTTTATACTTTTGGTTTGCTTCTAGAACCATAATTAAGAATTCCATCCCCCTGAGGCAGATTTAGTGGAAGGAACAGGGTCCCTGGAATTTGATATCTCTTGTAAATAGGGGAAATTTTGTCTCATTTTGCTTAGGACTGATTGTGTCTACTGGTTGACTTTTTTTTTAACCCTTATCTTTTTACTGAATCAATATTGAGTATTGGTTCCAAGACAGAAGAGGAGTAAGAGTTAGGCAATTGGGGTTAAGTGACTTGCCCAGGATCACACAGCTGAAGTCAGATTTGAACCCTATCTCTAGGTCTGGCTCTGTAACCACTGAGCCACCTCGCTGTGCCTGGTTGATTATTCAATTAAATTATTAAATGCAAATATATCACGGGGGGCTCATGAGCTATAGTTTTAGGAGTGCCTTGAACTTGAGAAGCAGCTCCTGAGGGTTTCAAATAGCAGGTATCCTGATAAATGCCCAACAACAGAAGAGTGGTAAGGGCTAGGCAATGGGGGTTAAGTGACTTGCCCAGGGTCACCCAGCTAGGCATTGTCTGAGACCACATGTGAACCCAGGACCTCCTATCTCTAGACCTGGCTCTCTATCCACTGAGCCACTTAGCTGCCCCCAAATCTAAATTTAAGATGTCTCTAATCTAGATCTACATGGCTTACATTGCTTCCCTCTCCTATTTTTTCACTCTCTAGCCTTGAAACATATCCAGTTACAATTGTTACTACAACTGTTCAAGTAAAGAAACATTTATTTAGCACCAACTATGTTTAGAGAACTGGTATTACAAACATAAAGAAAATTATTGGGGCAGCTAGGTGGGTCAGTGGTTAGAGCACCAGGCCTAAAGACAGGAAGTTCTAGCTTCAAATGTGACCTCAGATACTTTCTAGCTGTGTGACCCTGGGGAAGTCACCTAACCCCAAATGCCTAGCCCTTGCCATTCTTCTGCCTTGAAACTGATACTTAATATGGATTCTAAGACAGAAGGTAAGGATAAAGAAGAGAAAGGAAAAGAAAAGAAAATTATCTCTTTCCTCAAGGAATTAAATTTTTTTTCATTGATTTTATTTTTTAATTTTTTTCCATGGTTGCATGATTCTTGTTCTCTCTCCCTTCTTCCCTCCCCCCTCCTGGAGCTGACAAGCAATTCTACTGGGTTATACATATATTATCACTCAAATCCTGTTTCAATATTATTCATTTTTGTAATAGAGTAATCTTTTCAAAACAAAATCCTAAATCCTGTACCCATATAAGCAAGTGATAAATCTTGTCTTTCTTCTACATTTCTACTCCCACAGTTCTTTCTCTCAGTGTGGACAGCATTCTTGTTCATAAATCCCTCAGAATTGTCCTGGAACGTTGCATTGCTATTAGTAACAAAGTCAATTACATTTGATCATCCCACAATGTTTTACTTCCTGTGTACAATGATCTCCTGGTTCTGCTCATTTCACTCTGCATCAGTTCATGGAGGTCTTTCCAGTTCATCTAGAAATCAAACATTTCATCATTCCTAATAGCATAAAAGTATTCCATCACCATCATACATCACAATTCATTCCCCAGCCATTCTCCAATCCTGGGACATCCCCTCATTTTCCAATTTTTTGCCACCACAAAAAGCACAACTATAAATATTTTTGTACACACAGAACCTTTCCCATTTTTAAAAAATCTTTTGGGGATAGAAACCCAGTAGTGGTATTGTTGGATTAAAGGACATGCATTCTTTTAAAGCCTTTTGGGCATAATAAGGAATTTAGATTCTATAAGGAGCGGAGTGGTAGGCAAGAATACATCTAAAAAAATAAAAATAAAATGATAAAGAGTAATTTGAAAACTGGGGTGTGATCAAGAAAAGGTTATTGTAAGAGAAGGCAATTGAGCATTGCTCTGAAGAAAGTTGAGAATTCTACAAATCCCAGGAGGTAGGAAGGAAATGCATGACAGCATCAGAAAGCTGCAAAGGTTCTCAAAAGCTGTCTAGCCCAAACCATACACAAAAAGGAACTCTCTCCCACCATAACACACCTGACAAGTGGCTCTCAAGGAGCTAGCAATCTTGTTGTTATTGTTGGCCCTTCATTTTTGAAGAAGACCAGTGGCATCATGGGTGAAGTCTTGATTTTTGAGTCAATTGGATTTAAGTGAGGTAGAGTTGTACAAAATCTTCAGCCTCAATTTCTCTTCCAGAGAAGTAAATGTCCAGTGGTAAGACAAAAGTGAAGACAACTGGCAATGACCGAGAATGCAGTGGATGACCTTGGCATCTTTGCTAAGTACTCCACCACCCCACATTCATGGCTGTTGGAATAAATTGTTCCTCCCTGGCTCTTCTGCTGTGGGAAGTCTTCACATGTTTGGGGTAGACATCCTCCTAACTCACTGATGGGACTAAGGCCTGTTAGTTACCCTCAACCTAGTTTAGCCTATCTGCTGAGATGGTTTTACTGGCCATTTTACATTCCACAGCTTCTTACAACCCTGGGTCAGAATTGAGTAAAGGGTGGACACCAAAAGTGCATAAGTATCCCTGAAAGGGGCTTGGCAAGCCCTTAAGCCAGAGGCCCTAGTCCTCCCAGAATCTCCATATACCCCATAGTGAACATGCACAATGTGAACATAAATATATACCGAATATGTAGAAATAAACCCAAGGTAAGTCCTCGGGGGTAGAAGAGAAAATCAGGAGCATGATGACTATCAAAATGAGTGAAGGCTTTAGGTTTCAGAGCTCCTGGTTGTGTGATTCTTCAAAACACTTGGTACTTCATGTTGCTTTACTGACTTCTGGGCATATTCAAAAAAATGAAATGTCAAATTATATTTTTAAAAACAGGGGGCAGCTGGGTAGCTCAGTGGATTGAGAGTCAGGCCTAGAGACGGGAGGTCCTAGGTTCAAATCCGGCCTCAGACACTTCCCAGCTGTGTGACCCTGGGCAAGTCACTTGACCCCCATTGCCTACCCTTACCAATCTTCCACCTATAAGTCAATACACAGAAGTTAAGGGTTTAAAATTAAAAAAAAAAAAACATATGTTTCTTGGATCTTTTCAGTAACCACCCAAAACAGCAATGGGACTAAAGTGTTTTTAGTCTGTGTCAGTTTTTGTTTATTTCAGGGAAAAACTAGGGTCTTGAAAATCACTGTGAAATTTCAAAAATGCAATCTTGGATTACCTCCCAGTCCAGTGGCTACCTTACAACAGTCTAAGAAGAATATTTTGGAGGCAGCTAGGTTGCTTAGTGGATTGAGAGCCAGTCCTGGAGGTGGGAAGTCTCAGATTCAAATTTGGCCTCAGATAACTTCCTAGTTATGTAACCCTGGACAAGTCACTTAACCCCCATCGCCTAGCCCTAACGACTGTTCTGCCTTGGAATTAATACAATATTGATTCTAAGATGGAAGGTAAGGTTTTAAAAAAAAGAATATTTTCCCCAAATCAGATGTAAAGTATTATTCTTTTATTGGAGTTCCATCTTTGTACCACTAACAGTTCCAACAAGTGAGAGGGCCTGGGGATGGCATTTCTTTGCCCATTGAGCATCCAAAATAAAAGTATTCTTGGGCAAATTGTATTGAGTTGTCTATCTACCTATATCATAGACTAGACAATAGGTCTTCTTCTATTTTGATTATTCATAATTAGGTCAAACTCCTGATTGAGTAAGGCTCTCATTAGAAGGCTCTGTTCTCAAGCTTGATACAATCAGTACCATCTTGTCTTCAAGAAAGGGCACCAGGAAGACTTTAATTTCTATTGGGATTCCCTTCTGGAGTTGTGCTCTGTCCTGGGCATCCTCTATGATACTGGCATACACCTTTGGCAAGTGTACATTTCTATGTTTTATGACTTCCTTGACATTATTAGCCAGTGAGGACCTAGTCCAGGGAGCATGTACGAGGATTCACATTGGTGAGCTTGATTCTATAAGTTCATAATGAAATAGAACAGAGGGAGCTGGCTTTTTTTTACAATTTACAGAGGATGTCATGACCATTTCCTGTCTGTTTATTGCATAATTGGGGGGACGGAGGCATTTCCCACTGGCTGACCACCTTTCATTGTGCTTCATCCTCGTCTTCAGGAAACTCATCATCTTTCAAGATTATATCCGCCTTGATGTTCATAGCTTGTCAGTATTCTCCATACCTCTGACTGGAGAGTTCAAGAAAGGAGCAAAGAATGAAGGATTCATTTACTTTTTTTTTTTTTAACCCTTACCTTCTTTCATAGTGAAGACGTCCACCAACTTCACAAAAATTTTGTTGACTGGGAAAAAACCCAGAACTATTAAATAGTCAGTAAAACCACTCTTTAGTTAAGGAAATAAGTACAGGGCTGACCATACCCCTACTGCAGAGCACCACACACCTATTGCCTCTGTGTAGAGGCCTAACTCAGCCCTGGACCCCTTTCCTTAATTAAAGAGTGGCTTTTCTGACCATTTAATAGTCCCCTGTTTTTGTTTTTGTTTTTCTAGTTAACAACAGAAAGACAGAGAAAGTTCCTACATGAAGTAGTCAGACAGAGAGTTAGTTCTGGTGGGATAGAGCTTCACTGGTCAAGAACTCTGATGGTCAAGAGCTTAACCCTTAGCCCACATACTGGTGTTTTTATTGGAGTTACAACAGTAGAGGGGAAAGGGGGAAATGATAATTAGATAAGAGGTTTGATACATTAACATTATGAGGTAATCATCACAAGATACATACTGAAACTGCTGGATCCTAAGACAATAGGTATAGCTAATGCCCAGATCTAGACTTCCTATGGCCTAAGGAAGCTAAGCTTGTTTGATACAGATGTTAATTGATTGTTACTGGCAAAACTAGGAGCCTGAGATAACTGATCAGCCTTCAGGAGTGTAGCCTCAGGGAAGGGCTAGGAATTTGCCAAGGTTAAGGTTCAATTTAACTCAAGGTTACAGAAGCCAATCATAAGAAATATCATAAGAGTAAGCTTTTTGAGCACCCCTAAAATATTATCAGGATTAATATATGCCTGGACTCCTACACTTAGCATCAATATTAAATTCTGGTTGCAAGGCAGAAAAGTAGTAAGGGCTAGGCTTTGGGGGTTAAGTGGTTTGCCCAGCGTCAAAGAGCTAGGAAATATCTAAAGTCAAATTTGAGCCCAGGACTTCTCTATCCACTGAACCAACTTGCTGTCCCCAAGGCTTCATTTAAAAAGGTTACCAGCAAGGGACATCAGAGAAATGCAAATCAAAACAACTCTGAATATCTCCTCACACCTAGCAAATTGGCTAAAATGACAGCAAAGGAAAGTAATAAATGTTGGAGGGGATGTGGCAAAATTGGAACACTAATGCATTGCTGGTGGAGTTGTGAATTGATCCAACCATTCTGGAGGGCAATTTGGAACTATGCTCAAAGGGCTTTAAAAGACTGTCTGCCCTATGATCCAGCCATACCACTGCTGGGTTTGTACCCCAAAGAGATAATAAGGAAAAAGATTTGTGCAAAAAAATATTTAGAGTAGCACTCTTTGTGGTGGCAAAAAATTGAAAAATGAGGGGATGCCCTTTGATTGGGGAATGGCCGAACAAATTGTGGTATCTGCTGGTGCTGGAATACTATTGTGCTCAAAGGAATAATGAACTGGAGGAGTTCCAGGCGAACTGGAATGACCTCCAGGAATTGATGCAGAGCGAAAGGAGCAGAGCCAGAAGAACATTGTATACAGGGACTGATACACTGTGGCACAATCAAATGTAATGGACTTCTGTACTAGCAGCAATGCAATGATCCAAGACAATTCTGAGGGACTCATGAGAAAGAACACTATCCACATCCAGAGAAAGAACTGTGGGAGTAGAAACACAGAAGAAAAACAACTGCTTGAACACATGGGTTGATGGGGATATGATTAGGGATGTAGACTCTAAGCGATCACCCTAATGCAAATATTACTAATATGGATATAGGTCTTGATCAATGACATATGTAAAATCCAGTGGAATTACTCGTTGGCTGGGGGTGGAGGCAAAGAGAGGAGGGAAAGAACACGAATCATGTAACCATGGAAAAATACTCTAAATTAATTAATTAAATAAAATTTTCAATTCTAAAATAAAATAAAATAAAATAAAAAGGGTTCCCAGGCATGCCATCTCTTCATTTCCCACTTCACTTTACACCTTTGGATTGTGCACCATCATGGTCCTAGTACCTTCCTCCCTCTTCTCCCTTTTTAGTCTCGTTTTACTATTTAACTTCCTCATTAGATTATGAAATATTTGAAAGCGGGAACTGTCATTCTTTTTCTTATTTGTATCCCCAACACTTAGCACTTAGTAGGTGTTTAATATATATTTATTGACTGATTAACTGTTTACTGCCTAGTGAAGAAAAGGCATTTCAGTTAGTTACTGAGTCATAATGTAAAGGTACATAGGAAAGGCTCCAGAGCTTAAGGAACTCACTGTCTTTCCTTCCTGGTCTCTCTTTCCCTCATTTCCTCTGATCTATCTCAGGAAACTCCCCAGGGTAGAGAATAGCATTCTTGTCATTGGACCAAATTTCTTGCAATCCTTTGCAAAAATCAGTCAAAGTAAACTTGAAATTTGTAGCATAAATACATTATTGCTTTAAACCAGAGTAATTTTCCTTATTTCCTGGTAGCTTGCCTATGCCCTTTTGAAAACAATTAGTAATACATACAATAGGTATGGTATAATAGTGAGTGGGACTACCACCACCAATTCAAATAAATCTTTGGACATTCTCAAAGTATGGTAGAAGCTCTTTTAGATGCCAACTCTTTTATTTCATTCTCCCAGAATATGCTCACGAGTCACTGTACAGGTGTTACTGTCAGTGAGAATATGCAGTATGGGGGCTCAGAGCCTTTCTTTTATCCTGAGAAAAGATAGTCCCTCCCTTCATTCACCATTGGCTGGTTATAATTATACATGGAAGCTAGCTAATCAGAACTCAGACCAGCAATACCTAATTGTACTACATATTCATTTGATCCTAACCAATCAGAATAGAGCACATTTTCAATCTTACTTGTCTACTTAATATTTTTCTTCAACCAATCAGAGGAGGAGAAGGTTATAAACTGCTCTTAAGCTTCAGTTTCTACACTGTCACTTCTTATCTCATCAGCCAGATGTACTTCCCTGAGAGGAGCCATGCTATCTCTATTCCCCACAATAGTAAGTAAGATTTGACAGAATACTTTTGCTACAATATGTGGGTTGCATGCAGAACATAGAATTTGCAGATTTAAGAATATATGAATAACAGGGGACATCTAGGTAGCACAACAGAGAGCCAGGCCTGGAGTCAGGAGGTCCTGGATTCAAATCTGACCTCAGACACTTTCTAGCTGTGTGACCCTGGGCAAGTCACTTAACCCCCACTGCCCCGTCCTTACTGCTCTTCTGCCTTGGAACTAATACACAGAATTGATTCTAAAATGGAAGGTAAGGGTTTTGTTTTTTTTTGAGTGTATGAATATCAGGGGGTAGCTAGATGACTCAGAAAATAGAGAACCAAGCCTGGGGCCAGAAGAACCTGGATTCAAATATGAATTCAGGCACTTGATAACTGGGTGACCCTGGACAAGTCACTTAACCCCTACTGCCTAGCTTTTATAGCTCTTCTGCCTTAAAATAAATACATAGTATTGATTCCAAGAGAGAAAGTAAGGGTTAAATAAAGGATGGGTATATGATACCCACAGAACACACAATAATCATAAATAACAAAACAAAGTATGGCTTATTAACAAAGCAAAGCTAGTTGGCTATATAATATTATGAATAGGCCTACATAAAAATACAGCATAACTCAAAGCATTAGCAAATGTGAGGAGAAGCAATGAGCAAAGCCATCCACAATTGCTTTGAAGAGAACACAGAGGACAGTCAAAGGAACATAAGAGCGAAATAATAAATAAATGTAATTATACCCCAGGCCATTTCCCATGGTCATTCTCAAGCACTGTCATCTGAATACATGTAACTCTTTCTTCTGGCTCACCTACAACATTATAAGTTAGTCTAGTCACTGACTTAATGGTTCTGGTTTTTTCGTCATTGGTTGGTGTCGCTGAGCTTGTAGAGGATACAGGTCCATCATCTGCTCATGATAAGTTTGTTTTATCTCTGCCTGGGCTAATAGCTGGGGCAGGTGATCTGTCCCTTTGTGCTCTGTGAGATTTCTCTCTATCGTAGGAGGCTCTAGAGTAGCAGCGTGAATCTGGGAGTGTTTAAAATTAATATCAAACTACGATATTTTTGTGAAATAATTTCCCCATTACCCCTTCCACAAGAACACTTGGATTCTAAGGTCAGACTGAAATAGTTTCTTCCCCAGGCTAAGGAACTAGGTTGAGACCTCCCTTCTTTTGTTAAAATCTGAAAAAGATCAATGCCAGGGTGAACTTTGACCCATTTTGAAAAGTACATTGGCCCAGGAGGAAGGGTGTGCTGGCATCTTCTTTGCTTGACAAAGACCCACCTCCTCCTGGGATGAAGTAATGAGTCTGGAGTTCAGGTCTCTAAGTTCACCTCTTCAGTGGCTATTTACCAAGGACAGATTCTTAAGGTATCAAGGGGAGACTCCAAGTGACAAGCCCACAAGTAATATATAAATCTGTGCCAGAGTATGGAAGGTCTCTTTTTTTGGCCCTGCCCAACTGGGAAAGAGTCAACTGACCAAGTTAGGATGTCTTGACCAGTCAATCAAAAAAGAATTCTAAAATGAAGAAACACTGTCTCTTGAGAATTTTAGTCATTACAGGGAGTTAAGTCCTTTGAGGGTTTTGCAACCAGCCCAGCCAGCATCAATGCCACAAGAAGCCTTCAGGACTCAGACCATCAAAGACTCATCCAGTAGTGATGCTACATTTTGATGTGAATTTAGAGGGACCAATGCTCTATAGAAATCACATCATATGGGGGCAGCTGGGTAGCTCAGTGGATTGAGAGTCAGGCCTAGAGATGGGAGGTCCTAGGTTCAAATGTGGCCTCAGACACTTCCTAGCTGTGTGACCTTGGGCAAATCACTTAACCCCCATGGCCTAGCCCTTACCACTCTTCTGCCTTGGAGCCAATACACAGTATTGATTCCAAGATGGAAGGTAAGGGTTTGAAAAAAAAAAAAAAAAAGGAAGGAAGGAAGGAAGGAAGGAAGGAAGGAAGGAAGGAAGGAAGGAAGGAAGGAAGGAAGAACATCATAGATGAGCCCATCACCCCAGAGATTGAAGTAGTGTAAGGGGAAATATGCTCCCAAGGTATTGAAGGGAAATGCTTGTACTCTTGTTCTTTCTTTATCTTTAAAATAGATTTCCCTTTATAAAATGGAATCAATGTTAATTGGTCAAGTGGAAGTGGGACTTTGGTTACCCATGGTTAACACTGGGAATACTACATGAGAATGGAGAATCAAGCCAATGGCATTAGAGAAGAGATACCTTGACCTCTCAAGGGTATACTTGGAGCCTTGAAGAAGAAATAGAAGCAGCTTAGTTCAGGGACAGTGAGGCCAGAGAGATCTTACAACACTTACACTCTGTCCTGAAATCCGGGAGAGAATCCAGAATATATTATGCTTCAAACTTCAAAGATTCTAGGGTGGCTAACTCTGGGAAGTAGAGATCAGTGCAAGAGCTTAAGAAACCATGGACATTGTCAGGCCTGACCATGCCAACCAAAAGGACATCAGATGTGGATTGAAAGCCAGGCCTAGAGACAGGAGGTCCTAGGTTCAAATCCGGCCTCAGACACTTCCCAGCTGTGTGACCCTGGGCAAGTCACTTGACCCCCATTGCCTACCCTTACCACTCATCCACCTATAAGTCAATACACAGAAGTTAAGGGTTTAAAATAAAAAATAAAAATTATAAAAAAAAAAAAAAAAAAGGACATCAGATGGCAGAGCCTGATTCTGGAACAGAAACCAAAGCTGGAAATGTGACTAAATCAAAGAAATCACTGACCAGTATTGAAAATCTTTGCCAATCTAGAGATCTCCAAAGAAAAGGAGAAGATAATTCCATTAAAAGTACAAGGAGAGAATCAAAGGAAAACAATGGATTTCCCAGGTCTAACATGAATACCTAGAAGAAATGAAATAAAATATAAAATATTTAAACAAAAGCTCTTGAAAAAAGAATCGCAAGCAGAGTTAGTTTAAAAAAGAAAATAGTAATATATTAATATGGTAGAATATTATGGTACCATAAGAAATGATAAAGATACATTTCAGAGGAACCTAGAAAGATCCATATTTAGTATTATTAAGCAAGATAAACAGAAATGCAGCAATCTACAGAATGATAACAATATTACAGATAAAATGTTGAAAAACTTTAGAACTTAAATCAAAAAAATTATAAATCATAAACTTAAAATAATAAAGACAAATGTGCCACTTATCTCTGGTAAGAGAGATAATAAACTTAAACTGCAGAAAGAGACATATTTTGGAACATGGGCAACATGGGAATCTATTTTGACAGCCTATGCATGTATGTATTGAGAACTTTGTTTCTTTTTTTTAAATTGCTCTATGTGAAAGAAGGATAACAAAAAGGATTGATTAGTTTTTTAAAAGAAGAAAAAGAAAAGAAACTAGTAAACTTGCTCAGAAAATAAGGTCCTTGAAAACTGAAATAGAACAAAGAGAATTCAATGACTCTCTGAGACATCAAGTGATAGTAGACTAAAAAATGACAAATGGAAGAAATTGTAAGATCTGATATCAAACAGACTGATTCAAAAGCAAGTAAAGTAGAGATAACTTAAGAATCATCGAACTCTCTGAAAATTATGATTAAAATGCCTGAATATTATTTTTCAAGAAATAATAAATGAAAATTGGCCAGACATTGAAGCTAGAGGAAAAAGTTAAAATAAGGAGAACTCACTGATCACCTCTGTGAGAATTTATTTTTCTTATACTATATTGATTCTTATATCAAGGTCCTAGAATAGAATGGCCCCAACTCCTATATATTAGAGAGAATTCCTGAGTTCAAGGTCTTAGATCTTGAGCATCACCCAATCTACACATTTTGTCATTTTCTTTGTCCTTAGAGATGTGTTCCTTTAACAAAATCTGACTGACAGGAAAGTTTTGCAATGATTCTTTTCCTGCAAATTTGACAAACCAATCACCTGTTCACTTTTCAATGTAGAGAAAGGTGGGGGTGTTTGATGGACTACTTCCTAATTAGCTATTTACCAATTAGACATCACTGGGATGTTCAAGGAGGAGCTGAATAGTGAGCTCCCAAAAGTGTAAATTGATCCAGGACCTTCTAGATCTTTTACCATAAAGAAGGCCACCGACCTGTCACTTTATTGGTTTTGATGCTGGCCTAATTGATAAACTGATATTCTTAACCAAAATCAATCTCTCAAAATAATTTTAATCATAATACCTCCTGAAAGGAATGTCAAAAGAATAAGTCCAGTAATGTCAGGGGTCGGCAACCTTTTTGGCTGTGAGAGCCATAAATGCCACATTTTTTAAAATGTAATTTCGTGAGAGCCTTACAGTGCTCACAGTGCGGCTCCTGTAACAGTGCCTGAAAAAAATTGACTTTATGGTTCCTGCAGAAAGAGCCATACGTTGCCGACCCCTGAGTAATGTGATAGCCAAAATCAGGAATTCCTACATAAAACAAAAGTATGCACGAGCATCTAAAAATATGTTCAAGAAAATAGTTTAAGTAATAAGGAACTATAGTCAAGATCACAGAAGACCTGGAAACTTGAACTAAAAACCAAAGGAGATCTTGGAATAGAATATTCCAAAAGACAGAAGATAGAGGCCTACAAGCAAGAACACAGCTTACAAAACTGAGTATAATCTTATTGGGGGTTGGGGATGGGGAGGATAGATTTTTAATGGAATAGAGGATTTTCAAGAATTTCTAATGAAAAGCTCAAAGCTAGAAGGAATTTTTAAATACAAGCATGACAGTCCAGGGAAACCAAGAGAAGTAAATTTATTTATTGGAAGGTGCTGTAGGATAATCAACTTAATGATAAGATTCTAATAGGTCAAGAAACAAGTGTCACTTCAGAAACTTAATGATTTCAAAGGGCATTGAGAAAGTGAAATAAGAAAAGCAAAGGACCTGGGGGTGGATTGGTTTTATTCCGAAGATCTGAAGGGGGAAAGAGAAGGGAAGGCAAAAGAAAGAAAGGAGGGGAATGTGTTTCATAAATGAGATATACGAGGATAAGAGTGTAGAAACCTTAAAGAATTGGTGACCTCACTCAACTCAGATAGACAAAGGAAAGTTAAGTATACGTATGGGTGTGGGTTTTGTATGTGTGTGCTCTAAAAATTGTGTATATATTAAAATTTTCTTTTTTTAATTTTTTTATTTTTAAATATTTTTCCATGGTTACATGATTCTTATTGTCTCCTTCCCCTCTTCTCTCCTCGATCCAGGAATTGACAAAGCAATTTCACTGGATTATACATATATTATCACTCAAAACCTATTTCCATCTTATTCATTTTTATAATAATTTTTTAAAACCAAAACCCCAAACCATTGTATATTAAAATTTTCAAAAAACTTTTAGTATAGAAATACATCAGATTCAATTGGAAACAAGTAAGAATAGGGACAAGGTTGTTAAAAGGATGATTCCTGGGAGGGAATATTCATAAGCAAAACAAACTTCCTGATCCTAAAGGGATAACTAATAAAATTGAGGTAGGAAGAGAAGAAAAATAAAGAACTATAATCTAAGGTAGCACTTTATATTGCCTCCTAAACAACTAGGAAACCACTAAATAAATTATGGTTTATGAATGTAATGGAATATTATGGTATCAAAGAAATGACAAAAGATATAATGTCAGAGAATCCCTGGCACTATGAACTGACACAGTAAAGGGAGCAGAACCAGAACAATTTCTCCAAGGAAAGTGACACTGTCAAGAAAAGTGACACCTTAGGAAGACTTTAGAATTCCAACTATGTCTACAGAGAACCTGGGAGTATATCACTTGCCTCTCCTGAAAAAGAAGCCATGGACACAATGTGCAGAAAGAGACACAAGTTTTTGGACATGTCCACTGTGTGGATCAGCTTTGCTAGACTAGGCTTATTTATTACAAGGTTGTTTTGTGTTGTTTTGTTTTGTTTTGTTTTCATTTGTTTTGGGGGATTAGTTTTTGTTTTTGTTTTGTTTTGTTTCTCTCTGTTTTTAATTGAGGAATAGGAGTTAGTAATAGAGATGCCAAAATCAGAGAAGGAAATTATCAATGGTTATTCCCACTCCCAACACACACACACAGAACGTGGAAGATGTACCATTTATATGTTACCATTGTAACATTTCTTAAATTCACAGAAGAAAACAAAAGAAAATCCAGAAGGAAGCACAATCAAGATAGTCTTAAAAGTAATGTCAAGAGGAGGCAGCTGGGTGGCCCAGTGGATGGAGAGCCACGCCTAGAGTTGGGGCATCTTAGGTTCAAATCTGGCCTCAGACATTTCCTAGCTGTGTGACCCTGAGCAAGTAACTTTACCCCCATTGCTAGCCCATACTAGTCTACTGCCTTGGAACTAATACAGAGTGTTGATTCTAAGGTGGAAGGTAAGGGTTTAAAAAAAAGTAATGTGAAGAATTTATTGTGCAGTTGGTTTTTGTCTTTTTTAAACCCTTACTTTCCACCTTAGAATCAATACAACATATTGATTCCAAGGCAGAAGAGTGGTAAAGGCCAAGCAAAGGGAGTAAAGTGACTTGCCCAGGGTCATATAACTAGGACATGTTTGAGGTCATATTTGAACCCAGGACCTCAGGTCTCCAGGCCTGGCTCTCAAACCACTGAGTTGCCCAGCTGCCCCCTATCTGGCCTCACTTCAGTCTTTTGCTCTCTCTCCATCCTTTGCTTCTGCTTTTTCCTTATAAGAGTCCTAAAGACAATCTTTCCGGACAACCAACACCCACTGAAGTGATTAGAGACAAGATGGAGTGGAGGGAAACAAGAAACTGTGGCTCTTAGACACATATTATAGGACTTTGGTGCCACTGAAGTCTCAGGCCACAGAAGCAATCCAGGGGAGGACTGACTTAGCTCCAAATCAGAGATTTGGATGTTTTTTTAAAATGACGAGCCCCAGCTGCTTGTTAATTCATCTACCAGGCCCTCACCTCAGGATATTTCTCCAGAGCAGGATTCCTGAATCACACCACTGTGAAAGCCAGACAGGAAAAAGTCAAAACTAGGTCCCTGAAGAGAAGAGAGTGATGGCAGTGCTGGCCACACATCAGGTGGCCTTTGAGGAGAGGGATTGCTAATCCTGGGATAGGTTAGGTAAAGTAATAGTTGAGACTGAGCCAGGGAAGGACAGAGGCTACTACAGAACTCCTCAGGACCTAGACACCAGGGGAATGGGACTTTGGGCCTTAATTTATAGTGTTTCCTCCTTATCAGGGCATGCATTAGACATTAAGGAGAACTTTCACGATTCTGTGATTGCTTCATGCCTTTAGCATTCCCAGAAGGAAAAAAAAAATGTGAACAGCAGAGGGATTACTTTGTTAGGACCTAACAAATGTCCTCAAATTATTTTTGAATCTCTGGAAATTTGTTTGTTTCTGCCTTTTCTATAGACATTGATCAGTCCATCAAATTCAGTAACTCCATGTCATGCCTAAATTATCTTGTATCTATTTTATATCAACCTACACCTGTACACACTGCCTCTCCTCACTAAGCTATAAATTCCTTGAGGAGAGAGACTGCTTTTCCTTTTGTATTTGTCTCCCCAGAACCAAACTCAGAGGTTGACACATGCAAAATCCTTATTAAATGCTCTAGAATGATTGATAATACAGTGGATTGGGTCATTATTCCTTTATATTGAATTCCTTCTATTTACAGGGCTTTTGATCTGCTCCTGCCATTTTCTTTAGTGAATATCTCTTTTCCCTGAATTTCTAGCACAGCCCTGGACTTGGGCTTATGTTGTTTTAAGGAGAATTACAACTGCTTTCCACTGTGAGGGCTGTGATTTCAATTTATATCCTTGTCTCCTTCAGCCTAGAGTCCATTGAATTAGACTTTAATTTTGGTTTTCAAAAGAAGCATGACCATGGTTGACTTTTCTTTGCTTCATTGGGACTGCACTCCCTCTTGCTCTCATTCCCATGTCTGAAAAGGGAAGAAATGGGCATCTCTGAGACAGTCCTTGAGTAAATCTCAAGGGCTGCAGCTTGGATCTTTTTAGAGGATGATAGCACTTTGAAACACTTCCTTTTGAGAGTGTCCCTCTTCCTTGGCCCCTATAAGTGAGGGCAGAGAGAGAGCTATATCTTTGCTGCCTCCATCTCATTCCCATCTCTCTGAACCATTGAGCAGAAGGCAGAGAGAGGCGGAGACAACTTACAGTAAGGCTGTTGTTTCTTAGTTAAATCCAGATGTGGAGGATGGGATGAAACTACTCAGGGGGAACCAGATGCAGCTGAGAAAGAGAGAGAGACCATAAAGAAAAGCAGTGGTTCAGTATGTGCCTGCAGCATCCAAAAATGGTCCTTGAATTAGTCTTCAACTTGAGATGTCAAAGTACTTCCCAAATTTGGACTTTTAATAAATAATAAGGTGGCAATTATAGATTCAGAAGTGGCATAGACATTAGAAATCATTTAGCAATGAAACCAAGATTAGAAGGAAACAATAAACTGGGGGAAATTTTTATAACAAATTTTCTCTGGCAAAGGCTTCTCAAATATATAAAGGATTAAATCAAATTTATAAGAATACAAGTCATTCTTCAATTGACAAATAGTCATATGAATAGGCAGGCTTCAGTTGAAGAAATCAAAGCTTGCAATACTCATATAAAAAATGTTTTAAATTCCTGCTGATTAAAAAGATGCAAATTAAAACAACTCTGAGGTACAACCTCATACCTATCAGATTGGCTAATATGACAGTAAAGGAAAATGATAAATGTTGGAGGGGTTGTTGCAAAATTGGGACACTATTGCATTGCTAGTGGAGCTGTGAACTGATCCAACCATCCTGGAGGGCAATTTGTAATTATGCCCAAAGGGTTAAAAACAATGATTTTTGATCAAGCAATCCTTTGATCCAATGATACCACAACATGGTCTGTATCCTAAAGAGAACTTTTTAAAGGGGGTAAAGGACCTACTTGTACAAAAATATTTAGAGCTACTCTTTTTGTGGTGGCAAAGAATTGGAAATTGAAGGGATATCCATCAATTGGGGAATGGATGAACAAATTGTGGTATATAATGGAGATGGAATAATTTTGTGCTATAAGGAATAATGAATAGGATTTTTCCTGAAAGAGCTGAAAATACCTACATGAACTGATGCAGAGTAAAATAAACAGAACCAGGAGAACATTGTACATAGTAACAGCAATATTGTAGAATGATCAACTGTGATAGACTTAGCTATCGTTGGCAATACTCCTACTTGTTCATCTCATCCAGATTTTCCAGAGGCCAAATTTGAGGCCCAAAGAAGTTAAAAGACTTGCCTAGGATCTCACAAGAAGTAAGTGGTAGACTTAGGATTTAAACCCACAAAGGTTCAACCCAAAATCTTACATTCTAGTGGAACACTGCTGCCTCCCTGATGCCAATGGGCAAGATGATGATGATATTGGTTGCTGCCTAGCCCATCCATGGATTTGGTATTTTGTCCATCCTTCACTGGGCTAAGGAAGGGAAGAATTTCAACAGGAGGAAATAGGGGTGGGGAACACCTTCTAGACTTGAGTGGTGATGGTAGCAGTGGCCTACATAAAGACAAACGAGAGAGTTATAGTTACCAGTTCTAGTCCCAAAATTCCAACAATCATTTGAACCTCCAAACCATATTTTCAAATTCAGTATGTTCCAAATGAGCTTATCTTCATCCCACTCCATCCTAGAAAGTACCATCCCTATTTCTTTTGACTAGTACCATCCTCTAGTTACCCTGCCTGAAAACCTTGGAGTCATCTTGGACTCTGTCACCTCCTGTATTCCCCATATCTAATCAATTGTCAAGCCCTGTTGAGTCCACCTTCTCACATCTGTCTCACCCATTTCTTCTGCTCCTTTCTCCCTGCCACCATCTTTGCTCAGGTCCCATTACTCCATTCCTTAATGATTATAAATTCTCTCCCAACTGTCCACCTTCTAAATTCATCCATTTCCCTCTCAGTAACTCATACACATACCATATCATGCTCTTATTCAAGAAATCTTCAGTAGTTCCCCATTGCCTACGGAATAAAATACAAATTTCTATCTCTGGTATTAAAGACCCCCTACATAGTCTGTTTTCTTCTTTGCCTTTCTTTAGATCACCAGCTCTTAGCACATAGTAGGCAACTAAAGAATGTTTATTGACTACTGACTTTATTTGCAGCTTACCTCTCTACCCCTATTGCAACTTACTCCCCTTTAGAAATTCTGCATTCCAACCAGACTAAAACCTGTTTCCAAGTTTCTCAATCTCCTCCTACTTTCTCTTTTTCTTATCTTTGTTTAGGCGCCCCCTACCATCACCACCCAAGTCTGGAAGGCATTCTCCCCACATTTGATGCTGTTGAAATCCTTTTCTTCCTTAAGTCCAGTACCATGTCCTCCATGCCACCTTTCCTGACCTCCCTTGCTAGAGATGATTCCTCCCTCACTAATTTCTCACCCCAGTCTGTTTCATCTTCTTTAGATAGTTCTAACTTGTGTTGTTATTCATAAACATTTTTCATATTCCTGCTAGGCTGCAAGTTCCTTGAGAGATTGTGCCCTTTCTCTTCTTTGTTTGTCCCTGACTGAGATACATAAATACATATTTATACATATATATATATATTATGTATCCAAATAAAAGGTGTTTTTCTCCTTTTAAACCTAGACTCAATAATGCCTAAGGAGAAGACAGAAATAAAGCCAATATATTAATGAATAATTAATTAATGTTAAAGTAAAATATAGTAATAAATAAAGTCCATTAATAAATAAAACTGGGGGCACAATGAAAGGCAAAAAAAATAGTCCCTTTCCTTCAAAGAGCTCACAGTCTAATTGGGGAGGCTACCTGCAAACAACTATACACAAAGAAATTACAGTATATACAGGCTAGATTGAAGATATTCAACTAAGGGTAGGTAATAACATTGGGAGGGATCAGAAATGTTTCCTATAGAAAATTCAAGTTCCCAAAGATGGCTGGCCAAATTCATTCAGGAAATACTCATTGAGTCAGAATTCAAAATGTCCAATTACCCACCCCTGGGGCCAGGAGGTTGCATGAGGTTGGGGGTGGGTGGAAATGGAATTCCCTGCCTTAGTTCTACTCCCTGTCCAGAAATGAAAAGCAAATCAAGTGCAGATTTAGGAAAAGAGTGCTAAGAGCATTAGCTGGCTGGGCATCTCACTTGGTCCAGTCTTTTCAGTGAGGACCAGCAGAGTGAGTAACTGATCAAGGCAAGAGAAGGATGTGGGCTATTAGACCTTATAAGCTTAGAAGATTAAGAATCCAAAATCCTGATTTCTATTCCTGATATCACTGCTAACTCCTAGATCTCAGTCTTTCCATCAGTACAATGGACAGAAAAAAAACTTTTAGAAGGGGTTATGATGTATTATCTGACAATAGCCTAAGGCACCCTGAAATCCTCATTCCAAGAACCCAAAGGATGGTAAAGGTATTAATTACCAAACCTCCAAAACAGGCCTGGGCAGTGAAGGATCCTTGTTATTGTTAATTGGTACCGTCTGGTTTTTGTTGGTTAGTTCTACTAGTGAATTGCATGCTGGGATGCCAGATCAACCCTTGGGGTTCAACAATCTGCCCTATAAGATGCACCCAAGGAAGAAACTATTCCAAATGTTCTGGATATAAGTATTGAGAATGGAGTTGTTCCTTTGCTGGCCTTCAATTATTGTGGGAAGCAATGGATCCTCTAGGACAGCTATGGGCAAACTTTTTAAAGAGGGGGCCAAAGGAAAGGAAATGCTCATCTGTCAGTCTGTTTCTAAGGCAACTCTTTCAGAGTTTCATTGTGTTGTATCCTACTCATTGTATTCATCAGATTAGGAATAATGTCACGGGGCTGGATAGAACATTTCAGGGGGCCCCCGCATCTGGCCCCCTGTAGTTTGCCCATCACTGCTCTAGGAGAGAAGGGACAGATTGAAATAGACCCTAAAGGGTAGAGAAAGAATAGGTCTTCAAGAAGACAAGCATCTTATTATATACTTCTACATAGTAAAAAGTTAAGAATATTATAGGCATCTAATAAATGCTTGTTGAAAAAATAAATGAATAGCAGTAGGAAGGAGAGACTTCAAGGTCAGATAGCAAGTAACCCATGGGAGGAATTAAAAAAAAAAAAAAAAGATCTGAGGATCTTAGTGGAACATCAAAAAAAAAAAAAAAACATGGGGTAGCTGGGTGGCTCAGTGGATTGAGAGCCAGACCTGGAGATGGGAGGTCCTAGGTTCAAATTTGGTCTCAGATACTTCCTAGTTGTGTGACCCTGGGCAAGTCACTTAACCCCCATTGCCTAGCCCTTACCAGTCTTCTGCCTTAGAACCTTAGAACATAGTATTGATTCTAAGGTGGAAGGTGAGGGTTTAAAAAAAATCATCAACAGTGTGGTATAGCTGTCCCAAAAGTCAAAGGATGGTAAAGGCTGGATGGAGTGAGAGGCTTGCCTTACCTATGAAACCCACTACAAGACAAAGAAGTAATCAAAGCACTTATGGTTCACCACTTCGTGTCTCTGGATTCAGATCTGCCCTTCTGGGGACTCCAAATCTTATTGTACCAACAGAAACTCCTCCTTTCTGCTCCTGTTCCCTACTCCATGTGTCATCTTTGTGTCCTTTTTTCCTCTGGCCCTTAGATTGATGGCAGTGCTTCTGATAGACCTGAATCAAATGAAGGAAGCAGAACAGATATGGAACAAAGGGCACAGGGGATAGGAATGAACTGAGAGTTTCAGACACTGCTCAGCAGATTGGAAATGTAGCCCACGCAGCTCTTCTTGTATCCTCTTGTCTAAATCCACTTCAGATACTCCTAAGCCAATGGATCTTTAGGGTCAGGCAGGTTTGGAGAACTAGAGATAGTCAAACAGTTGGCAGGTGGGTGGGTGGCTGGAAGGCTGCCCATTACTACAGGTAACGTGATTGAAAGAACTTGAAGGAACTCCAGAGGAGGAAAAGAGAAGCTACAAATGTGGTGCCACATATACTCCTTCCTGAAACAAAGTGTAAGGATTCTGTCATCCTAAATGAGGCAAATAAAAGTTTCCTTGATGTTATGCCCTACCTTCTGGCAACAAGGTAGTGGTAGAGTTGAGATTTCACGTCCTCTGTCTTCCAAAAGAGAGCTGGCTTTTTAAATTCAAGATGCCAACTCCTGCTTGCTGTTTTCCCTCCATTTCAGTGGGCTTGTCAATTTTGTGCCAATTGCCCGGGAATGACCCAATGAGTAGAAAAGTGGAAACTTCTGGACTGTATATTCTATGGCAGCCCTGAAGCCAGCACCTATCCTTGGCAGATGTGATTGAGGCTTATCTCCTAGAATAGAAAACTCAAAAGAGATACTTATCTAATGAAAATTGTTTAGGTGATCCCAGAGGTACTAGGAAGTCCTCAACTGTTGTTTGTTTTTAGTCATGTCCAACTCTTTGTGCCCCCATTTGGGATTTTCTTGGCAAAGGTACTGGAGTTGTTTACTATGCCTTTTCCCAACTTATTTTGTGGATGAAGAAACTGAGGCAAACAACACTGAGCTGGGAAGTGTCTGAGGTCCGATCTTCCAGGCCTTAGGTCCAGTACTCTATCCACTGAGCCATCTAGGGAAAGGTAAACTTAACAAAAGTCAAAAGTACAGTGTGGGGAAAAACTAATGTCGTGTTGGCAGGTGTTAACAGAGCTCAATGTCCAGAATGATGGAAATGATAAACTTTGCAGCCATCTTTTAAGAGGGAAATCCACAGACAGGATGATAGCAGCAAGGATTGTGAGGGAAATGGATACTATGTCACTGGAAGATCCCTTGAAGAAATGAAGTATATTCAGCCTGGACAAGAAAAGAATTAGGATGAGCCACAACAGTTCCTTCAAATATTTGAAAAGTTATCATCTACATCAGAGCTGTCCAGGAGCCACATGTGTACCAGGACTGCCCAAACTAGATTAAAATTAATTGAAAAATATTCAGTATGTGGTCTATCAGGATCCTTATGTACAGGCTAGTAGTCCTTGTTTCTGTTGGAATTTGATAGCATTGGTAGAGGCAAGGGATAATATTTGTTTTGCTTATTCTCCCAGTTTGTTCTCTCACCTTCTTCAATTTTCCTTGTATTCTCTTTTTTTAAACCCTTTCTTCTTCTGAGTATTAGGCAATAGAGGTTAAGTGACTTGCCCAGGGTCACAGAGCTAGGAAGTATCTGAGGCCAGATTGAACCTAGTCCTCCTGACTCCAGACCTGTACTCTGTGCTACTTAGTGCCTCCTTTGAACTATACTCTCTCTCTCTCTCTCTCTCTCTCTCTCTCTCTCTCTCTCTCTCTCTATCTCTATCTCTATCTCTATCTCTATCTATC
>NC_058132.1:205985965-205997033 GCF_016433145.1 Gracilinanus agilis
TATATATATATATATATATATATATATATATATACATACTATATCTGAAAGCTTAATTCCAAAGTCTAATACAGTGCCTTGGATATATTCCAGTGGAACTATAATCCCAGCTATATGGATATTCCATCCAACAATTTAGGCTGCGTTTCATTCCTGTCTGCCCATCCTGTGTGAAATGTCCCTGTCCTCTGATAAGTTTACTAGCAGGCGCCTTTCTCAAATTCTCTTGGCATATTGAGACTATCAATGGATTGCAATTATCAATGTTTTATAAAACATGCCTAGTTTCTTTTTCAATCTTTGATGACAACCTTTACACTGCTTCTCCTTTGTAATGTTTTTCAGACTTTTTATGTTCCCTGAGTTCCTCTCCATTGCCCTTTAGGTGATCTCCAATGTCAATTCTTTGCACATAGTAGGTGCTTAATGAATATTTAATTAAATTGTTTCCCAGAAGACATAACTAGGAACAAAGAGTTGAAATTGCAGAAGTAGTTTTTAGTTCCCTATAAAGAAAAATTTCTTACAATTAGAGCTGTCCAAAAGAAGAATGCACACTTTTGGCAGAGAGTGAATTCCCTATCACTCTCTTAACTGGTGAATCAATTAATCAATCAAAAAACATTTATTAAGTGCCAACTCTATTGAAGCACTAGATTAGGTACTGAGAATACTGAGACAATAATGAAACACCCTAATGGCTTCACATCAGCATTCATTACACCTGACTTCTGTAGCTGTTGATACTATCAACTCCATTCTCCCCTCCTAAAGCCATTTTTCTCCTTTGACTTTTGTGACACTGCCTCTGGCCTGTCCAATTGCCCCTATCAATCCCCTTTGCTGGATGGTAATGTTTGGCATTGATAGTATCTTTTATCATCATCATCATTATTATTATCCTGTTCACTTCATGGAGGCGTTACTGAGTCTCTGATCTGTACCCTCCTCTCTCTCTCTCTCTCTCTCTCTCTCTCTCTCTCTCTCTCTCTCTCTGTCTCTCTGTCTGTCTCATCAGCTTCCATGTGTTCATGCACATGACTCCCAAATCAAGATATCTCCTGAACATCAGACTCACATTACGCACTGAATGTTTCCACCTGAATGTTTCACAGGTATCTCAAATTCAACATGTCCAAAAGTGAGCTCATCATATAAGCACTCCCCCAAAATCTTCCAAATACTACTATTTCTGTTAATAGAACCACTGTTCGCAATACTAAATCAACTACTTTCTTTCTCTCTTGGACCTATATCAAATCAATTGCCAAGGCTCCTGGATCCTAATTTCTACCTCTACAATATCTCCTTCATCCATCCCCTTTTATCCCTTCACATAGTCTCTAACTTAGTTCAGGCCCTTTCACCTGAACTATTACAATAGCTTTTTTTTTTTAAAACCCTTACCTTCCATCTTAGAATCAATACTGTGTATTGGCTCCAAGGCAGAAGAGTGGTAAGGGCTAGGAAATGGGGGTCAAGTGACTTGCCCAGGGTCACACAGCTGGGTACAATAGCTTTTAATAGTCCCTTTGTCTCAGTTCCTTTTCCCTCTCCAGTTCATCCTCTACATATTTGCCGAAAGCCACCTGCGTACTCTAAAACCTTCACTGGCAACCTGTTGCCTCTAAGATAAAATGAAAACTACTAGGTCTGGCATTTTAAATCTTTTATATCCTAGTTCCTATCTACTTCTGTAGTTTTATTTCATAGTATTCCCTCTTCAAGTACTTTTGGTACTGAAAGGAAGGAAGGAAGGAAGAAAAGAAGGAAGGAAGGAGCACAGGAGGAAAGGAAGGAAGAAAGGAAAGAGAGAATGAAAAGGGAGGAGAAAGGAAGGAACCCTGGGAGTTAGACGCTATTATTATCCCCATTTTATAGTCAAGGAAACTCATGCAAATAGAGCTTAGGAGACTTGCCCAAGATCACACAGATAAAATCTAACACTAAATTTGAACTTAGATCTTCCTGGCACCAGGCTTAGTGCTCTGCGTTCATACCTAGAATATGCTTTGTCTTCACCTCTACCTCAAAGAAACCTTAAATTGTTTAAAAGCATAAATCAGGTGTCAGGAGGACTTTTCTAATCCTCCAGGTCTACTTATTAAATTTGTATATGACACAAAGCTGGGAAGGACAACTAACACACTGGATGTCTAGGCTCTTTTTAAGTCATGACATTCAGACAATTCAATGACTCTTAATTTTTTCCCACTTTAATCTGTTTTGCAGGTTAGTTGCTTTTGCTATGAAATGCTTCACATTTTTTTTTTCATCCTTTTGACTTTGTTTAGCATTTCTTGTTGCCTCATGAAGTTATTCCTTGGCTTCTATTTGGTTTGTTCTTCTTTTGAGATAGTTTATTGCTTGGGCAAGGTTTTGTGCCTCTTATGCCAAGCCATTAATTCTCTTTCCAATTCCTTCCTCCATAGTTCTCATTTCATTTTTTTCACTCAAGCACTTCATCCCATTTATATGTAACCCTTGTCCCAAAACCCAGTGGTGTGAGATCCTCTCTTTATTGATAGAAATGAAGACCCTGAATGGGTGAGAGGTGGAATGGAGTTGTTCAGTTCTCAGTCAGTCCCCCTTTGCAGATTCTTCAACCAAGAGCCTTCTTGTATTGAGTCAACTTCTAGCTTTGAGAGAGAAAATAGAAGAGGCCAATCCCACTTTGCTAGGAAGATATCAGAGGACTGGCTAGTCTCCATCATGTCCCTTTCTCCATTATTGCTACTCTAGAGACTACAGGAAGTCTGAATCTTGGGTGAGATCTAGGACAGTCTCTTGGTTGACCCAAGTTACCTTGTACCCAGTGGAATCTCTTTCATCTCACCCAAAGGTAAAACTCTCCAAAGTCTCAAAGGAGACTCTGGCTGGAAGAATTTCCAAAAGAGGGCAAGCTGAGAACCGAAGCACTTGCCTCTCATCAACTCTACTCCACCCCCTCAGAGAGGGTAAGGCCTTCATCTCCACCAATAAGGAGAGTCTGGAAATAGTGGTTACATACAAAACTAGCATTAACTCTTGCTTCATTTCTTTTTGGAAATCTAGTGGATTTTGTGTCCCAGCTACATTTTTCTCTAAGGCTTTGCTTGAAGATGTTTTAATGTCATTCTCTTCCACATGTGGGTCTTGAGCATCCCTGTCACCAAAAAAATCTCCTTATAGTGGGGTCGGTTTTTTGTGTGTTCATCTACCTATTCATCTAGACTACTTCCTGACTTTGGGCTTGATGTCTGGGGCCCTGGCACTTCTGGAGGGAAGGTTGGGCTGGTTGTGTTGCTGCTTTCCTAGAGTATTTAGAGTTGTGTTATTCCAGGACAAGCTGGAGACATGCAAGTTTTCAGTGCTCCCAAAGTGGTCCTATCTAGGGCAAAGTCTGGTATGAACCCTGCAAGTTTCTGACCCCGGTTTGGGTCTGAGCAAAAATAAAATGATGCTGGATTCCACCCCATCCACCTCTTGAAGAGTTTTAATGACTCAGCACCAGAATTATAGGTTTCCCTTGAGCCTAGATTCCTGCCTTTATTATCCATCTACAGACTGGGCTAGACATTGGAAATAAGACCCTGCTTTGTGTCTGAGGTCCGAGACACTGCTGCTCCTAGCTTCTGAACTTCCTCCTTTCTCTAAACACTGTTCAGTCTTCATACCATGGAACACTACTAATTGCTGCCTATCTGGATCTAAGCTCTGCAAGTTTCTGACCAGGGTTTGGGTCTGAGCAAGAGTAAGTTGTTAGTAAGCTAGTAAGAGTCTGAGACTGGATTGAAACTCTGGTCTTCCTGATTCCAGGTCCAGGGTTCTATCTATTGCCTGTTTGTTAGTCTGATTTTTGCATTTCACAAGTACAAAATGGGGAAGGTATGGTTAGATATCAGTTTATCTGAAAAAGATCTGGGGATTTTAGTGGACCACAAACTGAATATGAGTCAACGGTATAATGTAGTAGCGTAAAAATGAAATATAATACTAAGAGGCACAGTTTCACAAAATAACCCAGTGATAATCCCTCTGGTCAGGCCACATCTGGAGTATTATAATCAGTCTTGAGTGCTTCATTTTAGGAAAGACATTGAAAGCCTGGAGAGCATCCAGAGATGGGTAATAAAGATGGACAAGATGGTTGTCTTCAACTACCTTGGAAGTCAGAATTATAAAAAGGCATGGTGGGGGAAAAAAATCCTAGTAATTAGAGCTGCACAAAAGGGCTGCCTCAGAATATGGTGGGTCAGAAATTTCCAAGTAGGCCCTAGATGATTGCTTGTAAGGCATGTTATGGGGAGGCTTCCCTTCAGGTATGGCTTGGACTAAATAGTCTCTGATGACCCTCTGAATGCTCCGATTCTGTAAATTGAAGTTATTAATACTTTCTCTGCCTTGAAAATCTTTTGTATTACTTCATGTATACCTATATATAATGATAACCAGATAGCACAGTAGATAGAGAACAGGGCCCAGGATCAGGAAGACAATTCAAAGCCAGGTTCAGATGCTTTCTAGCTGGGTGACCTTAGGCAAGTTACTTAACTTCTCTCTGCTTCAGTTTCCTCATCTTGTAAAGTGGGGATAATAAGAGCACCTACCTCTGAGTGTTACTATGACAATGCAATGAGATAATGTTTATAAAGCATTTAGCACAGGATCCAACACTTAATAAATAATAAGCTCAGTAAAACGTGTTTTATTCCCTGGAAAAATAGAAGGTTTATGAGGGCAGAAACTGTCTTGTTTTTGTATTTGTATTCCCCACTACCATGCATAGTACCTTGAAAATAGTAGGTGCTTAATAAATGTTTGTTGGTTTAATGCATTCAGAAGCTAGATTTTTCAGGGATGTTGTAGAAGGGGCAGCTAGGTAGCTCAGTATATAGAGCACTGGTCCTGGAATCAGGAAGACCTGAGTTCAAAACTGACCTCAGCCACTCACTTAGCTGTGTGGCCCTGGACAAGTCACTTTACTTCTGATTGTCTTAATCCACTGGAGAAGGAAATGACAAACCACTCCAGTATCCTTCCCAAGAAAACTTCATGGGCAATATTGCTTGTAGGGTGATGAAAAGGCAAACACAATTGAACAAGGACAACGGTTGCAGAGAGGATTCCTGCTTAGGTATTCATAGGATCAGAAAATGACTGAAGATTTTAGCCAAGATGGCCCCCCAACAAGAGACAGACCAAGACCAACCAACTCTAATTGAGTTTGATTGAGCTCTAATCCAATTGAGCTCTAATCAGCAAGACAGCAACAGAACAATTAGTCTCCCAGTGCAACTGGAAATAAACAGAGATATGCATATCTACTTTTGTGTCCAAAAGTAGAAAAAACAAAAGAGTACTACCCTTAGAAAGTGTCAAAGTAGTCAGAAAGCCAAAGGAATCTTGGAGATGCCAGATTATGGAGACAGTGGGCAATGACCAGCATGGCACTGATCATTTGGTAGAATAAGATAACCCAGCCCAGAGACCTGAGGTTCCTAATATTCTCTCCTTAGGGGCCAGGAAGGACCAAAAATATCCTCTGAAATAGTTTTATTATAATCTTTCTTTCTTTTTTTTTCTTCATGGAGTCATTGATTTCTGTCCTATTTCATTTTTCGGGAGTTCACTTCTTTAATAAAATTTATCACTTATTCTTCTTAGATCCCTATTCAACTTCTGTTTTTTTTTTCCTCCAAGAGCTTTTACTTATTTATTTGTTCATACATTTATCTATCCATCCATTCATTTTTTTTGCTTCATTTCTTCTAGGTATTTATGTGGTCTTTGTAGAAAAAATCTATTTATTTCGTTGGGTTGTTATGATGTTATTTTCTCTCTTTGGGGTGATGGTGGGACTGTCCTGTATTCTCTGGACTTCTCCCTGCCCCATTACAAATTCTTCCCTTCCACCTACCCACCCACTCACCCATCAGCATACACACAAAACATATTTTTCAACTCTCTCTCTCTCTCTCTTTTTTTTAAATAAAACCCTTACACTTGGAATCAATTATGCATTGGTTCTAAGGCAGAAGAGTAGTAAGGGGTAGGTAATGGGAGTTAGGTGACTTGCCCAAGATCACATAGCTAGGAAATATCTGAGGCCAGATTTGAACCTAGAACCTAGGACCTCCCATCTCAGGCCTGATTCTCAATCCACTGAGCTACCTACCCAGCTGCCCCCAACTCTCTTCTTCATGGTACCTACCCTTATTAAAATGGAAGCTCCTTGAGGATAAGGATTGTATTTTTCTTTGCTTGTATTTATGTTCCCAGCACTTAGCACGGAACCTAGAAATAGCAAATGTTTAATAAATGCTCTATGGAGGCCCTAATCCTGGAAGCTGGAGCTCACTGCAAAAACCCAGGAGACCTAGGGCAAGACCACTCAGAAGGGCTGATCATTCTACGCAAAAAGCACAGGACAGAGCCTGACCCTGGCAGAAATCACAATGTAGATACTAAAGGTTGAAAGATGAGTAATTGGAAGACAATGCTGATCAGTATAAAAAAAATTATTGCCGATCTAGAGGCCTTCTTCTTAAAAGAGAGAATAACTTCAGCACAATTCAAGGGAATAAATAGATTTTTCTACAAAGACTACATGAATACCTAGAAGAAATGAAGGGAAAAAAAGAATGAATGAATGGACAGATAATTGAATAAATAATAAAAGTTTTTGGAGAAAAAAATGGAAGTTGAGTAGGAATCTAAGAAGAAAGAATAGTAAGCTTTACTCAAGAAATGAACTCCCTAAAAACTAGAATAGGACAGAAACCAATGACTCCATGACAATGGCTTAGTGGATTGAGAGTCAGGCCTAGAGACGGAGGTCCTCGGTTCAAATTTGGCCTCAGACACTTTCTAGATGTGTGACCCTGGGCAAGTCACTTCACCCCTGTTGCCTAGCCCTTACTGCTCTTCTGCCTTAGAACCAATGTACAATATTGATTCTAAGATGGAAGGTAAGGGTTTTTTTTTAATTACTCTATGAGGGGGAAAAGAAATATTAAAATAAAACTAAATATTTTAGAAGAAAATCTAAAATATTTTATATCAATCATAACTGATTAAAATAAGTCAAATATAAATAATGCAAGAATGACTGGGTTTCCTGAAAACAATTATAGAGGAAATAGGGAAAGCTTGGATACTGTGTTTCAAGAAATCATAAATGAAAATTGACCAGATCTATTAGAACCAGAAGGAAAAGTAAAGAAAGAACATATTAATTTTTTCCTTAAAAGCACCATAAAAGGAAAAGTCCCAGGAATGCCCTAGTCAAAATCCAGAACTCCTAGGTCAAAGAAAAAATATTACAAGCATTTAGAAAAGAACAGTCCAAGTGTCCAGGATCACCGGAGCCCTGACAATTTCCCCTTAAAACCAGAGGAAATCTTCGAATCAGATTCTAAGAGAGAAGAACTACCTACCAATAGTTCTCACTTTTTGTAGATCTGAATTATGTAAATTTGACTTTGTGTAAAGAATTCTGAAAGAATTCCACATTCTAAGAACCCATCTATGTTCACTTCACTGTACAAGTACTGTGCTGGCTCTCTCCACTCCTGCCTCTCTGCTGGGTACTCTGCAGCCTCCCACCCCCACCCCCAAAGAAAAATTGGGGGAAAAAAATCCTCTAAGTAAAAACAGAAGTGATGGAGAGGCCTCCTTAAGGATCAGGGACTCGGCTTGAAATCTCCAGCTCTGAGAGAGACCTTTGCCCTGCTCTGCCCACCCGCCCCTAGTGTCTGTCTTTCTTCTGTCATCACTTGGGTACTGCATGTCTGGCCCCCTGGGTCACCCATCCTCTCCTGTCTGTGTCCTTGTCCAGTCAGACCCTCCCCCCCCTCCCATGGCTGGTCCCTATTTATGTTCCTCTTCCTTCTCTTGCTTCTCTGCCTTCCCTCTCCAAATGTTTTTAAACTGTGTGCCCAGCCCCCTCCCTCCACAGTTGTGAGTCCCCATTCCTGCTTCTCTCTCTTCTCCACATCTTTGAGCAAATCACATTACTTAAAAATCCAGAGGTCGGGAGTACTGTCCACTTAGGCAAAGAGAGGGATGTCTGTATCCCTTCAGAACCTTGATGCTTTCAAAGGGGACTGAGGGAAAATCAGAAGTCCTGGGAAGTAGATTGGTTTGTTCTGAGCAAAAGAGCAGTGTAGCCTCGAAAGGAGGAAGAAGGGTGTAGACTAGGTTCTTTTTCATGACTGGGTTGCAAGAAGAGAGTATGCAAACATGGAAAAAGGATGGGGAAAAGAGGGCATCAGGCGAACCTTAGTCTTATCTGAAACAGACAAAGAAGGAGTGAAAATGCACAAAATTTGGCGTCAAAATCCATCAAACAAAACAAGAAAACTAGCTGGGATAGGGAGGGGGTGGGGCTTAAGATTTAGGATAATATCTGGGAGGAAGTATTCACAAGCAAAGCAAACTTCCTGATCATGGAGAAGATTGAAACGGCAAGGGAGAGGGGGGAGAAAAGCAAAGAACTAGAATCTAAGAGGGTGCCTTAGAATGTCTTTCAGACAATTGGAGAATGGCTGAATGAATTATGGGGTAGGAATGTAATGGAACATTTTTGCACCCAAGAAATAACAAGAGAGACCATTTTCAGAGAATCCTGGGTAGCATGAACTGACAAGGAGAATATTTTTTTTTACAAGAACAACACTATAAAGATAAATAACTTGGAAAGATTTCAGAATTCTTATCAATGCAATGACTGATCATGTCTCCAGAGGACCTATATTAAAGCATATTACCATACCTGACAGAGATGATAGACACATGACATGAAGTGCAGAAAGATACACAAATACTTTAACATGGTCACTGCATGGATTTGTTTTGCTTGCCTTTTTTTCCTATAAGAGTTTTTCTTTTTTTTTTTTCTTTCTCTACCTCTTTCTTGGGAGGAGGGGGTTGTCTTGAGAGGGGGGTATAGAAATAGTGAAACCAAAAAGAAAAAAAATTAAAAAGAAGAAGGGTCATTGTCACATTTTTTTTTTCAGTTCACAGATGAAAAAAGAAGGAAGTTCAAAAGGAAGATGAGATAAATGAGGATAGTTTTAAAGTAAATTATAGGGGCAAGTAGGTAGCATAGTGGATAGAGCACCAAGTCTGGAGGACCTGGGTTCAAATCTAACCTCAGACACTTCCTAATTCATGACCTTCTCTTAGCATTCTTCAGCCTTAGAACCAATATACAGTATTGATTCTAAGAAGGAAGTTGTTTGTTTTTTTGTTTTGTTTTGTTTTTTTTTTTAATTTTAAACCCTTAACTTCTGTGCATTGACTCCTAGGTGGAAGAGTGGTAAGGGTAGTCAATGGGGGTCAAGTGACTTGCCCAGGGTCACACAGCTGGGAAGTGTCTGAGGCCGGATTTGAACCTAGGACCTCCCGTCTCTAGGCCTGGCTCTCAATCCACTGAGCTATCCAGCTGCCCCGTTTGTTTATTTTTTAAAGAAAGAAAGGAAGGATTTTGGAGGTGTGGGAGACTAAATAGAATGTATGTATTTTTTTTTAAACCCTTATCTTCCATCTTGGAATCAATACTGTGTACTGGTTCCAAAGCAGAAGAGTGGTAAGGGTTAGAGGACCATGGAGGTTAAGTGACTTGACCAGGGTCACATAGCTAAGAAGTGTCTGAGGTCACATTTGAACCCAAGACCTCCTGACTCTGGGCCTGGCTCTCAATCTACTGAACCACCCAGCTGGCCCAGAATTTATGTGCTAAAAAAAGAAGAATCGGAAGAAGAATAGGGGACTGCATGTGCAATCAGTGTCACTGATATAATATCCCATGTGGAGATCCTGACTCTGAGAGAGTCTTGACGATGCTTCATTGAAATGCTTTGTAGAATCTTTGGAGTAGATATAGACATACTGTAACTACATCAGGTCTTCGAATCACTTTAAGATTGACAACCTCTTTGGTTGGTCAAAATTGTGGAAACAGAATTGGAGGTACCATCATCAAAATCTCAGTTAATCTCTCTCCTGGTTGATCTCTGCTGTTGATCTGACTCCTGTGCTGATGGTTTTGGTGGGAGTTAATGCTTTAAAAGGGAGGAGCCCTGTGAATATGACTTACCTGCCTCTTGGTTTATCCTTTCATTTTAAGTGAAGAAGTTTAAGGGTACAACTTTGCAAGTTTCAAAAGATCAGCATGAGCCATCCAAAAGCCTGAGAGTCTGTGAATCCAGAGAATCAAAGCTAGAGTCTCATACTGGGTTTTTTCCTCTTTTTTTTTTAAACCCTTACCTTCCATCCTATTATCAATACTGTGTGTTGGTTCCAAGATAGAAGAGCAACAAGGGATAGGCAATGGAGGTCAAGTGACTTGCCCAGGGTCCCACAGATTTATTGAGGTTTGCAACCAACCCAGCTTCAAGGTCCTGAAAGGAAACCTTCAGACCCAACCCAGTGGGAGCTGAGACAAGGACTCATCTGGCTTCATTTGAATGTGAACTTAATAGGACCAATTCTCTGCAGAAAGGGTGCCAAGTCCTGATGGATTCACAAGTGAATTCTATCAGACATTCAAAGAGCAACTAATCCCAATACTATACAAATTATTTGATAAGATAAGCAAAGAAGGAGTCCTACCAAATTCCGTTTACGACACAAATATGGTACTGATTCCAAAGCCAGGGAGATCAAAATCAGAGAAAGAAAACTACAGACCAATCTCCCTAATGAACATAGATGCAAAAATCTTAAATAGAATACAAGCAAAGAGACTCCAGCAAGCAATTAAGAAGATCATCCACCATAATCAGGTGGGATTTATACCAGGAATGCAAGGTTGGTTCAACATTAGGAAAACCATCCACATAATTGACCATATCAACAGTCTAACAAACAAAAATCACATGATTATCTCAATAGATGCTGAAAAAGCCTTTGACAAAATACAGCATCCATTCCTATTGAAAACACTGAAAAGTATAGGAATAGAAGGACCTTTCCTAAAAATAATAAACAGTATATACCTAAAACCATCAACAAACATCATATGCAATGGGGATAAATTAGAAGCCTTCCCAATAAGATCAGGAGTAAAACAAGGATGCCCATT
>NC_058132.1:205997433-206068175 GCF_016433145.1 Gracilinanus agilis
AAAGGGCTATAAAAGAATGCCTGCCCTTTGATCCAGCCATACCATTGCTGGGTTTGTACCCCAAAGAGATCATAGATAAACAGACTTGTACGATAGCTGCACTTTTTGTGGTGGCAACAAACTGGAAAAGGAGGGTATGTCCTTCAATTGGGGAATGGCTGAACAAACTGTGGTATATGCGGGTGATGGAATACTATTGTGCTAAAAGGAATAATAAACTGGAGGAGTTCCAGGCGAACTGGAGAGACCTCCGGGAACAGATGCAGAGCGAAAGGAGCAGAGCCAGAAGAACATTGTACACAGAGACTGATATACTGTGGTAAAATTGAATGTAATGGACCTCTGTACCAGCAGCAATACAATGACCCAGGACAATTCTGAGGGATTTATGGTAAAGAACGCTACCCACATTCAGAGGAAGGACTACAGGAGAGGAAACATATAAGAAAAACAACTGCTTGAACGCATGGGTCGGGGTGGACATGATTGAGGGTGTGGACTCGAAACTACCACACCAATGCAACTACCCACAATTTGGAAATTGGTCTTGATCAAGGACACATGACAAAACTAGTGGAAATGTGCATCGGCCATGGGTAGGGGGAGTGCGGGGGGGTGAAGGGGAAAGGAGGAGCATGAATCATGTAACCATGTTAAAAATGAATATTAATAAATGTTTGAAAAAAAAAGGGTGCCAAGTATGGGTTCGGAGATCCACATGGAGACAATGTGGAATGTTGAAGATAAATGTCTATATTTCTGTTCTTGCTCTATATTTGAAGTAATTGATTTCTAAATATGGATTTCTAAAAGCTAATTGATGGTAATTGGAGATGGAACTGGGGTCCTAATTATCATATCCAAAGATAAGGGAACCATACTCAATTTGAGGGCTTAAGCTGATATTCTTAGAAAAAAGACACTTGACCCCAAAGGGGTAGCCATAGAACACTGAGAGGGATACTGTAGCCTCCCTAACTCTGAGATAATGATCCCAGAGAATATTCTCCACAAAAGAAATATTATGAAAAGGAAATTTGTGGAGTCAAGTGCTCTCATGCACACATGCACGCACCCACCAACCACACCATCCCCCAAAGAAATTGTGGAGTATCTTGCTTTGCTTCTCACACTGACATTAAAGAAGAGAAGTCAGTGGCTCCTGAGACAACCTAGGAGTGACCTTTCAATGGACATTCTGTGATTCTGGCCCAACTTTTATAGGAAGTTAATTGAGTCAAATCCTGATCACTTTTTAACACACATAATGGGAAGGGATCATTTTCTTCTTAGCCAGATAAGGAAGACTTTAACTCTTGGATTCTAGTCTGATCTCTGCTAGGATTTCAGAGTGAGGATTTAAATCAGTTATTTAACCCTCCTAGCCTGAACTTTGTTGTGTCTGTGGCAAGACAGAATGACAATTTGATGACTGATTTTCAGTAGGGGAGCCAGAGAAAGAAAGAAAGAATAAACAATGGCGTTTGCCCCAGGCCAAACATGTATACACAAACACTTCCCAAAATCATACATGAAAGAGCAAGGCTTCCCTGCACAAAATGATGGAGCCATATCAAGGACTTATCTTTGCAAAAACAACAAATAATTGGGGTAAAATACTTGCCTTTAAAAAAACACATTTGCACTCAGGTTTGAGTTGTTTAAAGAAAAAAGTATTGTGTCTAAAAATCTTTTTTTTTTAATTATTTTAAACCATTATTTTAAACAATTCTTCTTCGAATTGACACTAAGTATTGGTTTCCAGGCAGAAGAGTGGTAAGGGCTAGGCATTTGGGTTAAGTGACTTGCCTAGGGACACACAGTTAGGAAATATCTGAGGTCAGATTTGAACCTGGTTCTCTATCCATTGAGCCAAAACTGCTCCAAAAATCTTTGCTATTTTGTGTTTTTTAAGTCTTCCTGATCTTTCCAATCAGTTCTTCCATCTAAAAAATTGACAAGTATATAGAAAGTGTCCATGCCTTCAAAGAGCCAACATCCTATCACATAAAACATATATAAATGTAAGTATGTACAATATAAATGAGGTAATTTGTCAGGGAAGGGTACTAACAGCAGAGGGGCTTCCTCAGAGAGGGCTTCAAGGAGGAAGAAGTAGCATTTAAAATATGATGTGAAAAAGTCCAGGAATTCAGCAGGCAAAGAGGGAAATGGTTGTCATTCTGGATGGATTAAGGTTGGTCCTGACAAACCAAAAGTTTCTTTCCTTAGAAAATGCCCCGGATTCAAAAGATCTAAGCTAGAGTCCTGTCTCCGCTATTAATGAGCTGTGTGACCTTGGTCATCGGTTTGCTATTCCAGGACTGTAAAATATCAGGGTTGGACCATATCTCCAAGTTCCCTTTTTATTCTGACAGTATGACTCCAATGACCCTTGGAGATTTCTTTCTAGCTCTAGGAACAATCGGTTCATTCACATAAACATTGGAAGTCCTTTCTAAGGACCAGAACCTGTTGTTGGCACTCTGGGAGATACCAAGGTAAATGAGACACAGTCCTTGTCCTCAAGAAGTCGATAATCTCCTAGAGGAGATAAGACAGGGGCCTAAAATAACTCTGACACAAAACATCCTTCCTCTGTTCCTGGAAGTTACTGACTCACTCCACCCTTATTTAAACTTCCCCTTGGTGAGGATTGATACCTGGGTGGGGATAGTGAAGTGTCTCCTGACACACACACCCCCCCCCCCTTATATCCCTTGTCAGATTTCCTTCCTTCCTAGGACTCTCTACTCTCTCCTTCTGTTTTTAATCCTTTCATGTAACTGGATAATTGTGCTATATGTAGTAAAAAGTGTGCTGTGTATAATAAAACTAATTTGCACTTTAACTCCCACAGTGAAGTGCTCAGACACTTGGGGCCTGGCTCTGTGTCAGGAAGGCAAGTCCAACCCCCCCCTTCTCCCCAAACCTGAAATCTCTTAGCTCCTTTTCACCAATCCCAAGAGACCAAACTAAGTATAGAGATATGGTGGCAATACAATTAGTGTAAGGAGCTAACAACCATACAAAACCACAAAAAGTAAGTGGAAATAAAAGTCTTTCCACTGTTATGAAGATGCAGTGCCCTCCCCCTCCATGTACCGCACCATTAACACACACGTACACATTATCTTTCTTATAAGGCAGTTGGGTCAGTTTCCTTCTTATCTTCTTTTCAGAATGCTGTCTGAATGCCCTAGAATTTGGGTGATGGGCATGACACTTACTTTGACACAGAAAAAACAGTTACCCTGTCTACTTCTCAAGAATAGGGATCTCAGGTTCTAGAAAACTCGGATTTAAGGAGTATAGCCAAGAAGAATTCTCTGTGTGTGTGTGTGTGTGTGTGTGTTCTAACTCAAGGTACTCAGAGTACCTTGAGGGTTGATCTCATAATCGTTACTGTGACTAGAAGATGGTAATTGTAAGAAGGAAATTTAGGTATTTTATAGATATGTATTTAAAGTGTGGCTGCCAGGAATCAACAATTCAGGTTGATTCCGAAATTAAATCAGACCTAAGTCAGCATCAGGTTAAGGCACTTTATTTTACAATCAGGAAGGTAAAGGTATAGGAATAAAGAAAAAGGGAGAGGCTAGTGCAGGCCTGCAGAGGAGAGAGAAGGTTAAAAGGCTAAATAAATGAAGCTGCAAGCCTCAAAGCCTAGCAACCAGATAGGCTAGTGCCTATTTAAGGCAGAGTTTGGAAGCAGCCTAGGTAGGCCAAGGAAGTCAGCCTAACTTACCCACTTGACAATACAGAGTAGAAGCTGTCTGTGGTCTCAGGAGCAACTTCAGCACCAAGTTCAAGGCGGGAACTCCCTCCACAGGAAGTAACCAACTTACTTAAAGAGATAGTGTCTTTAGTCACTTCCCGTGGTTCCACCTCTAATTCAAATGGACAAATGGCAGTCTCTACACTGATTTTGGACTGCCCAAAGGGCAATCCCTTGTTCTTGATTTGTTACTTATTGTCACGTGTGGGTAACTCGTCTCCCCTCCCCACTAAGGAAGGTAAGGGTGACATGATTTCTATGCCTAGGGTAAGTAAGAGTTTAACTATGAATGGCTAGAGCTGATTCTATTTACACATAATTGATAGTTCACCACCCAGATGAGAGATCTGCTATAGTGGAAGAAGTATTGTATCTGAACTCAAAAGTCCTGAGTTCAAGTTCTGATTATGCAATTTACTAGCTATGTGATCTTGGACAAGTCTTAACCTTTCTGTGACTCCATTTTCAAATATGTAAAGTGAAAGGAGAAGACTGGATGGACTCTACTATTCCTTAAAGTCCTGAAATCTAATAACTGTTTTAGTTGGCTCTAGCTCTAGTAAAAAAAGAACTGAGGGTTGGCATGAAGAACTTTTCACAAAGATATTTGTTAAGCCTGTTGTGGAGTTGTGTCCAGCTCTTCATGACTTCATCTGGAGTTTTCTTTGCAAAGATACTTGAGTGGTTTGCCATTTCCTTGTCCAACAAGATGAGACAAGTGACAGATGAGGAAACTGAGGCAGGCAGAGTTAAGTGACTTGCCCAGAGTCACACAACAAGTTGTGTCTGATACCAGATTTGAATTCAGGAAGATGAGTCTTCCTGACTCCAAGCCCAATACTCTATCCACTACATCATCTAGCTGCCCTTTTGTTAAGTCCTAGGTTGGGTAATTAAATGTTTGAGATCTCTTCCTCTGAAGATTTTTGAAGGTAGGATAGGCATTGCTGAGTCTGGGATGATTTAAGTGAAGCCTACTTAGGATCAGGGGAGTTGAATTTAATTCATTGAGAGTGCCAAGAAGTCTCTGTAAAGAAAACTACAAGTACCCTGCACTCATCTTCTCTATCTTCCACTGGGAGCCACCCCTTGCCTTTCTGCTCCACTTCCCTTGGCTCAACTTCCCCTTTCATTGTCCTTCCTTTTCCCCCTCATCAATCTCTTGCCTTTCTGTTTCTGTCCTTCCAGGGTATCATAGTCCAGAAAACCTTGAAGGGGCAGCATAGGCTAGATTTGAAGACTTCCTCCAAAACAAGCTGAGCAAACCTGGGCCTGGTTCTGTGCATCATCTTTGCCCCCTAACTCGGTTATAATCTCAGTGAGGAGATAAGAATCACTCACAAGAAAAAGTCAGCTGACAATATCAGGCAGTTAGTAAGAGATTGATATCAGCTAAGATAGTCTTAGAATCAGAGAATCTCAGAGTGAGAAAGGATCTCAAGCCTTATCTAGATTCCCCTTGCCTGAAGCCTTAAGCCCCTAGAGAACATCCTCAACAAGTGATTATTATCCTCTTTTTTAAGACCTCTAGTATCAGAGAATCTACTATATTCTGAGGGAGCCCATTCCACTTTGGATGGGATGAAATTTTTTTCAAATTAAATTTTATTGATATCTTTTGTTTTTTTATTACCTACATTTTCCTGTGTGTTCCTTTTCCCTCCCCCTCCCAGAGAACTATCGCTCATAATGAAGAATAAAGAGGGGGAAATAATTATAGCTCACATTTGTTAAGCCCTTTAAAGATTACAAAGCATTTTACAAATATTATTTCATTTGACTCTCACAACAACCCTAAGAGAGAGGATAGGTACCATTTTTCAAACTCTGGATCTAAGGCTTTATCCACTCTGCTGTCTAGCTGCTAAAAACAGTTCAGCAAAACTAATCAACATATTGAAAAAAAATCTAACATTAGATGCAGTGTTTTGCAGAGATAGGGAGGGGGGTTGCTTTTTTCAGGTCTTCTTTGGGGCCAGGCTCAATCATTATAATTTTACATTATTCAGTTTCAATTGCTTTGTTTCTCTTTTCATTTACGTGGTTAAAGTAACTGTATACATTGTTTTCCAGGTTCTGTTTACTTTACTTTGTATCCATTCACATAAATTTTTCCATACTTCTCTTTATTCGTTATGTTCACCTTGGGAGCATTCCATTATATTTATATATCCCAATTGTTTGACCCATTTAAGCATCTGGTGGCACAATGGGCAGAACACTGGACACAGAATCAAGGAAAACTGAGTTCAAATCTGGACTCAGATATTAGCTGGGTTATCTTGAGCAGATCACTTAATGTCTGTTTACCTGAGTTTCTTAAACTGTAAAATGTGGATAATAATAGCACCTACTTCCCAGGGTTGTTGTGGGGATCAAATAAGACAATATTTATAAAATGCTTAGTACCTATTATGGATGTTATTCAGCAGTAGACTAAGAGGCAAGATGGAGAGGGTGAATAGAAGGAAGAAGGAGATCAAGAGAGAAGAGAAAGAGAGGGAAAAAAAGCATGTAATAGTGACAGAAAAAGACAGTTAGGTCAAAGCCCATCTCTGCTTTTTCCTCACCTTGTGGGAGTTACTCTCACCAGCATCTTATCATCTCTGCCCTGGACTGACCTGTCCTGATAGACAAAACAAACAAAACCAAAAGTACTATGTAGGGGGCACCCTAGATATAACACAGGATCTTCAGTCTCAGCAGCTACCTAAGACAGCTTTTAAATTATGGATGGATTGCCACTTGCATGTTCTACACTTCATTCATTGTTGTTTTGTCCCCTTCATCTATTTCTCTCTTTCTGGTCCTCTTCTTTATCCAACATATTATGGTCCAGAACTCTATAAGGGTAGGCATATATTAGGATTGAGGGAGGACTTTCTCAAGAACAGGCTGAGCAAACCTGATGGAGAGAGTTCCTACATCAGGAATTCCCTAAACTGTTCTTTCTGTATCTTTCTGAATGTCTCTCCATTTCTCTCTCTGTCTCTCTCTCTCTGTCTCTCTGTCTCTCTCTCTCTCTCTCTCTCTCTCTCTCTCACAGACACACACACACACACATAAATACATACACACACACATTTAATGCAAGAAGCCATCAAACTGGCATCATTTGTATTCCAGGGGAAAGTACAGTAAAGAGCTAGCTAGAGATAGATGCTGATATAAGGATCATGAGGGAAGGGTGGAGACATTAGGAAATGTAGGTGAGGCTCATATGTAAATACACAGGAAATCCTATTTCCAAGGCTGGAAAGACAAACAGAGGAATCCTGCAGATCTAGCCTCCTCTCAATCAGGTACTTTCTAGAAAGAAAAAATGAATTTCATTTATAGGAGCTCTGATCAATTTCTTTCCTCATGTCTCTTCCCCTGGGGATCCTGGATCACGGAAGAATGGAGGAGATGAAAGGATGTTCCCATCTTCCAGTTGTCCTACACAAGAAGTATTACACATTCTGGTATTAAATTATATTCTATCTTCTATTAATTTTTGTTATTGTGATTCAATCATTTCAGTCATGTGTGATTCTTCATGACCCCATTTAGGGTTTTCCTGGCAAAGATACTGGAGTAGTTTGCCAGTTTCCTTCTCCAGATCATTTTACAGATCAAGAAACCAAGGCAAATGAAATTAAGAGACTTGTCCCAGATCCCACTGTTAGTAAATGTCTGAAGCCAAATTTGAACTGTGTAGTCTTCCTGTCTCCAGGTCTTGTTGCTCTATCCACTGTACCACCTAGCTGCCCTTCTAATGATTTCCCTAGCATAATTTCTTTCATAGTAGTCTTGTCTCTGATTAGACTGTATGTTCCTGAAGAATAGAAACTGTGCTTTGTAGTCTCTGTAGTTTTATCTCATAAAAATAACCCAAATTTATATGGTGATTTACAGTTTAGAAAGCGACTTCCTCAAAATAATCCAAAGAGGTAGTGCAGCATTGCTATCTCCATTTCACAGATGAAGAAACTAAAGCTCAGAGAAAATAAATCTTCCCTGGGGTCACACAGAATCCGAACTTAAACCTAAGCCTTCTCAGTCCACGTCTAGTGCTCTTTCCTGTTAGCAGTTTTAAGTTCTTTCCAAGCATTTTTAACAAGTATTTTCATTTTGTCCTCAGAGTTATCATATATTGCAGAGGGAGAGGGAGGTTTCCCCTTTATTTTGCACTTGAGAAAATTTAAGACACATCGTGGTGAAATGACTTATCTGAGATCATACAGCTGGAAAGATACAAAGCCAAAACTAGGGTTTGACTGCCCAGATTTTTAATCCATTTACGGGAAAAGCAACCATGCTTTCCGGGAAGCCTTTGAGTACTTTTCCATTTCCTGGGTGCCCAAACCCCTGGAAACCCCCGCCTCATAGTCTGGCATCTCTGAATTTTACTCAGGCATTCTCAGCTTGTTCTAGGAGAGTTCCTCATTTCATTCTATGCCTATACCCGTGGGACCCGGTTAGTGCCACGCAAGGTAGAAGGGAAAGAGGAGATGGGGCCAGAGGGAGGACTCTGAATGGAGCAAAAGAAGTTAACGGATTGGGAGGCGACCAAGGAAATAAGGGAGGGCCAGGAGTGTGCAGTAAGAGAGATGAAGGCAGATAATTTACAGCAGTAGGTCTCGAAAGGAGTCTATTAACATTTCGCTATCCTAAGGGGGGGAAAAGCTGAATCCACCCGCCCCGCCTAGGCTGGGAGGAAAAGATTTGCCCAAAAAAGAGAAATTCTGACACCGCCCCAAAAGATGACTTTGGGGAGACAAGCTGAGAAAGCTCGGTGGGAAAGTTCATTCCAGCTGCCCCCTCCCAGTCTCCGCCCAACATCCGCACACTCAACCCTAACCTCATCTCCCACCCCTCCCTCAGGTTGCCTAATCTCTGGGGAGTAGCTACGTGGACTAGAGCTGGCCCTTTAAGGGCTAGGAGGTGCGCTGTCTCTTTAAGGCAGGTCCTTGTGGTTTCTGTTTTCTGAAGGAAGTGACGGGGGATTGAATGAAAAGTGCAGAACCAAGTTAAAGCGGGCGGGAGTTGGGGACAGAGGGAACAGCTGGGCTGGGGCGAGATTGGCCAACCGACCATGCCCTGGGGGCTCCCGCTCTGATCCCCGGCGCGGCTTCTCTGCTCTGGCAGCATTCCCAGGCTCAGCCCATGTGCCCGGCTCGTACCGCTGGATAGAGACAGAGCCCCCTCCGGGGTCCCGCTGTCCCTTCCCTGCCCCCAGCTCCAAACTTGGTACCAACTTCAGCCAAAGTTTGGCAACTCCTCCTCCCCTGACTCCTTCCCCCGACCCGTGCGTCGGGGGTGAGGAGGGGGCCCACGGGGCTGAGAAGGGGAGCGGCGGGCTCCGCTTCTTCTGCCCCCGGGGATGCGCTCCCTCGGGCTCAGAGTCCCGCATCCTCCCCAGCTGTTACTGCTGCTGCTGCTGCTGATTCCTGGATTGCAGGCGCCCGCCGCGGGGTCCTCGGGGCTGTCCGAGCTGAAGGTCAGAGTGCGGCTGCCAGATGGCCAGGTGACGGAGGAGAGCCTGCAGGCTGACAGTGATGCGGACTGCATCAGCCTGGAGCTGCATAAACCCGACGGGACCCTCATCTCTTTTACTGCAGACTTCAAGAGGGTGAGGGATCAGCCCCAGAACTACCTCATTCTGACCTGGGCCTCTTTCTCACTCACTTCATCTCCCCTCTTCTCCTTCTTGAGCGCAAACCCGTTCTTTCCTGCTTCAACTTCCTTCCCCTAACTCCAACACAAACACATTCCCTCCAGAGGTTGCAGAAACAGATTTCTTCCTTCTCTCTAGACCTCCAGAACCACTCATCCATTATAACACCCACCCACCCCCATCCCTTCCTTCAGTACCAAGGGGATGGGGTGGTAAAATCGTAAGCAGAAGATCAGAGTTCCAACTCTGGTTCTGCCTCAGCTTAACTATTTAACATCTTAACTTTAATCTCTCAGAGTCTCAGTTTCTTCATCTGTAAAATGAGGGAGTTGTACTACAAGATCTCTGGTCCTTTCCAGAACTAAATTTCTCTGACTAAATCGGAATGGGTAAGGAATCAAATCAAGCAATGGACAAGGAATAAGGATGGGGGAGGGAGGAGGAGACTGAGCAGACCATTGCTGGTCTGAATATACCATTTATTAGGTCTATGACTTTAGACAAGGCTGTTCCTTGACTTTATTCATAGGAGTAGACAACACTCTTATTTTGTTCTGAGCTTTAATGCTGCCAGCTAGTACACCTGGGAAGAAAGTCCCAGACTTTGTCCCTTTTCCCTGTAGAAGAAGCATTCCCTTTTTTTCTATCAAGGAGAAACATTGGCAAGCCATACTACCATCAGTTTTCTTGCCCTGGGGTTGAAAACCCCTTGGTACTGTATTAGGACAAGAGGCCGGCTTGAATTGGGAGTTGGGGGAAGGAAGGGGGGATAAAGACTGGCATAGACTGACCAAGCCTTTAAATTGAAAAAAATTGGGATTTGGCAGGAAAGAAATTAGTCAGCTTAGATGTTGTGGTGAGTATTTAATCCTAGCCAGGCAGGAATCCTAAACAAAAATAAAAAGAGTCAAATGTGAGGTTCCCTCTGACTTTTTGCCCACCCCATCTGGCATGGATTCAGGAGGTGATGTGATGAGAGGCTGGGAATCTTAAAACATCTCTCCTGACCCCTCCTCAAGCCATGCACCATGGGACTAGCTGTGTGGAATAAAGCCCTTTTGGAACCCTATCAGTACTTGAGTGGTGGGATAGAAGCGTTACCTAGGTGTTAGTAATGACCTGGTCTAGGATATGGAAAGGCCAGGCATCCTCAGTGGCGCTGCAGACTTGTTAGAAGTGGGAAAAGTCAGGCCAGTTTCCCCTTTCGCACTTCCTTTTTGGAGAAAATCCTGGGGACGGCAAGCCCCAGAGCATTCTGCTTGGAAGAAGTGGGACCTCTCTGGAGAAACAATAACCCTCCTTCTCAGTCATTTGTTCAGTTCTGACTCCAAGCCTTCCTCCACCCCATGGACCAGCCCCAAAGGGCTGTTGTAGCCCTCATGGTAGCCTCCTCTCATCCCTTGGAACTAGCTTCCCCATTACTTTTTCACTGAGATCCCAGGAGCAGGAATGCTAGAGAGAGGCTTTTCCCTACATAGTGGGAGCCCACTGTTCCCTATAGCGGTCTGGTCTTGAGGAAGGCGCAGGAGCCGAGGTGAAAGGGGGCGGGATGGGGAAGCTGGGCCTAGTTTTTACAACCTCTAGCTGCTGCCAACACTTAATCTTTTTACTGCTTTGCCCTGGAGGGAAGGGAGAGGAGAGGCCTGGAGAGTGGAGGGAGTGGGGGTGGTGGCTGAGGCTAGAGAAATGGGATGGGAGCAGGGGGCAGGGAATTGGGGGGAGTAACCTAGAGAGCCCAGGCGGCCCAGCTGCAGAGTCCATTTGAATTTAGCTTGTTTAACCCCTGATGTGCTGTATCCTCTAAGCCTGGGCCTTGCTATCCAGGTTTTCAAAGTCTGTTTTGCAAGTAAGCCTCTGACCCAGAGATAGGTGCTTCATAAACTTGGCAACTCCAGTTTCATTAGGAAGTAAGGGAATTTGGAATGAAGGGGACCAAAGTGAGGAACTGAACTTTCTCTTACTAAGGCAGACCTTAGTGGTGCTAGTGGTGGAAGCCCAGGATTTTCCCCACCCCTGCCCATTGGCTATGGAAGTATGTTTACTTTGGACTCTGTCCCTTGAAACTGAATGGTTGACTTTTTCTTTGGATTTATTGCCTATTTGGTTCTCTATGAGTCTCTAGCCCCTTGCTTCTTTTTTTTTGGGGGGGGGGTAGAGGAGGGTGGAAGGGGTATCAAAGTACTGTTCACTAGAAAGTTCTATCCAAGGGAAATTGTTTTATCTGATGGAAAAACAAGAAGGGTATTTGGGTTTTGTTGTGTATACACACCTTTTTGGAATATGTGTTTCAGATTGGCCACACTGCTTCGAAACAATGGAGTTAGGAACTTGATTGTGTTTTATGGTGAACCACTGAAAATAGCATCTTCCTTTCCCTTTAGTTGTGGCCAGAGAGGCTTGAGTGTTTGACTGAAGGTCAACAGGCAAAGTCAGCAACTAAGGTTAGAAGAACTTGGAGTTAGTCTAATCTCACCCTGATACTTTAGCCCCACCAAAACATCAGAGAGAACACTTTCTTTGCCAAACTATCTTCTTATTCATTAGGTTTAACTCCAGAAACTCCCCTGGATTATTGGCATCATGGCATTGTAAGGCACAGGCCTTAGTATAGTGAACCCAATTTTCTGTTTTCTTCTGACTGCTTCCTGGCCCAGAAAAGGCCCTTCTAGCTGCCAGAACCACTGTGTTTACCTACAAGACATTCCATAATTTTTTTTCTTTTGCCTTCTGCCTTAGAATTGACCAGTTCCAAGGCAGAAGAGCAGTAAAGTCTAGACAACTGGAGTTAAATAACTTGTCCAGGGTCACATAGCTAGGAAGTATCCAAGGTCAAATTTGAACTCAGGACCTTCCTTCTCCAGGCCTGGCTCTCAATCCACTGAACCACCTAGTGGTCCCTTCTAAAATTAGAATACCTTTATTCAAATACTATTTTCAATGCCTCATGATGATATCGAAGTAATATGGGGTCTCAAGGGCTATGTCAATGGAGCAGTTTGGCCAACCTAGAAAAACCTGAGAATATAGATCTTATGATATATGGACCATCACTAATGGTCCATAATGGCTTATCACCAGAAGGGTAGCAATTGGGGAATGATTTTTTTCTCGCACCAGTTCATGAAATTTTGACTGAAGTATTGAGGAAGATTATAGATCTTTGGCTGTATTAAAACATGAGTCTCATAATCATCACATTATATATAAGCTTTGGGGTAAAGTGGAAAGAGCTGGTTTGGAGTCAAAAGACCTTTGTTCAAATACTGGTTCTATCACTTGCTGCTTGTATGACTTGTGAAAGTCACTGAACCTCTATCTGGATCTTAGGTTCATCAGTTAGAAAATGAATGGTTCGAAAAGAGCCAGATGACCTCCAAGGTCCTGTCCAGCTTTAGTCCAGTGATTCTATGAACATTTAGATCCTGTATATAGTAAACATGACCAACTACTATGTGACATACCCCAGAATTTATGCAATAATCATCATTGTACTATATCTTAGAATCAATATAATCTTCATTATTGTTCCTTTATCATGGGTAACCTGGAATGACAAGGAAGATAAGGCTGGGTCCTATGCTCCAGGTCCAAAGTATAAGGACTGTGCAAAGAGTACTTGGATTTATAGTTAGAGGACCTGTATTTTAACTTTTCCTCTACTACTTGCTATCTGTATGATCTTAGGCAAATCACTTAACTTCTCTTTTCCTTGGTTTCCTCCATATGTAAAATGAAGGGGTTAAAGTAGGTCCTTTTCAGCCCTAAATCTATGATTCAGTGAAAGAACTGAATGAATATTCAACAGTGGATCTGAAGAAAAATGAAATGTCCTCTTTCTTATTTCTCTATTATTGTTTGGTTCTCTTAGGAACTTGAGGGTTATCACAATATAGTGGTTGGAATGTTGGACTTTTGAGTCAGGAAGTTGTTGTTCAGTTATTTTCAGTCATAACCCCTTTGGGGGTTTTCTTGGCAAAGATACTAGAGTGGATTCCTATTTACTTCAGTGCATTTTATAGAAGAGGAATTTGGGGCAAATGGGGTTAAGTGACTTGCCCAGAGTCACATAGCTAGTTATTGCCCATGAGGTCAGATTTTAACTTGGGTCTTCCTGTCTCCAGGCATCTATCCATTGTGATACCTAGCTGCCCTGGAGTCAGGAAGACCTCCATTGAAATCCCATCTCAGACACTTACTTACTCAGACACTTATGATTCTAGGTAAATAATTTAAAACCTTTGTGCCTCAGATTCCTCATCTGTAAAGTGATGTTATTGGACTCCATGGCCTCACATCTTAGAAGTCATGGTATCCCTTCTAGTTCTAAATACATGATCCTAGGGTCCTTACTGCTGACTGCAGGCTGATGTTGGTGTTCTCTGAGCCTAGTGATCAAGGAAGTTCAGTATAAGAAAGACTTTTCTTTTTTAATTTTTCCCCATGGTTACATGATTCTTATTGTCTCTCTCCTCTCTTCTGTCTCCCTGTCCCAGAGTTGACAAGTAATTTCACTGGGGTCTGCATATATAATCACTCATATCCTATCTCCATGTTATTCATTTTTGTAATAGAATAATCTTTTGAAACCAAAACCCCAAATCCTATACCCACATAAACAAGTGATAGATCATGTTTTCTTCTGGATTTTTTCTCCTACAGTTCTTTCTCTAGATGTGGATAGCATTCTTTCTCATGAGTCCTTCAGCATTGTGCTGGATCATTGCATTGCTATTAGTAGCAGAATCAATCACATTTGATCATCCCACAGTGTTTCAGTTACTCTGTATAATGATCTCCTGTCTGCTTATTTCACTCCACATCAGTTAATATAGGTAGAAAGAAGTAGAATGGATGGTCTTAGGAAGTAGTAAGTTTCAAAGCTTTTCAGTCAAAAAGTGAATGACTGACCACTTGTCCCAAGGTGCTTTAGAGAAGATTAATGCTTTGGGTATTAGTTAGATTAGATGACTTCTGAGGTCTCTTCCAACATAAAGATTCCATGGCTTTGACATCTTAATTTAGAGTGATCTCTTTCTTTTCTCTTATGACTGTGGAAGGAAAGTAGAATGGTGAGAATGGAGATTAGAGAGACCATTAAAGTTGGTTATAACAGGAGGAAGATGATCAGACTGGTGAGATGACTCAAAACTATATCATATGGGGGCAGCTGGGTAGCTCAGTGGATTGAGAGTCAGGCCTAGAGACAGGTGGTCCTAGGTTCAAATCCGACTTCAGACACTTCCCAGTTGTGTGGCCCTGGGCAAGTCACTTGACCCCCATTGCCCACCCTTACCTCTCTTACACCTAAGAGCCAATGCACAGAAGTTAAGGGTTAAAAAAAAACAACAACTATATCATATGAGTATTGGAAGGAGGGACTAGGAATATTTAACCCAAAGTAAATTTAGAGAGGAGATGAATAGCCCTTAAGTATATTAAGACCATCAAAGCAAAGAGAAACTTGATTTATGAGGCTTGGCCCCAGAGGACAGAATCAGTAGGCTGAAGCTACAGGGAGGGAGATTTCAAGTCAAAAGATAGGAAGCCTTCCAAAGAATTTGAGTTGTCCAAAAATGCATAGGATACCTCCCTCTGTAGATCTTCAAGGAGAGATTGGATTAAACAATTGTTGAGAATATTTAGAAGGGATTCCTGCTTAGTCATGAGTTGGACTGGATGAACTTGGATGGTAAGATCATAGGATTAGAGCTGTGCTTCCCTCTGCATGCGACAAAAATACACATTACTTGTGGGTAGGGTCAACATAAATTGTATATAGTCAAAGCCTATAGGTAAAATTGTCCTACACACACACACACACACACACACACACACACACACACACACACACACACAGAGTAATCTTCATATAAAGAACCTATAGGATTTGAGCCTTAAATCCTTTCTGTGCAATAATTCCAACTCATAATGTATACATTCCTTATAATAACCCTCTTATGTAATCAGACTCATATGTGTGTGTGTAATTATATACACATCTAATAATCCATACTTCATAACAGGTATATCCTCAGGCCTCCAACTCATCTTTTTCCTGTAAATCCTTTGCAGGCTCTTGGCTTCCCTATCTTCCCTTCCTTCCCCTCCAAAGGGGCAATGGGACTAGCTGCTGGCAAGGGGAAGAGTCATGTCCCAGCTTGGTTAACTGGACAAGGATGGGTGGGATAGAAGCAAGGGAGTTGCATAATTGGGGAAGGATTCATTGGGATTCTAAAAGGTGGTTCTTGAGACCAACTGGCTAAAGAAACAGGAAGTGAAGCCAAAGTCAAAAGCAACAAATGGCACATCACTTAGGCCAGCTTAAAGATAGGGTCTGTTAAGTGACTCAAGGAGACTGAAATTTATTGGGTCTTTATTAACCTTATCTTGTATACTGGGAAGAGATCAGAGAAAGGAGGCGCAAATGATCCAGGGAGTTCTGACTGATGGGAAAGGGTTGGAAAATCCAGGAAATAATCTAAATAGAAATAATAGAAACATCAAGAGAACTAGCTAGATGGTACCTAAGGTTATTTCTTTTTTTTTCTTTTTTTTTAACCCTTACCTTCCATCTTAGAGTCAATACTGTGTATTGGCTCCAAGGCAGAAGAGTGGTAAGAATAGGCAATGGGGGTCAAGTGACTTGCCCAGGGTCACACAGCTTGGAAGTGTCTGAGGCCAGATTTGAACCTAGGACCTCCCATCTCTAGGCCTGGTTCTCACTCCACTGAGCTACCCAACTGCCCTCCTAAGGTTATTTCTGATTCTGATGCCCTGTGAATCTAGGAATTGAAAATGAATATAATTAAAACTGTATCCAAGTTTATAGGGGGTGCAAAATCATATTACATATTAAGGTTAGTAGAAGAGATATCTTGGAGTTTAGGGGGGTGTGTGTGTGTGTGTGTGTGTGTGTGTGTGTTTGGTAGATAGTTCCTCCACTTTCCCTCTCAACTATGGCAACCTGTATATGGTAAATTAACAATGAGGCAGGCTATATGAAGAGCATGGCCCTGGGCTCCCAATTATAAAACCTTCAATTTAGAACTAGAAGGGGCCTTAGAAGGCATAAATCACCCACTTCTCATTTTACAGACAAAGACAACAAGATTCAGAGAAGTTAAGTGATTTGCCCAAGGTCAGACAGAAGTCAAGGGGCAGAATTGAGATTTGAGCCCAGATTTCAGGGAGCTGCCTCTAGGCAAGATGACAGAGCTTGGTGGATAGAGCAATGGGCATAGAGTCAGGAAGAACTGAATTCAAAAGTGGCCTAAAACGCCAACTGTGTGAACCTGGGCAAGTCATTTGATCTGTGTTTGCCTCAGTTTCTTCATCCATAAGATGGGGATAATAACAATATCTATCTCCCAAGGTGGTTGTAAGGATGAAGTGAGATAATATTCATAAAGCAGGATAGTACCTGGCACTTAGCAGAATCTATATAAATGTTTTTTTTTGTGTGTGTTTATTCCCCTCTTACATCAGCTTAAAGAACAGTTCCAGTCCTTCACTTCCTGGAAACCTTCCTTCATTTTTTCCCAGTCTAAAACTCTCCCCTTTCTTTGAACCAAGCAGATACTTGGTTCTATACTGCCTTGCCCCTTTCGCCAACCATTTTCCCTCTAAGAGTCCTTAAACAGACTATGACCTCTGATACCCTGTCTTCTTTATCTCCTACCACCTAAACAGCATCACTGCTGAGGACCAATCTATGCACTTAAAGGGTACTCAGAATGGACTCCATTCATTAGCACTTTCTTCTCTCTCCACTGTCCCTAGGATACAGAATCCAGGGTTGGCAGTCAGCATATATAAAGAGAAAAAGGGATCTACCCAGTTTCCCCCAAAGAATAATCATCAGGCTTAGCATGGCAAAATCTTTAATCCCGTTATTGCTATAATTCCCAAGGGTTAATTTTGGGAAACCTCCAGTGGCTGGTCTTTGGTCCCAGCCCTACACAGGGCAGTGAGATCCAGTTGCTTTTTCTCTGGAACTTGGCAGTCATTGTTTCTACTACCACACCCTGATGTGCCCTTCTCCACCCCCAACCCCTCTCCAAACCTGGAGTGAACAGGTTATTAACAACTCTTCCTGGTTCAAGCACTGGGGCATTTGCTGCTGGAGGCAAAGTGGGTGGTGGGTGGCAGGTACTGGTGGAAGAGAAAGCAACTTATGCACAATACTGCAAATCATAAAGAGGCCATATTGCTTCCAAGACTGGAGAAAGGCAAGGTAGAAGTCTGGTGGAGTTATGCATCTTTATAGCTTGGTTTTCTTCAGCATCCTTCAGATTTCTCCCTCTCTCAGATCAAGTGATTATTGATTTAGAACCATAAGGGGGCTCAAAGATCATTTAGTCCACCCCCTCTTATTTTACAGATAAGGAAACAGAGACTCTGAGAGAGGAAGGGACTTGCCATGGGTAATATGAGAGATGAGATTACAACCTAGGTCCTCTGACTTGAGATCTAGCAACCTTTCCACTGTAGCAAGGGAGAGACCTTCCAGCAATAATTATTGATAGTCCTGTTCCCGGCCCATGTGATGTCACCCCTTTGTGATGTTTAGCACTCAGGGCATTTGACCAAACTATAATTAAGGTATTTTGCCCCATCAACTTTTGCAGAGAAGCTGGAACAGTTTTTCAATCAATCAAGTAGTTAGTGAGCTTCTTCTTTATCCAGGAAGGACATTGTACTAGGTATAGTTACAGAATCTCAGAGTCAAAAGAGGCCACAGCAGCCACACCCCCAACATCTGTCTAACCAGGAATCCCCTCTGCAATTCCATGGAACCCAAACCTGCCTCTGAAGCTTCCCCATCTCCCTTGCTTCTAGTTCTAACTTCAGGGAAAATAGATTAGATTCACAATATGGAAGACTTTGAATGCCAGACTAAAGAAATAAAACTTGCTCCTATAAACAAATTTATTTCCTCCCTTTCCTTCTCTTCCTTCCTTCCCTCCTCTCCCCCCTTTCTCCTTCCCTCTCTTCTTCTCCTCCACCTCTTTCCCTTCCTCCTTTCCTACCACCCTTCCTTCCTTCTTATTCCCATATATCTTCCTCCTCTCTATCACTTTCATTCCATTCCATTTCAATAAATATTTTCTGAGTGCTTAATATGTGAAAGTAACTATGTTCATCACTGGGGACATCAAGATAAAACAAAAGTGCCTGTCCTCCAGGAGCTTATATTCTATTGGAGAGATCCAACATGTAAAAAGGCACATATGAATAGAAGGCAATTTGAAAAGACAAGGAGGGCAATAACAACTGAAGTGAATCTGGGAATCTCTAATGGGAAATGATGCCTGAGCTGAGCCAGAAGGAAAGTAAAGATGATGGAATACCTTCCAGACATGGCTACCTATGCAAAGGCATGAAGATGAAATGCCCAGCTCAGGAAAGAGCTAGAGGAGAGTTTGGCTGGAAAAGGGAAAGAGTAAGGCAGAATCTTGTGAAATATGCTTAGAAAAATAGGTTGCAGCCAAATGTGATAGGCTTTAAAATGCCAGGCAAAAGAGTTATCCAAAAGCAATAGGAAGCTACTGAAGGTTGAGGGGCAGAGGAATGACATGGATCAAACCCCTCTAAGGTTTAGGAAGATTATTTTGGCAGATAGATTTTTTTTAACCCTTACCTTCCGTCTTGGAGTTAATACTGTGTATTGGCTCCAAGACAGAAGAATGGTAAGGGCTAGGCAATGGGGGTCAAGTGACTTGCCCAGGGTCACACAGCTGGGAAGTGTCTGAGGCCAGATTTGAACCTAGGACCTCCCGTCTCTAGGCCTGGCTCTCAATCCACTGAGCAACCCAGCTGCCCCCGGCAGATAGATTTTTTTAAAAAGATAATACTATTAACAGAGAAACCAAGTAGAGAAGTCTATTGCAATGGTACAAGTGAGAGACAATGAACTAGGTTGATGGTTGTGTGAGTCAAGAGAAGGAGTCAGATAAGAGACATTTTGAAGGTAAAATAGATAGGTTTAAGCAACTGGCTGGATATGGAGAATGTGAGAAAGGAATGGAATTAAGAATAACTATAGGGGGCAGTTGGGTGGCTTAGTGGATTGAGAGTCAAGCAAAGTTGTGAGGTCCTGGGTTAAAATCTGGCCTTAGACACTTCCTAGCTGTGTGACCCTGGGCAAGTCACTTAGCCCCCCATTGCCTAGCCCTTACCACTCTTTTGCCTTGGAACCAATACAGAGTATTGATTCTAAGATGGAAGATAAGGGTTTTAAAAAATAAAAGAATAACTATAAAGCTACGAAGTCAAATAACGGGGAAGATAGTGGTCCCCACAAAAGAAATAGGGATGTTTGATATACCCCAAATCCCAAGGATAGAATATACTCCCTCCATCTCTGTCTGCTTTGTCGTTACTATTCATTCATGTCCTATTCTTCATGACTCCATTTGGAGTTTTCTTGCTAAAGATACTAGAGTAGTTTGCCATTTCCTTTTGCAACTCATTTTTTTAAAAATACCTTTACCTTCTGACCAAGGCAGAACTGCAGGACTAGGAAAATGAGATCAAATGACTTGCCTGAGATCACACAGGTAGGAAGCATCTGAGGCCAGATTTGAGCCCTGGTCATCCCAACTCCAGGTCTGACTCTCTATCCACTGAGCCACCTAGCTGCTCCCTCCAGCTCATTTTACAGAAGAGAAAACTGAGGCAAACATGGTTAAGCAACTTGGCCAGGATCACATAGTAAATAAGTATCCAAGGCTGAATTCGAACAAAGGAAGATGAGTCTTCCTGACTTAAGGCCTGGTACTCCATCCAATATACCACCCAGCTGCCCAAAGTCAAGAAGACTTGCATTTAATCCCTACTTCGACATTTAGGAGCTGTGACCCTAAGCAAGTCATTTAACTTCTTTCTTCCTCATTTTGTTCATCTGTAAAATTGAGATAATAATAGCACTACTTCCCAAAGTTGCTGTGTAGATCAAATGAGATAATATATGTAAAGCACTACATAAACCTTAAAGCACTCTATAACTGCTAATTGTGATAAATTGATATTCCTAAAGCACAGGTCAGATGACATTATTCCCCTTCTCAGGAAGCTTTAATGTCTCTCTATTCGCTTTATGGTAAAATACAAGTTTTTCTCTTTATCATTTAAAGCCCTTCACAATTTGACTCTAAATTCTTTGCAGGCTAATTTTTGTTACTTCCCCTCATACATTCTCTCTTCCAGCCAAATTACCCTACTTGCTGTCCCTACTCATGATATTCTATTTCCAAACTCTTTGTCTTTATACAAGCTGTCTCCCATGCCTGGAATGCTTTCTCTTATTGCCTGTGATTCATGGAAGCCTTCACTCCCTTCAAGGTTCAATTTAGCCATTCCCAAAGTGATAAATGGTCAAAGGATATAAACAGGAAGTTTTGGGAAGAAAAAAATCAAAGCTTCCAATGGTCATATAAAAAATGCTCCACTTAATAATTAAAGAAATACTTATTAAAACAACTCTGAGGTGCCACCTCACACCCATCAGATTGATAAGATAACAGAAGAGCAAAGTATCAAATACTACAGGGGATGGGGGAAATGCATTATTGTTGAAGCTGTGAATAAGTCCATTCATTCTATAGAATAATTTGGAACCATGCACAAAGAGTTATTAAAATGTGCATATCCTTTGATTCAGCAATATGGCTGCTAGGTCCATATCACAAAGAGATCAAAGAAAAAGCAAAAGGGCCCCTTGGTACAAGAATGTTTATAGCAGCTCTATTCATGGGGGCAGAGAATTGGAAACTAAGGAGATGCCTATCATTTGGGAAATGACTAAACAAGTTGTGGAATGTGATTGTAATGGAGTACTTTTATGCTATAAGAAATGATTAACAGGTTTTTTCAAAAAACTTGAGAAGATTTACATGAACTGATGAGAAGCAAAATGAGCAGAACCAGGAGAATATTATATACAGTATCAGTAATATTGTAAAGAGGATAAATTGCAAAAGACCCAGCTACTCTGATCAATACCATGATCTACAACAAAAGTAGATTCCAAAGTACTCATCCATCTTCCAAAGTACTCATCCATCTTGAACAGAGAACTGATGAATTCAGAGTGCAGATGGTAGCATATTTTTCCCTCTTTATTTTTCTTACTTTTAAAAAATCACAACACAGCTTAAGGGGAATTTTTTTAAAGGCTCAGCTCAAGTTCCAACTCCTACATGAGACCTTTCCTATCACTCAGTTGTTAGTGCTTCCTGCCCACCAAAAAAAAAAAAAAAAAAAAAAAAAAAAAAAAAAAAAGCTTTTATAGTCACTTTATAGACATTTTGTATTGAAATATCTGTGTCTGTGTGATTTCCCCCTTATAAAATTCATGCTCCTTGCAGGCAAGAACTTCGTTTTATTTTCTTTGTATGCCCAGCAGCTGGCACCATGTTTGGCATATAATAAATGACCAATAATTGCTTATTCAATTGAATAAAAAATTGTACTAGATGATTATTAAGGTATCTTACAGTTCTAACATTCAGGGATCTATGGACCAAGGAATGAGAACAAGAAAGAGCCAAGAAAAGGAAGTTTTGTGAAAAATCAGAGGAGGAGAAAGTAGTAAGGATAAGGTGGTCAAGCATGCCAGATGTTACAGAAAGGTCATAGCAGATGTTGACTGAGAAACGACCATTGTCTTTGACAGTTATGAGGTCAATGGTGACTTTAGGAGTTACATCTTTATTTTTTTTTTAACCCTTACCTTACAATACTATGTATTGGTTTCAAAGTAGAAGAATGATTAAAGGCTAGGCATTGGGGGTTAAGTGAAAGTTAGGAAGGGTCTGAGGCCAAATTTGAACCCAGGACATCCCATCTCTAGACCTGGCTTTCAACCACCTTGCTGCCCCGAATCTCCTTTTTCTGCTCCATTCTCAGGAATCATTTGGTTCATACTTTAGGACGGTGAGAGATTGGTTAGCTCAACAAATTGTCAGATTTGCCTGACTGGAAATTTTCTTATTATTTCAATAGAGACTGCAGGGAGGCTCCATGCTGGGAATTTGGGCAAGGGAGAAAAGTGGAGGCCTTAATCTGGGAAGCCCTGAGTCAGCAAGACAATAGGGCATAATTGATCCACATAAAGCCCTACATTGTTTGACAAAGAAGTCTGGACATAGTGACCTTTGGGATTTGGCTGACAGAGCACTGGTGGGTTGGGGGGAGGGGAAGGTCTCCAGAGGCCAGGGGGCACCCCTCCAGGCCCTTGTCTCTGAAACACCACTCATCCTGGCACAGCCCCTTACAAAGAGCCTCTGTCCAGGGTAAGACTGCCCAGAGGATGTGTGGACATTTCTGCTTTGAGTTGATTAGCTACTTCTTTGTGATGGGGAATAACCTGACGTAGACACTTATCCTAGTGTCCTGGCATCTTCAGAAGAATGATCTGTCCTAAACCTCACCCCCATCTCTTCTGAAAGAAGCTGAGCAGAACTATCTGAGAAGATGTCTCGGTGTTCTTCAACTCACTGACAGCCACCCCATCGCTCAATGAATCCAATGTGTCTCTTAAGTCTGCCTGTAGCTGCCCTTGGGAGTTTAACCTCTTTCCTTTCTCTCAACACCCAGTTAGGCTGACTAGAGTGATCTACCCCAAGAGAGGCCCCTGACCATCCTACCCCTCCAGCCTCTAAAGCAACCCCAGTCCAGAGAAGAGTGAATAAATATTTAGATTGGCTCCACTCTAGCACAGAAATCACAAGCTCCAGTGTGATGGGAAGGAGCCCAAGACAGGAAAGAAGATTCCCAGGGGAAAAGAACTGCTGCTAAGGACCTGGAAGGGAATGGGGAAGAGGGAGAGGGGAAGGAAAGCTGAACTACATGCATGGTGGGGGCTTGGCATGATGATTCCAAGCCCACCCCAGCATTCAGGATGCATATATACACATATACCCCAAGATGGAGTGTAGCAAGTTAAGTTGGGCTGCCATTCCAAGCACCCCATTTCTATGTGATACTCCTTTACTATTTCAAGAACGTGATTGTGAGGTGGCGCATCTGTGGTGGACAGACCCTGTTTCCAGCTGTAGTCTATCAGAATGAGTTTTCTGGAGGACTGTGTCTGGTATGGATTTGAGAAAGGAGTAATGGATTGGATAAGTGGGTAGCTCTGAGCAAGGGGAGGTGATAGGAGGGGGCAATAGCAGAGAATGGGAGGGACAAGTGAAGAGACTGAGATCTGCTTAACTGGAACTAGAGAAAGAGATGTGTGAGTGAGTTTTTGAGTGTAAAAGAAAAAGCAAATGAGAAAGAAAGTATTTGGGAGCACCTGGGGCTATTTGAGAAGGAAGATGGAAAAGTGAGAGCATCAAAGAGGAGGGAGAATGTTTGTATGAGGAGACCATGAGAGAAAAAATATTTGAGAATATCTAAAGGTATTTGAAAGGATCTGTAATTGAAATAAACTTTTTAAAAAAATAAGGTACTTCATAAGAGAGAATGCATATGAGAGACAGAAGTTAAATGAGACTTTGAGATAGAGACCGCATGTGACAAACTGTCTAAAGTTGTATGTGTAAGAACAAGGGGCAGCAACTGGCACAGAGTAGGACTGGAATTAGGAAGACCTGAGTTAAAATCTAGGCTCAGACATTTATTAACTGTGTAACCCTGGACAAGTCACGTAGCTCTGTTTGCCTTATTTTGCTCATCTGTAAAATGAGCTAGAGGAAGAAATGGCAAACTACTCCAGTATCTGCCAAGAAAACCCCAAATGGGGTCACAAAGAGTCTGAAAAGACTGAAAAACAACATGTGTATGAGACATATGTGAACCAGGCCTTGAAAGAACTTGTGCTCTGAGAGAATATGAAAAGACAGAGATCATCTGTAGGAGTTTGAGAAAGACCCTTTATAGGGCTATTAATGGGAATGCAGTTAGGAGAAAGATTGTGGGAAATGTGGGAAAGTTTCCATGTCAGATTATGTGTATGTGAGAGCTGGTAGATAAGTGTGAATTTCTCTCCCTTCCTTGCAGAGGTAGGGATGGGGGCATTATGGTGGGGAACACTATATAGACCATCAAATTTAGCTATTGTATTGGTTAGTTTTACTGAACTACTTTTTTTATACCCTCTTTGCTTTTATTGTTTATTTAAAAAGATGATGATGGATAGCTCTCTGGCCTGGGTGGGAGGGAAATATTGAAAGATGAAGGTGACATAAAAGCAAAAGATATCAATAAAAAAGTGTAGGTGTGTATAGGAGAGATAGAAAAACACAGACAGTAAGTCTGTGTGTGTGTGTGTGTGTGTGTGTGTGTGTGTGTGTGTGGACAGTGAATAAATCAATCAGTTCTGTGAAAAGGCTTACCTAGAGCATTGCTTCTAGTCCAGTGATGGTGAACCTTTTAGAGACCTTAGAGACCGAGTGCCCAAACTGCAACCTTCATGCCACATATGAGCCCCACCACCACCACCTTACCCTAGACAGGGGAAAGAGAAAGCATCCCATTGGGCTGCTGGGCAGAGGGGTGGGTGATAGGAGAAATGTCCTCAGGCATGCATGGAGAAGGGGAGGGGAGCAGCTCCCTCTGGCACACTCCAGCAGGTTTGCCAACATAGTCTAAATAGAAAAGAGCCTCCGTGCAGAAAAGCAGGAAGAGGCTACTCCATGCCCTTAGCAAGTTCATTTGAAGCCTGAGAAGACTTTGGCTCAGAGCTGGAAGAGATGAGAAAGCTTCTCCCTACACCAGGAGTCTGAGATCAATCCACAGAAACTTCTGCTTCAGGGCATGAAGAGATAGCAGGACAGGATGTAATAGCAGTTGGGAGACCACCATTTCAGGCTTCAGGGAAAGCACTAGATGGCCAACAGCAAGGAAGAGATCAAGAAGGAGCCTTCTTCATGGCTACTAGAGTGATCTGAGCCTACTTACCCTCTAGCAAAATGGTGTTGCTGAATGTATGGGAAAATTAGGAATATTGTTGAACTGTAAATTCAGCAGTGGGTTTGGGGAAAGTCTACATGACTAGAATGGGAAGGAATGGTTCCCATTCAAGAGAGATGGCAGAGCCTAACCTTTAACACACAGGGTTTAGAATCATTAGCAGAGTGATGGGTATCCCTATCTATAACAAACAAAAGGGGGGAAGGGCATTGTGCTGTGGAAAGACTTCAACTTTAGGATGCAACTGAGCATAATGGAAAAAAAAATGTACTTGGAGTTCATATGCCAACTCTGACACTTAATAGTTGTATTACCTAGTGCTTACATCTGAATCTGTTTCTTTATCTTTAAAAATTAGGCTAAAAACACTTGCTCTGCCTTCTTGCCAGAATTATATGCAGAGTGCTTTGTAAACCTTAAAACACCATTCAAATCAGAGTTATTGGTATTGGACACCTATGTTCTCATCTTTGGACCATGGACTCACTGGAAACTTGGCCATGTTGATTAGCTTCTGAAGATCTATAATGAAGACAAAGGTCACATGAGCAAATCAGATGTTGGGCGCCGCTGGGTGGCTCAGTAGATGGAGAGTCAGGTCCAGAGATGGGAGGTCCTGGTTTCAAATCTGGCCTCAGACACTTCCCATCTGTGTGACCCTGGGCAAGTCACTTAACCCCCATTGTCTAGCCCTTACCATGTTTCTGCCTTAGAACCAATATGCAGTATTGCATTGTATTGTATATAGGTAAGGGTTTAAAAAAATTCAGTTGTTTTGGTTATTTTTATATCCCTTCCAAAGGACATAGTGAGGAGTTCTATTGGCAAAGAGAAGGTAGGAAGGGGGTGAAGGATGTATTGAATATTGCATTGATCTGAATTCTGATGTCTCTTAGTGTTTTCCTTTACAATACTGTATAAATTGTTTTTGTGGTTCTGTTTATTGAATCCTGTATCAGTTCATACAAGTTAACCCAAGTTCCTCTGAATTCTTCATATTGATTATTTCTCATACCACAATAATAGTCAATTATATTCATATGCCATAATTTGATGAGCCTTTCTCCTTTTTGATGGGGATCCCCTTACACCACCCCCTCCATCTTTGACTTCTTTGGAATATATGTTCATTAGTAGTATTGTGGGGATAGAAGAGTATATACAGGTTCTAGTATGGTTCCAAATTTTTTGCCCAGAAAGGTTAAACAAATTCTCAGCACCACAGTAGTATAGTATTATACATGCCTTCCCACCACCCCTCTAGCATTTATCATTTTCTATTTTCCTCATCTTTGCCAAGCTTATGGATGAAGATGAAACATTAGAATTGTTTTCATTTTAATTTCTCTTATTATATGTAACTTGTAGCATTCTTAGTAGACAGTTTGCCTTCCTTCTTTTGAGAAACATTAATATTCTTTGACTGCTTATCTCCTGGGAAATGTCTCTTGTTCATAAAATCTCAATTCATGATTTCCCTCTCTAAATCTATCCCTTTTGTAAGTATTTTGGATAGCAGACTGTATCTGATTTTTTATGTGAAGATTTTTTTCCGGAATCAATAGCTTCTTTTCTTATTTGAGAGCATTTTGTCCCTGCAAAAACTCCTGAATTTTGGTCATCAAAATGGGCTGTTTTATCTTCCTGATCTCTGGTATCCCTGGTTGGGTTAAGAATTTTCCCCTGATGTTGTGTGGTATGCCTCCCTGTAATGTTTTAAAATCATGTGATCTTTTCATTTAGGTTGTATGTTCATTTGGAGCTTATTATAGTATGTGGTATAAGCTGTTGTTCTAAACCTAATTACTTTCAAATTGCTTTCCATTTTCCCCAATAGTTCTTGTAGATTAGGGAGTCTTTGGCCTCACAGCTGTTTTTCTTCTTGGATTCATCAAACACAAGGCGCCTATGTTCAGTTGCTTCTAGGTCTTGTCTGTCTAGTCTGTTCCACTGGTGGAACTCTTTGAACTCAATGGAACTCATTGAACTCTTCTGTTTTTATAACTGGCATGAAAAAAATTTGATAATTATTTCGCTTCATGTGCTTTGAACTTTTGAGAATCAAAAGCAGCAGAAATGTGGAGCGGTGCTATTTCTGTAAGGAACCATATGTCTTGGTATGGTCTGCAGGGACTCCATTAGAATCTGGGGGCCTGGATTCAAATCTCATTTGACCTACATGACCTCAATCAAGTTATTCAACATTTTTGAACCTCTGTTATTCATCTATGACATGAGGAGCTGAATGAGATCATCTTTAATGTTCCTTTTGGTTCTAAATCTATAATATACCCACCATTGCCATTTAACATAATTTAAACCAGTGATTCCCAAAGTGGGCGCCACCACCCCCTGTGGGGTGCTGCAGCGATCTAGGGGTGCAGTGATGGCCACAGGTGCATTTATCTTTCCTATTAATTGCTATTAAAATTTTTAAAAATTAATTTCCAGGGGGCTAAGTAATATTTTTTCTGGAAAGGGGGCAGTAGGCCGAAAAAGTTTGGGAACCACTGGTTTAAACTATTATATCAACAGATGAGTGCTGAGCCCAGGGGAGCTAAGATGCTTGCTCCCTGAGGAACCCATTTGGACCAAATCCAGACCAGATTAAAGCATAGTTGCAAAAGAAGAGTTATCTTTCTTGACATCTCTTTACATCCCTACCCTGGGAGTCCTAGGAAAGAACATTTAAAGTTTAGGTGTGGTTCTTCTCTATATGGTCTTCCCTCCTAAAAGGGATTATTAGAAAGGTACTTAAAGTACAATATATATCAGGTATAGGACAGGCTTTTTTTTCCTCCTAAAGAATGCCTAAAAAAAGAAAATGCCTAAAACACAAAAGATTCATAAGCTCCCATTGAAAAAGACTTAAAACATCCTCTTCATTGACCTGGTAACTATTTTAATCATTGCTGAGCTTCTCATCTTTCCCAGTCTTTCCCAGTTATACAAAATCCACATGCTTCTTCTGTTCTGGAGATGGCTGGAAATGATTGGTTAAAGAGAGCTAACTGAATTTTCATACCATGCAGGCAGGCCCTCCTTACAGATAGAAACTAATAAACTATCTGCTATATTCTGAAGATAGCCACACACACACACACACACACACACACACACACACACACACACACACACACANCTGAAGATAGACACACACACACACACACACACACACACACACACACACACACACACATTCTTCTCCTATCAGTTATTACCTGGCATGAGCTTCAGTGGCTATTTCCCTCTGAAGCAGCCCTGGGAAATCCCCATCAGGGAGGAAGTTGGAAGCCCTGTGGGAGGTTGGGAACCAAGCAATCTCTTCATCCAGTTAAATATTTTCTGTGTCCCTGGGGTCCTTCTGAAATCAATACTAGTGGTGGTTGGAAAAAGTCATGAGGGAGAAGGGTGGGAAAGTCAGAGGGAAGGAGATGCTTCAGAAACAGGCCAGGATGATGGGGCTTATATTCCAAACTTATCTCCCTTAAAGGCAGAAACTGCCCTGTTCTTCCAAGGGGAATCAATGGGTTCCCTTGGGGAGAAAGGAGAAAAGAGAATTGGGTCCAATGTTGGGAGAGGCTTAGGAAAGGGAATGGAATTAGAATAAGGAAAATATTCTTCTCTCTGAAGAGTCTCTCATTTTGGGGGTCTCTCATCTTCTTCAGATTCCTTATTCCAAGTACTTAATTGGGAAATTATTCAAAATACTCAATCTATACTTAATAGGAATTTATAAGCTCTTCTTGGAGATAGAAGTTCTGAGTTGAAGTCCAGTCCTGACATTTATTTACTGTGTCACCTTGATCAAGTTATTTAACCTCTCTGAGCCTCAGTTTCCTCATCTGTAAAAGGAGGTTATACACACTCCTACCTTCTGGAGTTGCTGTGAGCAGTATGTTTTATAAATCTTAAAGTACTATGCAAATATGAGATTATTAATATTTACAGAACTTAAATTAAATTTATATTAAAATTTACAGAACAATAGAGAACATAAAGATTGAAGATTATATAGGCAATAACATTAGGGATTTATAACTTAGATTAGAGCTAAGGAAAGAAAAGGCCAATTGCCCTAAAAAATGTCATTGCAGCCTCAGCAGAGTCCTAAGGGGCTAACGTTTTCTGCCAATGTTGTTAGCAAAATGGGAGAAAAAGACAATTTCATTTTTTACTTTGCACTTTCTAATCGAAAATTTATTTGATGCCTATTAGGGGCCAGAAAGGATGGATGATATCACAAAGAGATGTGGCCAGTCCATATTCCCTGTACCTCAGCTGATTTGAATTGCATTCAAAGCACTGTAAAAAATGCTATAAATACATTTAGAAGAGTTATTTTTAAAGGGAAGGAGCTGAAATTAATGCTGAGATGGATTTTTGATACCACTTGGCATATCCTTCTGGCTCAAGTCTAAGGATAGGAAATCTGGCTCTGGGTTCACCTGGCAAGAGATGAGCCCTGGAAATGAAATCTGGCCATCTCAAGTGCCTTGCCCCTGGTTGCCATTCCAGCTGACCTGAATGGAGAGAGAGAGAGAGAGAGAGAGAGAGAGAGAGAGAGAGAGAGAGAGAGAGAGAGAGAGAGAGAGAGAAAGATCAGATGGCTCAGACTGGCTGGACAGGGAGATTCCAGGAGCTAGTTATCAGAGAAAGGATTTCCTGTTGAGAGGAGGCCAGGATAAGCTTCAGTTCTGATTCACCTTCCTCTCAGGTCTTCAGGATCATGAGGAACTTGGAGCCTTTCCTTCTGTATGGGAGAGGTTGTCTTGGTTAAGGATGTTTTGGGAGGGGGTGGGGGAAGTGAGGGAACCCTGACTGGCCATCAGTTTCACCATCTTAAAAACTAATTTAAAAAAATCGTGCTCTTACATTCCCAGGGACATTGTGAAGTTAAAAGTAGCTTAGAAGCAAACAGCACTATAGAAATAAATTAGGATTCAGTGGTTTGCAGAAATTGTTTCTTTCTTCACCCACCCACTGACATTTCCTATAGAATCATCATTAGCAATAATTTTCAAGGGCATGCTAGGTAGAAAAGGCACTGTAGGATGGAATGGGAAAGCATTTATTAAGTATTTACTACGTGCCACACAAGCACTAGAAATAAAAATAGAAAAATGAAAGGTCCTACTCTCAAAGAGTTCATGTTCTAATTAGAGAAAGCAACATTAGTGGGAGGAGACCTTAGCTGTAGCGGCTACAAAGACCCCGTGGTCCTTAGGATATAGCAGAGGGATGAACAGGAAGACCCAGGGATGGGCCCTATCGATGGCAATCAATGTGAGTGGCCACATCCACCCAGTATCTAGAGGCCTGGAGAAGCCCATGCCCACAACTGTTGGTGCAGGGTGAGCTTGGAGGGATCTGAGCAGGAAGCAGACTGAGGCATTGGAAGAAGGGCATAGAGTTAGGGAAAAGAGATATAGTCTTATAAAATATAAGCCTTCAGGGAAATTATGGTCAATAATAATAATAGCAAGTGTATATATAATATAAAGATTATATATACTTATATAAAAATTATATATTATATAAAGATTATATGATATATGCNCATTAGTGGGAGGAGACCTTAGCTGTAGCGGCTACAAAGACCCCATGGTCCTTAGGATATAGCAGAGGGATGAACAGGAAGACCCAGGGATGGGCCCTATTGATGGCAATCAATGTGAGTGGCCACATCCACCCAGTATCTAGAGGCCTGGAGAAGCCCATGCCCACAATTGTTGGTGCAGGGTGAGCTTGGAGGGATCTGAGCAGGAAGCAGACTGAGGCATTGGAAGAAGGGCATAGAGTTAGGGAAAAGAGATATAGTCTTATAAAATATAAGCCTTCAGGGAAATTATGGTCAGTAATAATAATAGCAAGTGTATATATAATATAAAGATTATATATACTTATATAAAAATTATATATTATATAAAGATTGTATGATATATGCTATATGTAATACATATATGCTCCATGTAATGAATAATATTAAATATATTATACATAAATAAAATAATAAAAAATAATAAAATTACTAGGAGCTATTAGGTGATGCAGTGAATAGAATACTGGTTATGAATTCAGTAAGACTAATTTTTTGAATTCAAATCTACCTTCAGATTCTTCCTAGCTATGTGACCCTGGGCAAGTCACTTAACTGTTTGACTCATTTTCTATAAAATGAACTGGAAAAGGAAATGATAGATTATTCCAGGATCTTTGCCAAGAAAACCCAAAATAAGGACACATAGAGTCAGACTGAACAATGACAACAAAAACAACTAACATTTATACAGCATTTTAAGGTTTGCAAAGCACTTAAAAAATACCATCTCATTTTACTCTGAACAACAACCCCATAAGGTAAGGTATTATTATCCCCATTTTGCAAATGGAGAAACTGAAGTAGATGGAGGTTAAATGACTTACCCAAAAGTCACTCAGCTAGCAAGTGTTTGAGGCTAGATTTGAACTGGAGTCTTTTTGACCACAGGGCAACGTTGAACAGTGGGGAAGAGCACCAGACTTGGAGTCAGAGAACTTAGGTTCAAACCCTGCCTCCAGTGGTTACTACCAATGTGACCCTGGGTCCATTGCTTAACATCCCTGGATCTCACTTTCCTCATCTCTAAGCTTGGACCAAAGGACCTCTAAGGTCCCTTCTAACTCCTCCTAATCCTGTGAATCCCATGTGCTAAAAGTCAGATCAATGACACACACGAGATGTCAGAAGAGTTCAGAAATGAGGCCTCAGCAGGGATTTGGAAAATATCCCATGCTTCATGGATGAGGTGGACCTGAATTGGGCCTTGAAGAATGACCAAATTGAGAGGAATAGAGGAGGAGATGCCAACCAAGCATGAACACTGACATGGAGGCCAGAAAGCATGTGATATATTTGGAGAAAATAAGCCAGTTTGGCTAGGAGAGAAGGGTTTATATAAGAAAATAGTTGCTGTCAAGGCTGAAAAGGTGAATTGGAGCTAATTATTGAAACCTCTAGTGCCAAACTAAGAAGTTTATACTAGCTGCAATAGGAGAGCCCCCACCCTTTGCTCTGCCCCCTTTTTTCTACCTGCTATCCTGACTCACAATTCAGACCAGGAATTGGTAACAGGAAGAAGCTCTTGCCCTGTTGTGAATGCCATTAACAGTCCTGTCTGGAAAAGGGGAAATAGAAGGGAAAGGAAATTTATACTAGCCATGTCTCTTAAGTAACTGGCTCTCATTATCACAGGGGCGGAAGGAAAGCAGCAGCTGCAATACCTGCCCATCTCTGCCCTTAAAATCCTGTCTTGCCCTTTGCCTAAGACACCCAGCCTTCTCTTCACCCTGTAGCTGCAAGGAGCAGGATGACAGAGGGAGGTGGAGAACCCAATCCTGGAGTAAAATAAATGTTTGTTGAGTGAATGAATTCACTATGAATAATTGATACTCAGATAATTGAAAGTTATAGAGTCATAGAATTTTAGCACTAGCAGGGACCTTAGAGATGGTTTCAATGATGGAATGTAACATACTTGGAAAATGAAATATTTTCTTCTGGTAGAAGCTTTGCCCTCTTAAATGATTTCATTGGAGAAACTAAGACTGAGAAGCCTGTGGCATGATCTGACCCAGGAGGATCTAGAGTACTTGGAAGTGGTGGGTTTTTTTTTTCCTTTTTTTTAAAAATTCTTGTTTTAAATGGAATTTGCCTGGATGGGTACATCCTATACTAGTGCCTATTATAAACCCTCATTCCTCAGTAAACCGTTCCATAAATTGCTGTCATTAAAAAATTAATCACCTTTTGATCAAGCTAGTGATGAATCTCTTTTAGGACTTAGCTAGACTGTAGGAGGTTTCTGCCTTCTCTCTTGGCTGAGCTGGGGCCACTGTGTCCCCTGGGACATCCTTGTCCAGCCTTGGGATGGGTGCTCTCCTAGGGTAGCTGAGGATGTGGAAGATGGCCTCTACTGATCTTGACCTTTCTCTTCCCACTCTTTTCTTCCTCTCCTCATTCAGGATGTAAAGATCTTTCGAGCCCTGATCCTGGGTGAGCTGGAGAAAGGCCAGAGTCAGTTCCAGGCTCTCTGCTTCATTACAAGGCTACATCACAACGAGATCATTCCCAGTGAGGCTATGGCTAAACTTCGGCAAGTAAGTGGCCCAAATCCAGACTACCATAGCTCCATAACTAATTCCCCAACCTACCCTGGCCCTAATACCAAGAGCCCAGATCCATGACAATTCAACTCCCCACCTTGGCCCAAATCCATACCCACCAAACAGAGTCTCAGCTCTGCATCCCTCCCAGGCCTACCCCTGAAATTTACCCATATCCCCAAACCCTGGGACCCCAAATTTCTGCCTCAATCCAGTTTGTCCTATTACCCTACCCTCCATTTTCTCTATTAAACTAATAGACCTAGTACCAACCAAATGTCCATCCCTTTTTGAGCTTTCAAAATCCCAGGACTCTTCCCCCAAGCTCTTCTTTAGTCCTTAAGACCATACATGAGAATTTCCCCCACTGTCTCCTTACTCTTATACCACTGTCCACTTCCTTAGATTCAAAATGGAATGCTTCCCCAAGGCTATTCAGATATTGGGTGGGGGGCATTATGGAGTAAAAGAAAGGGGATAGGTATTATATCTCCCACCCTCTGACTCCATCAAAATGTCTTAAAAATCCCACTCGGGGCCCAATATATTGAAAACAGGTTCCTCTTGCTGGTGGCCAACCCACCTCACTTCTCTCTCCCTCCAAAACCCATTCAAGTCTAGGGGAAAGGAGAAAGAAGAAAGGAATAGCAAAAAAGAAGGGGCCACACTATCTCCTTGAACTCAGCCCCTGAAAGAAAGTTTGTACCCCAGAATTCCAAGTGTGGGAAATGAAGACTGTTGATAGTTGAGGCTTTTGAGAGAAGGCATACAAATTGTGTAAGGGAAAACGGACCACAAGTACATTTGCCCTACTTCCTCCCCTCCCCATCTCACCCATTCCCAACAGAAAAACCCTCGAGCAGTCCGTCAGGCGGAAGAGGTGCGGGGTCTGGAACAGCTCCACATGGACGTGGCAGTCAACTTCACCAAGGGAGCGTGGCTGAGCCCCCACATCCATAACGTGTGTGCCGAAGCTCGAGAGGCCATTTACACCCGAGAAGAGGACGCCAAGTTCTGGATGGAGAGAGGTCAGGCAGATAGCCTTTCCAGCATATGGACTCTGACCTTAGGGAACTCTCTAATAGACATAGAAATTCATGCAGAAAGACCAAGTACAAGGGCTAAGCAATGGAGGTTAATTGACTTGCCCAAGGTCACAGAACTGGGAGGTGTCTGAGGCCAGTTTTGAACTGACTCTTAATCCTGAGCCACCTAGCTGCCCCTTAAATAAAATAAAAAGAATTAGAAGACCCTCCCATGTTATAGATGAAGGCCAGAGAAGTGACAGAGCTGGGTTTCAATCTCAGTCTTCTGACACCCAGTCCAGGGCTCTTAAAATCTAGGCTTTCAGCTCAAGATCCAAGAGTTGGAATCTCCCTAACATAAAGGCCGTGGGTTAGTTTCTCCTCTCCTTGGATCAGGTCCTCTGGACTCCTAGCCGAGAGCGGGGTGGCCTGGGGCCTGGACAATGCCCAGTGTGGGCCAAGGCTTCAGGACCCAGCTCCAAAGTCATAAATGAGGACAGGAAAACAACCGAGGGTGGAGGGAGGCCTGAGAAGAGGAAGGTTCCTTTCCCATCCCTCTCATCTTTCTCCAACCCATTCTCCCACAGGTGTGGATGGCTCCATATTTGAAGCACTGCCATCACAGCCCGCTGACATCTCCAGCCTACGGCGCTGTAGGCATGTCGGGGACCGATGGAGACCTTGCCTCTGTCACTATGGGCTCAACTTAGCCTGGTATCCCTGCCTGCTCAAATACTGCCACAATCGGGAACCTAGCGGCCGCCTCTCCTCCTATAAGTGTGGCATTCGAAGCTGCCAAAAGAGCTATAATTTTGACTATTATGTGCCCCAAAAACAACTCTGCCTTTGGGACGAGGACACCTAGCCTGGGTGGGGGGCACTGAGCTGGGGAGGGGAGAGGTGAAGTGCTCCTCTCCTGGGAGCAGAGAAAGGGGCTACAAAGCCTCTCCTTTCCTCACTCATCCAGCTGGAACAATCTCAGGCCCCTTGCTCTTTGACTGTGAAAAGGGATGTGGCTAATATCAGGGTTAACTTAAGATCCATCACCCCTTCTCCTCTCCTTCCTCTTCTTTGGGAGAAGGGCAAGAACCCACTCTAGACCCCTCCCCTTTAACATTTTCAAGTAACCAAAATGTGACCATTTCTTTTATTTTACTCTTTGAAGGCTCACACCTTAAGAGGACCCTACCCTCCAGGGGGAAGAGAGGGGAAGTCTAATGAATTCCCTGTCTGCCCTGTCCCCCTCCCCCACACTCATTCCTCTCCCTCACTTAGAAGGAACTCATCCTGAAAGGGCTTCTGTTTGACACCCCCCACCCCAGCGAGAGAACTTCTGGGGCCATTTTCCCTCGACAGGCGTGGGGCAGGGGTTGTGGGTGACATCAATGAATTACTCAGAGGTACCAAGGGAAAGAGGGGTGACGGCTGGAGAGGATCACAAGCCATAGTCCTCACCCCTTAGAAAACCAGGGATATGGGTGGTGGGGAGGGGAGGGTGCTTAGATCCCCCCACAAACCCGCCCAACCACAGTGCCTTTATCCTCCAGATCAGGACCTGCCAAACCAGCAGCATTGCCAGCAATCGTTTTTTCCATTTCCTAAGATTATTTTTGTAAGGCTCTGGGGGGGCAGGGAAGGGGCAAATTCCAGATTTTTAATGCAAAGTATTTATCATTTGTACCAGAAATAAAAGAAGTTTTTACTTTATCAATATGACGGGTCTGACCACTTTGGAGTGGGGAGACTCCCATGTCACATATTGGACATAACATTGAACCAATGCTGCCCTCTGGTGCTCAGAGAATGCCATGCAGACCCTCGGCGGCTGAGCCAGAAAATACTATTTTAATTTGAATTGCTTTAAATTCATGTAACTTTATTATGAATTTTACAAATAGCAAATCTTTTTATTATTGCTTTTTATTAATTCCTACTGTGTGTCTGCCCTGAGCGAGGAGTTATAGAAGAAGATACGGGGGAGTACAAGAAGATGTCTGGGCTCTAAGTTTAGAAGATAATAATTATAATAATAGCTGGCATTTATAGAGTGCCTACTGTGTGCCAGGCACTTTACGATTACCATCTCATTTGATCTTCACAACAACCATGGGAGGTAGGTGCTATTATTATTCCCATTTTACAGGTAAGGAAACTGAGGTAAATAGATTTAAGTGACTTGCCTAGGGTCACACAGAGAATAAATGTCCAAGGCTGATCTGAACTCAGATCTTTCCAACTCCGGACAAGGTGCTCTGATCTGCTGCCATCTAGCCACGGGTGTTACAGACATGCTCTCATTTGATCCTCACCACTCTAGTAGGTAGCTGGTATTTTACAGTGGAGGAAGACGCTCATGACACAATAGTGAGCAATACAAGACAGTATTCAATGTTGGTCTGAAGATAGAATATCCCCATAAGATTGTAAATTGGGTTGGAAGGGACCTTTGAAGTAATCTAGTCATCATTTTACAGGGCAGGAAACTGAGCTTCAGAAAAGGGAGACACAATTTTAGGAAGTGGCAGAATTGGAATCCCAAACCAGGTCTTCAGACTCTGTAGCCAACATTCCTTCCATTCTATCATTCTATTCCCTATAGTGAAATCTCTTTGAAAAGGGGGAAAAATATGCACACACACATACAAATGTACATATGTGTGTGTAATATACGTATATAATGTATATATGTATAGAGCAAGATATCCTGAAAAAGAGCATCATTGGTTATCGGTCACACTCAGGTTTGCATAGGAATGATTTAAGGGGGAAATGCAAGCTACATTTGCATCAATACAAGTGTATTAATTTTGGTTGGTCAGACATTTTCAGTTAGGTCTAATTCTTCATGAACCTATTTGGGATTTTCTTGGCAAAGATACTGGAGTATTTTGTCATTTCCTTTTCCAACTCATTTTACAGATGAGGAAACTGAGACAAATATGGTTAAATGACTTGTCCAGGGTCACACAACTAGTAAGTGTCTGAGGCCAGATTTGAACTTAGAAAGATGGGTCTGCCTGACTCCAGACCTAGCCCTCTATCTACTGTGCCACTTAACCTCTCCTATTAAAAGGAAACGCTAGCGTTTTTTTGTTTTTTTTTATTGTTTTGGTTTTGGAGTTTTTTAGACCATCAGATCCAAATATTGTGATTTTTATCAAAACAGAGGATTCCTGGTGTGGAAATGCCTTCCATTGCTACAGATGGACAATACAGCAATCTTAGACAGTAGTCTGGGGTCTCAGAGCCTAATTGACTTGCCCATGGTCACACAGCCTGTGTTAGAATCTAGACTTGAAGACTTCTGGACTTGTAGACCAGGCTGCTATCCATGATCACAGGTTGACTCTCAAATGCTAAATTATGTGATGTAAATTGTTTCTATCAGTCACTGAACGCAGAAAGTTGTTGTTTGTCCTTCATTTTAAAAAAAAGACCAATGACAGCACTTGTGATGTCATCACAGATTTGGGAAGTTACTACATAATCCAATCCCCTCATTTTACATCTGGGGAAATTGAGGCCAAGGGAAGAAAGCAATTCAATCAAGGGTTACAATCAGGAAACTTTAAGATGCTTATTCAGTTTTAAGAGATATTTAGTTATTAATTATTTCTGTAAGTGTTTTGGTTCCATTTTCTGGGAATTAAATCTATCTCTAAAATTTATTAGGAATCATCAATCTAGAAACTGCAGAGATCATCTAATCCAATTCCTTCATCTTACCAATGAGGAACCTGACGCTAAAGATCATTAAGTGATTTATCCAAGGTCACACAATTTGTATCAAGTAGGATTTGAACCCAGGTTTTCTGACTCCAAAGCCAGTGCTCTCCCTATGCACTATCTATGCCAGTGGTTCCCAAACTTTTTTGGCCTACCACCCCCTTTCCAGAAAAAATATTACTTAGCCCCCTGGAAATTAATTTTTTTATTTTAATAGCAATTAATAGGAAAGATAAATGCACCTGTGGCCATCATCGCCCCCCTGGATCACTGCAGCACCCACCAGAAGACAGTGGCGCCCACTTTGGGAATCACTGCTCTATGTGCATAACCCTGGGAAAAACATAGGCAGGAATGAAAAAATCCCAGATAGTGTCATGCCATTGATAAATAACAATCCTTCCTAACTCGCCAATAATAATGAAGTAACTCAATTGGCCAGTTACACTCTTGGGATCTTATGCACTGTGACTTTATTGTCAGAGAAATAAAAATTTATATTTCAGACACCTTCCCTAAAGCAACCATTTCTATTCCCCAGTCTAGTCCTTTTAGCTTTCTTAATATTCATTTTGGATGATGGTTAAATGTTTTTAAGCCATTTTGTATGCTCCACCTATAAAAAATTGTTGAAAGTCTGCCATTTGCTTCCAGAGCCTTAAAGAAGTGAGTTATTGGAAATGGTTGAGTTTTCAGATAGTTAAAGGTTTATTCCTTTAAGCAACACATTTTTAAAGCTTTAATCATTTGGAAATCTCTGTATTGTATTGTATGTATTGTAGACCTCTGCCTCTGGAAGGGTCAGAGCCCTTCTGACTCTGTGGCCCGGTGAGGTAGTAATCCAGGACTCAATCCAAGTCCCCAGTATCCCATTCCCATTCACTTTCCACAGTAACATGCCACTGCTAGGTGAATTCAGACAAGGGGTGAGGGGAGGAGAGGGGACTAGTATGGCCTAGAATAGTCAAGGAAGGTTAATGGAAGAGGTGGGTTTACCTGGACCTTTAAAAAGGAATAGAATTGGAGGTAGCTGGGTAGCTCAGTAGATGGAGAGCCAGACCTAGAGACTGGAGATCCTGGGTTCAAATGTGGCCTCAGACACTTCCTAGCTGTGTGACCCTGGGCAAGTCACTTAACCCCCATTGCCAAGCCCTTACTGCTCTTCTGCCTTAGAACCAATACACAGTAATGATTCTAAGGTGGAGGGTAAGGATTAAAAAAAAAAAGAAATAGAATTTAGATAAGGTAGCTAGGTGGCTCAATGGATAAGGCACTAGGCCTGGGAATCAGGAGACTCATCTTCCTGAGCTCAAATCTGGCCTCAGACATTTCCTAGCTATGTGACCCTGAGCAAGTCATTTCACCCTGTTTGACTCAGTTTCCTTGTCTGTAAAATGAGCTGGAGAAGGATATGACAAACCACTCCAATATCTGCCAAGAAAATCCAAAATGGGGTCACAAAAAGTCAAGTTATATGCCTGAAAAACAACCAAACTAGAATGGGACTTGCATACATTTCCCACTGTTAGTAGTCCGGCCTCAGCCAGAAAAGAAAGAGAGGAGAGCTTCAAGCCTTCCTTAGAATTCCCCTTGTGTCTGTGAACTCTTGGAGCCTTAGCCAACAGATCACAAGCTCAGGCAGGCCCTTTTCCTCTGAAAAGCCCTCAACTGTAGACTCGGCAGCAGCCTAGAAGGCTGCTTCTCCAAACCCAGTGTCGATAAATTCAGAGAGGCTCACCATAAGTGGGCTGGCCACAAGCTGGTGAGTTTTTCAGCCTCAACAGTTCATGGATCTGTCTGTGGAAGGTAGGTTTGCTAGAGTGACTGTTCACATCAATGATGCCAAGGACCTTCAAAGTACTGAAATATTCTTCCCGGCGGGAGGTGTTGGGTTCAAATGTAGCCTCAGACACTTCCTAGCTGTGTGACCCTGGGCAAGTCATTTCATCTGCATTGCTTAGCCCTTACCACTCTTCTGCCTTGGAACCAATTCACAGTATTGATTCTAAGATGGAAGGTAAAGGTTTTAAGGGGAAAAGCCCCTCTAGAGGTTCCCCAGATGAGGAGGCTAGGCTGCATGGACCACCACAGTCCTTATGCCCCCAAGCCTTACTAGGCATGATTACTGTGCTGGAACTGGTCAGCTAAATTCTAGGTGGGCTGAAGGGAGGGTGTCACCCTGGAATGGAGCTATTCAGATGTGTATGAAGATTTCTTCTGCACTCTCCACAAACCAATGAAAAGCATTTCCAAATCTCTGGAAGATTTCGTTCATATTTTCCATGGACCAAGCCAAAGCAATTGCATATCTCAGGGTGCCAGAGCCAGTGGCCTTTGAGGGGTGAAGGGAAGCAAAGGAGGACTTGGAAATTCCTAGGCATAGGTCTGCCCATCGTGGTGCCACCAAGGACCTCCGCAGCCTTCTGCCCCTGCTCTTTCCCTGCGCCATCCTGGCAGGCTGAAATAGAGAACACAAGTTTGCATGGAGACAAGCAGGAAACCATCTATACAGTATGATTCCAACAGCCTGGGAAGGCCTCATTCTCACCCATCCCCAAATCTCTCTCTAATGAACCATCTTTGATGTCTAAAATTCTCACCATCAGGCTGAGTTACAGCAAAATCATCTCCCAAAAGACCTCTGTAAGATGTGTGCGTTACCTGGGAGAGGTGATGGACTAACCCTGTCCTCTCTCCCCTCTGACCTAGGACCATCAGCCAGCTGTCACTAAACAGGGAGCAAGGTCCTAAGGGAAAGAAAAATGTGTGATTCAGAGTTTGGGGGTATCACCAGAGTGGGGGGGGTGGTTTGGGGGGACTGTGTTCAAGAGTATGGGATAGGGCGAGAGTTTCACAAAGTAAGGGTGAGCATGGAAAAGAAAGCAAAAGGAAATGGGTGAGGCAGCTGGGTAGCTCAGTGGATGAAGAGCCAAACCTGGAGACAGGAGGTCCTGGGTTCAAATCTGTCCTCAGACACTTCCCAGCTGTGTGGCCCTGGGCAAGTCACTTAACACCCCATTACCTAGTCCTTACCACTCATCTGCCTTGGAACTAATATGTATAGTTTTGGTTCTTTTTTTTAAACCCTTATCTTCCATCTTAGAATCAATACTGTGTATTGGTTCCAAGGCAGAAAAGCAATAAAGACTAAGCAATGGGGTTTAAGTGACTTGCCCAGGATCACACAGCTAGGAAGTGTCTGAGGCCACATTTGAACCCAGGACTTCCCATCTCTAGGCCTGGCTCTTAACCCACAGAGTCACCCAGCTACTCCCCATAGTACTGATTCTAAGATGGAAAGTAAAGGTTAAAATAGAAAGAATTAATACTATATATTAGTTCCAAGACAGAGAAACAATAAAAGCTAAGCAATGAAGGTTAAGTGACTTGCCCAGGGTCACACAGCCAGGAAGTGTCTGAGGACAGATTTGAACCCAGGACCTCCTGTGTCCAGGTTTGGCTCTTAATCCACTGAGCCACCCAACTGCCCACCACAGTATTGATTCTAAGATGGAAGGAAAAGGTTTAAAAAGAAAAAAAAAGGAATGGGGAAGAAAAATTCCCCTGGGACCTCAAACAGATAATATAGGGTACAAGAACCCTTTCCTGAACCTCTGGCTCTCTACAAGGTACCCCATTCCTTCCTGCCCTACCTGCCCTCCAAGCCTGCCCAGGGTGATTCCAGTCTCCACTGGGACTTCCTAAGAGCAGCATCCAGGTTCAAGAAGGCATCAGGAGGGTGTAGCTACGTGAACATAAACCTGCATCCCCTTTGCATCTCCCTCCGATCTCATGATATGATGTATTCTCAGGCTTTTTACAAGTTCACATGTGACTACACTCTCTGGGCTCTGCTCTCTCTCCCTGGACCTCATTCCCTGCCTTTGACTGTCTGAGCCAGAAGTGGACGCTGAACAGTGGGGGTTGGGAGTGGGGCAGGGAGTCCTACAGAGGCTGAGGCAGGGAATAGGGAAGGGTTCCTGCAAGCTTCCCTGACCCAAAGGAGTCAGGAAGATTCTAGAAACTGAGAGAGGAGTATCAAAGCTTCAGAGAGGTCACCCATGTGCCAGTTCTAATCCCAGAGTTCAGGAACAGACTAGGGAGAACCTGCCAAGTTTTGCAGTAGGTAAGAGGATGCTTTGGAGGGGAGAAATGGGGGGTGGGGGAGTGGGAGGTGGGGACAGATCTACCAAGGAAAATTTTTCCAAATCCAAAAGGCAGGGAATTCTTTCGAAGGGTCATTCCAGGACCTGTGACATATTTTTTAGGTAAGAATTTCTATGCCCTAGGTTCCTATTTAATTACATTTATACCATGCTTGGTAGTTTACAAAGCTCTTTACATATATTATCCCTTTTGATCCTCACCAAAAAAAATACCCTGTGATATAAACACTACAGCTAATTATTATCTTCATTTTACAGAAGGGGAAACTGAGATTGGAACTTGCCCAGAGGTAATAAGAGTCTAAGAGAGGTTTTAAATCTGTCTTCCTCACAGTCCAGCATTCTGTCCTCTTCAACACCTAGGGGTCTATTTATGCCTCAGAAAAGGGGAAATGGAGATAATTGGGAGGAATTTGAGGGGCTCCCAAAAACTAGAACCTGGCTAATCAGAAAAATCCTTGAGCAGCCAAAGGAAATCAGGAACATAATAACAGTGAACCAGATGGCCTCAAAGGTCCTTTCCAACTCTAAGGTTCTGTAATGACCAGGCCACAAGGTATAAGATTGGACATCTGACCATCCTGACCACAACCACAACCTCTGGCTTGATTTGCCAGTAAGTAGAAGGATTTGTTCTGAGGTATTCAGCTAAAAGTTGTTTGCAGCATCCTCCGATGGAGGTATTGAAAGGACCTTAGAGAGCACTTCATATACCCCCCTCATTTTATGGAAGAGTAAACTGAGACCCAAAAAGGAAAATGACTTGCTCAAGGTTACTTAACTAGTTAGTGCTGGAGGCAGAATTAGAACCCGGGACTGAGTTCCCATTCATAGGAGCATTATCATTACAACAACTCATACTTCTATAGCTTACAAACTTGTTTCCTCACAACTATTCTGTGAAGTAGGTAGAAGTTATAAGTATTAACCTTATTTATTATAAAGGGAAAATGCCTGAGGAGGCAGTATGGCTCACAGGAAAGAGCACAGGAGTTGAAGTCAAAGGATCGCTTACTACTAATATGACTATGATAAAGCTCTTTAGTTCAGTTTCCTCCTCTGTAAAATGGGGACAGCTAGGTGCTGGACCAGGAGTCAGGAAGACTCATCTTCAAATCTGGCTTCAGACACTAGCTGTGTGACTCTGGGCAAGTCACTTAACCATGTTTGCCTCAGTTTCTTCATCTATAAAATGAGCTAGAAAAGAAAATAGCAAAACACTCCAGTGCCTTGGCAAAAAAGGGGGAGGGGGGTCATGATGAGTCAGACATGACTGAATAAACAACTGAACAACAACAACAAATAAAGTGGGACAATTAGATTACAAATGAGATTCATAACCCGGGATCTGTTCATTTTTTTTAGTTTTTATAATGATTTCAATATAGTTGGTTTTCTTTGTAATCCCATATATTTTATTTTATGCATCTACAAATATTATTTTGATGAGGAGTCCATAAGCTTCCCTAAACTGCCACAAAGCTCCACGGCAAAAAAAAAAAAAGTTAAGAACTCCTGCATTAGAGGTCCTTTAAGGTCCCTCCTAGCTCTATGTCTATGATCCTGTGACTTGCCCAGGATCACACAGCTAGTATGTCTTAGAGATTGGGAGCTGGGGAAAAAACAGGGAAAGGTGAAAAGTAGAAAACTAGGATGTTCCATGCAGTTCAGTGAGTGGTGATTGAGCAGACATGACATGCTGGTTACCAGGTACTGTTCCCAACCCTGTGAAGATTTCAGAAGAAGCGAAAGGCATCATTTCACCTTTGAATAGCTGACAAGACAAAGTTAGAATGTGAAATAGTTATCAAACAGAATAAAGCAAAAGTTACTGAATCTTAAGTGGTCACTGAAATTCAGAGAGAGGGAAAGATTCATTTGTACCAGATCCCTCTTATAACAGGGCTCCCTGATCATGTATCTTAGATGATTCTAGGATAATGATGGTAATGATGAGGTTAATATGGTGATGGTGATGATAGTAATGATGATGGCAAATGGAGATGGGGATGGGGATAATGGTGGTGGTAGTGGTGTGGATGCTGATGCTAAAGTCTCACTGGAGAAGTCTACTAAACAACAGGGTTTTATAATAGAACTTTTTCCAGCACCAAGGACAAAGCCAACAATAAAATCCAGATTCGGAAGCCCCAATGCTCACCTTTGTCTTAATGGTTTTGCAGAAGTGTCAAAATCATAGCTCACAGGAGGCAAGCAGCCTGCAAAACTCCTATTCCAGCATCAGATTAAAATGTAACTTTGGAAATGTTTAGCAAAATAAATAAAAATCACAATACAACATAGATAAAGTTAATTTGTGGTTTTCCAATTCAATGTGTAGCCTGTATGGATCAGTTTGAGTTTAACACTCCAGAGGATGTTACAGATATCCTATCTACAGCTTGTTTGTATATAATTGTTTGCATGTTGTGTCCTCCATTAAACTGGACTTTTTGAGAGCAAAGACTGTCTTTTGCCTTCCTTTGTATCTCCACTGCATCACTCAATGCTTGACAAATAATAGGTGCCTAATGTGTGTTTAATGATATAATGACTTACTAGTTATACAAGAATGGCACCTCCAATTGTATTTTATAAAGCATCAAATTCTTTGTTGTTCAATCATTTTTCAGTGGTGTCAGACTCATTGTGACTCCATCTGGGGTTTTCTTGGCAAAGATACTAAGATGGTTGGCCATTTCCTTCTCCAGGTCATTTTACTGATGAGGAAACTGAGTTAAACAGGGTTAACTGACTTGTCCACACATCAAGTTCTAAAGATATGGTTGTGGTAATAGTATGATAACAATGACATTGTTTGAGTTGTAGTCTTGAAAATTGTCATTCTAGTACTTGAGGACCTGGGCCTTCACCTTTTAATCTGCCACTGACAAGTTGCATGAGACTGATTGTCAGTCAAACTCTCCTCAGTTTCCTCATCTGTAAGATGAGAGAATTGGATTAAATGATCTCTAAGGTTCCTTTCAATTCCCCAAATTTATGATCTATTCTTTTAGATTGGAAAAGAATTTAATGGAGTTCTAGCATGTGCACACATGTGCTCACACACACACACACACACACACAAACACACACACACACACACACTCTTTCTCTCTCAAGGGTTGTGTGTAAAAACAAAAAAAGAGTTGTATGTAAATCAGGGTTGGTTTGAACTGGAACCCTTACCTATGTATTCTCCCATCCACAGAACAAAGCTTACATACACACCATCAATTTCTTGAAAATTCTAGGAAACATTAAGAGACTGAGTACCTCTTAATTTAAGCGGTAGATAGCACTGTATTTGAAAAGAGCATTGGATTTGAGGTAAATAGCACTGTAACTGAAAAAGAAATTAGACTTGAAGTCTGACTCTGAAATTTACTAGCTGGGCAACCTTGAATTATAGAATCTCTGAGTTTCAGTTTCCCCATCGGTAAAATGGGTGTATTGATACTTTTTCTACCTACTCTGCAAAAGAAAAAGAGTTTTGTGAGCTTTAGAGTTATAGTAATGTGAATTACCATTGTTACATCAAAAGTAGGTCTAGAGATACCCAGCAATGGATAAATATTGCAAAGAGGCTGATTTAGGTTTGACAAAGGAAAAAATTTTCTTATAATTAATAGAAGGACTACTTGCATCAGTCGATGTAAAAAAAATCACTATAATTTTACTTTGAAATAAAGTAAAATTGTCTTAATGGTTTTGCAGAAGTGTCAAAATCATAGCTCACAGGAGGCAAGCAGCCTGCAAAACTCCTATTCCAGCATCAGATTAAAATGTAACTTTGGAAATGTTTAGCAAAATAAATAAAAATCACAATACAACATAGATAAAGTTAATTTGTGGTTTTCCAATTCAATCCCATCCACTATTTTCTTTGCTTTATGATTTAAAAAAAATACATTGCATCAATGGACATAGCTTGGTCCTTGGAGATAGTCTTAATTTCTGGTCCTTCTATTAAAGCTGATCAAAAGTGGAATGGTCTGTTCATAAGTAGAGAGTTTCTTCTCACAGGGGTCCTTCAATAATGACTTGGATGACCACTTTTTAAGAATGTTTTAGAGAGATTTTTTTTTTACGGCATGGGTTGGACTAAATATATCCACTGAGCTGACATATGTACAGAGCTTTGAAAACACTATATAAATACTAGGTATTGCCATTAGTTGTTAAATGGACACAACTTCGCAAATCTGAAGTTTCTTATATTATGAATTTTCAAGTCAAAATCTGCCTTCCCCAAATACCACAAGAGGGCACCAGGAGTCCAGGTTTGCAGACCTGAGGAGTCAAGCATTCTAAGGGCCTAATCATGGAACACTATGGCTTCCATCAAACTGTAGGAGCATTGAAAAAAGGGGCACCTGGTTGTCCTGAAATCTATGGACAAAGGTTGTCCCTAAAGTGTAAACAGTCTTCCTGTAATCAATCATATTAGACTACTGCTTTGGAGAAGAGGGGTGGTAATTGGGGGCACACAAGAGAATCATGAGGGCTTTTTAAATGCATGATATATTTCTTTTGGAGTGTCCAGGAGTTTGCAGGGAGGACTAGCACCTCTGGTGTGAGGGTTTGCTGAGCTCTTTTCAAGGCTGCTCTTCCGTCTTTGGTGTCCACCTATCAACAGGTCTCACCTATGGTTCTAAGAAGCTGGAGCATGTGCAGCAGCCATCCCCCAGTAAAATCCCCTCAACAAATGGGCAAAACCATATTAAGGGTAACTGAAAACCTATTGGTGAGTTAGAGGGGATGTCTACCCCAAGCATATGAAGACTTCCTCCAGGAAGAATGTTCAAATGAGAACAACCATTCCAATGGTCATGAAGGTGGCTGAAGCAGGCACTGTGGAGCACTTAAGAGATTGATCAGACATCAGAGAAGCCAAGGTTATCCACTGCATCCCAAGCCATTGCCAGTCGTCTTTGTGTGTGTGTGTGTGATTTGAAAACATTTATTTAATTAATTAATTTTGAATATTTTTCCATGGTTACATGATTCATGTTCTTTCTCTCACCTCCTCCCACCCCACTCCCATAGCCAATGAGCAATTCCACTGAGTTTTACATGTGTCATTGATCAAGACCTATTTCTATATTATTAATATTTGCATTAGGGTGATCATTTTAGAGTCTACATCCCCAAACATATCCCCATCGACCCATGCGAACAAGTAGTTGTTTTTCTTCTGTGTTTCTACTTCCACAGTTCTTTATCTGGATGTGGATAGCATTCTTTCTCATAAATCCCACAGAATTATCCTGGATCATTGCATTGCTGCTAGTAGAAAAGTCCATTATGTGATTGTACCACAGTGTATCCGTCTCTGTGTATAATGTTCTCCTGGATCTGCTCCTTTCACTCTGCATCAATTCCCGGAGGTTGTTCCAGTTCACATGGAATTCCTCCAGTTTATTATTCCTTTGAGCACAATAGTATTCCATCACCAACAGATACCACAATTTGTTCAGCCATTCTTCAATCAAAGGGCATCCCCTCATTTTCCAATTTTTTGCCACCACAAGGAGTGTGGCTATAAATATTTTTGAACAAATCTTTCCTTATTAACTCTTTGGGATATAAACCCAGCAGTGGTATGACTGGATCAAAATGTTACCAGTCATCTTGACTTTTTCTTGCCATTAGATTTCCAATGACTATGGAAGAGAAAGTGAAGCTGACAAACTTTGTACCACTCTGCCTCACTTTAATCCAATCCACAAGCAAGTGAAGACATCACCCTCTTGATATCAGTAGTCCTCTTCAGAACAAAGATGGGAAACATATTTTTTCTAGACCTTCAATTGTACAATGGAAAGCATATACATTTAACTTTTGTGAGGGCTGAGGAATGCCAGAGCTTGGACCTCCAGAGTAAAAACATACCAGAAATTTAGTCACTTGCTTGTCTTGACTTCAGTTTCCACACGTGTAAAATGAAGGAATTTGATTACTCTATCTAAAGTTCCTTCCAGCTTTAAAATGCTCTGATTCTGTGAAAGTCCAACTTCAGTCCTAGGCTAAAACTATTTTCTTTAATGGCCTCATGTTGTTCCCTAGAAGCATAACCTTGGAAATGACCACACATGAACACGAAGTCCTTCCTTTCTTCCTTTCTTCCTCAGAACAATCTTGGAAAGTGAGTATTGCAGCTAATATTAAGACTATTTTACTAAATTTCAGAGAAATTTACATGGTCACAAAGTTAGTATCAGAGCCTGAATTCAAATTCAGATCTTCAAGGGAAGAATATCTTGATGATTAAAATGTTTATTGTATTAGAGATTATAATTTAATTATTGTTCAATGTCATATTGTAATGATAAGACTAATTTAGAGTCACTTAGACTAAGTAGTCCTAATGCCCATTGAAATATATAGGCAAAAATAGACTGTTGTACATTTCTGCTATTAATTCTGTGTCAGATGGATAAGGCTCGCCATTTTTGATGGGATGAAATCTTGACCTACAACAGGCAGCCTTGAGTCATTCTCCTTTTGCTACTTTAATTAAGATTAGACTCTCCCACTAGTTTGTGGTCAAGATAATAAAGTCCCTTTACTCAAGTTTCATCAAAGCCTGATATAGATTAGAGATCCTGAGAACTTTCCCGTCACATCCAGATCTGATTAGAAATACTGTCTTTGATATCTGGCACCAATAAACTGTTTTTGACCAAGCCCATCTTTAAGATCTAGAATCTCCATCTGAACCCAAACTTTGAGCATATTCTGCCCCCAACATATCTGCCTCACCCTCTGGCCAGAGTAAGTGTCTTGCATTTGGAGTCAAACCACTGTTTGTTTATATTGTCACAGCACATATATACTGCATACACGATAGATAGATAGAAGGATAGATAGAAAGATAGATAGATAGATAGATAGATAGATAGATAGATAGATAGATAGATGGATGGATCAATAGACAAACATATAGATAGATGGATGGATATATGGATGGATAGATAGATAGATAGATAGATAGATAGATAGATAGATAGATAGATAGACAGACAGACTGACAGAGAGGATAGATAGAAGGACAGATGGATAGATATATAGATGAATAGATAGACACATTCAGACAGACAGACAGATATAGATAGATAGATAGATAGATAGATAGATAGATAGATAGATAGAAGGATAGATAGATAGATAGATAGATAGATAGATAGATAGATAGATAGATAGATAGATAGATAGAAGGATAGATAGACTAACAGACAGATGGACAAAGATAGGTAGGTAGGTAGATAGATAGATAGATAGATAGATAGATAGATAGATAGATGGATAGATAGATGGATAGAGCCATTATGTGTATGTGTATATACCCACACACAAATGCTATATATAGAAAGTGCCAAGTTGCATATACATGCTATGTATATGTAAATATGAGTGTGTATATATAAATATACATTCTATATAATATATAAATATGAGTAAATATATATTTATGTATAAACATGCTATATAGAATAAATATATATTATACACAATATATGAGTGTATATTTTATAGCATATATATGTATTTGTATATACATGCATATAAAACACATGATATATAATAAATATGTCCTGCATGATATATGAGAACACATGTCTATATACAAAGTATATATATGTATACATATATCTACAAGCATATATGCATGTATACATGTCACCTCTTTACTGCATCAAACAACAATAAAGCTCTTGATTGTCTCCTTTCCTAAAGTATCAATTTTCTAGAAATGCAGGAATCCGCGCATTTGTTTTAACCAGAACCTCTGAGGCCAAATAAAGCAAGTATTTAATAGACAAATGATATCTCGGTATTTTTCTGAGAATAATTTTGATCTTATGGTCCCCTCTGGGGACCCCCAAAACCCCTGCCTTAGAGGTACCCGGGGCTTTAAGGTCTAATACCGACCAGGTAGTAAGCTGCAAAGATGATGTTCATCTCGCATGCCTCCAGTGAAGACTATAAAGATATCCTGCAATTACTTTGACATTACTGAGAAGGTCATTCAGAAATATCACCCAAATGTTGCCCTGGGCTCTCTTTTCTTACCCTTACCTCAGCCCTCACCCCAAGGCTCCAGACTTTCATTCTCTATCACTCCCCCTAAGGAAACATTAGAGAATGTACATGTGCCATGGAGGAAAAAAAAAAAAAAAAAAAAAGCCCTGCCACACACTGATCAACAAAGAGAGAATTTTCAGCAGTCTATGCAACATTAGGAGTTGGGACCCTTAATTCAAATATAGCTCATCCAGTTGGCCAATGCCCCAAGTTCTGAATTTCTCAATCCAAGAACTTCAACCACTGATAGAGATAGATGTTGTCTTTGAGTCATTTCAGTTCTTTCCAACTCTTCATGATCCCATTTTGAGTTTTCTTGGCAAAGATACTGGAGTGGTTTGCCATTTCCTTCTCCAGCTCATTTTACAAATGAAGAAACTGAGGCAACCAGGGTTAAGTAACTTGTCCTGGATCACACTGCTAGTAAGTACCTGAGGCCAGACTTGAACTAAGGAAAATGGAGTCTTCCTGATTCTAAACAGAGTGCACACTATCTGCTGTACCACTGAATTGCCTTGAAATGAGAGGGGCGGAGGAGGGGGAGGAAAGGGAGAGTAAGAGACAGAGGGAGAGACAGAGAGAGAGACAGAGAGAGACATAGAGAGAGAAAACAGTGCAATAGTGCAGTGCACTCAGAGCAACATATTTAGAGTGATATTCCTGGAGGACCCCCTCAGGATTGTCAAAGTAGTTACAAGGTATCTTAACAGCCTTTCACTGGTGACAAGCTGAGAAAGTGGGATGAACATCATCTTTGCAACTTACTAGTTGGGTGATATTGGACAAAATAACCTCAAAGCCCCGGGAAATTCTAAAGCAGAGGTTCTCAAAGTATGGTTTGGAAGACCCCTGGGAATCCCTGAGATCCTTTCAGGGAGGACCATTAGGTCAAATCATTTTTTTAATGGTTTTCAAACTTTTGGGTCTCCGGACCCCTTTTATCCTCTGGAAACTTCGAGGATCCCAAAGAGCTTTCGTTTATGTGGGTTATAGCCTAGGATGTGCTGGCAAATGTTTATCAGCCAGCTCTGGGTGGGAGGGTGGGGAGGGGAGATTTACAAAGAATACATACTTAAGCTTAATTTGCATTATTAACATTTTCCCCATCACTCTCAAGTTCAGATGATAAACAAAAGAGTAAATGAAGTCCTACTTTCTGAAGGGTAAGTGCTCACACGACTCCAAGAACCAGGTTAAGTTGACATCAAAATAGCTATCTATTTACTATATTAGAAACAACTAATTTACTCATTTAAAATGAGAAAATTTGCTGTATTAAATTTTTAAGGGAATTTTACAAATATCTATTTGTTCATTAAAAATAACTTCCAAATTCGTTACGTGTTATCATACATAACTTATTTTTCTGAAAAATAATTATTTTCCAAATAAAAAAATTGGTTACAAGAGTGGCATTTTTTTTACATATTTTTTGTAAATCTCTTTCATATCTGGCTTTGAAGACAGCTGTATTCTCAAATCTATTTTTGCATTTGGTCTGTTATGATATATTGTTTTGGTTGAAATATAAATGAAGAAAATCCAACTTGATACAGTTATGTAACTGAAAAAATGGAGGAGCATTTTAATAGGCAAATAACATCTTAGTATTATTATCAAAATAATTTTGACCTTCTGGCCCTCCTGAAAGGGTCTCAGAGCCCCCCAGGGCTTTCAGACTACACTTTCAAAACCACTGTCTTTAGAACATTACCTAGGGTTCTACTTTTAATTTGTCCAAGGTTATATAGCTACTAAGTGATAGAGATTTGAACCCTGGTCCTCCTGAACCCAACTCTAGCATCAGATTCACTACACACACTGACTTTTATCTAGTGTAACCCAGAGGGACAAAACCATTCATCCAAAGGCACATAAATGACAGAAATAGAATTAGAACCCAGGTCTTTGGATTCTAAGTCCCATGTTCTTTCCATTAGAACATGAGTCAGAATCTGCAATCCCCAGTCATTCAGTCTTCCCAAATATGAAGTCCTTTCTGGTATTCAACCTTCCCTTTGCCACCTTTTAGGAAGGTAATCATGTTGTCCTGACTCCCTTCCCCCAAACCTCCTGCCTTTTCTAGATCTAATTTCCCCTGCCTGCCACCTCCATATTCGCCAACCTTAGGGTTTGGCTGGCAGACTGGCAGAGCTAGAGGGGACTTGTTGCTTGGGCAGCCTTCCAGGGCCCTTCCCCAATCACTCCTTCCTGGGTCTGACAACTCAATCGACTTGACATGACAGGAAACGGGAATGAGTGGCAGGGGCCAGTCGCCAAGACAGGCAGCTTTCCCAGATGGGGTGGCTGTGGGGGAAAGGGAGGGAGCGAGAGATTTCTGGGAACTTGCTTTGCCCTCGTCTTAGAAGGGAGCTGCCTCTCCAATAAATGTGCCTCAGAGGAGGAGGCGATCAGTCTCTTCCAATCTCCTTTTCTGAGGCCATCTTCAGCAAGGGATGAAATAGAGGGAGAAAGAAATGGAACACAGCAACTAATAACCATAAAGAGGAACCACGAAAAACTGAAGAGGGGTCAAACGGCATCACAATTCTGACCAGTAATGTCTTAGAACCAGAGCTACTCTTCTTTCTGAAAAAGTCCTCCAGCTGTTGACTTTTTAAAAAAGTTATAGTGGCGAATTTCCATGCTTATTTGCATGTTCGTTTGCATAAGGCTCTTTTGATGTCTAAAAGCACTGAAATTTCCCCAGCCCTTCTTCCCCACCCCCTCCCAAGTATCCCAAGGAGAAAAGAGGTGCCGAACCTTACATATCACTGCCATTAGACATCTGCCCCCAAATGTCTCTCCAATATAGACTGAAAGTTAGAGTTATATTCTCTAAAAGTGGTAGAGAGGAGGGAGGAGGGAAGTAGAGGAGAAAGAAATAAGAGACTTCTGTTGACAGACAGAGAAACAGATTGCCACGTTTATAGTCAATTGCAGGACTTTTCACTTTGGGGAAAATAATATAGAAATAGTTAATTCTCATTTGCAAATCCTGACCATATTTCCCAAACTCACTGAGTCTCTGCCCCAATCAGTGGTTCAGGGAGAAAGAATGGAAACAGTAGAAAGAACAGAAATTTTGGTGTTCTAAGACTCGAGTTTGAATCCCATTTCTGCTATTCATTGGCTGTAAAATTTGGGCAGAGGCTTCCAGAGAACACAATGGAGAGAGCTCCTGACCTAGAGTCAGGAAGACTCACCTTCTGGAGTTCAAATCTGGCCTCAGACACATAGTAACTGTGTGACTCTGGGCAAGTCATTGAACCCTATTTGCCTCAGTTTCCTCATCTGTAAAATGAGCTGGAGAAGGAAATGGCAAACCACTCCAAAAGTTTTGCCAGGAAAACCCCAAATGTGGTCATAAATAGTCAGACACCCCTGAAATCACTAATAATTCCGGCAAGTCACTTAACCTTTCTGAGTCTATCTCTTCACTTGCAAAATAAGGAATTAGAGTACAGTATGAAATCCCTTCCTACTCTAAAATCCTATAATTCTACAAATATAAATTCTGACTCTACTAGCCCACTCTTAATCCCATCTGCCACTTTGGGTACAAGGATAAAAAAGAATAGAATCTATGTTTGGCCCTATGGTGTTTAAGGTTCTTTTTTTTTTTTTAAACCCTTACTTTCTGTCTTAGAATCAATGCTAAATATTGGTTCCAGGGCAGAAGATTAGTAAGGGCCAGGCAACTGACGTTAAGTAACTTGCCCAGGGTCATATATGTAGGAAGTATCTGAGGATAGTTTTGAACCCAAATCTTCCTAACTCCAGGCTGGCTCTCTATCCACTGGGCCACCTAGCTCTCCCTGTTTAAGATTCCTATTCAATGACTTAGTTAAAGGCAAAGATCTCATGCTTTTCAAAATTACAGATGTCACAATGCTAGGAGGTACAATGAATACAACATCAGGAGCCAAAAAGATCTTCATGTACTATAATGTTGGGCTTAAGCTCATGAAATAACCATAGGAATAAAGGCAAACTCTTGCCTTCAGGTTTAGAACTCAGTGTGTGAAGTAAAAGATAAGGGAACATGGCTAGACTGGCTGAAAAGAGATCTAAGAGTTTTGGTGAAATGCAAACTCAAAATGTGTCAACAATGTAAACGGACAACTAAAATGCTAATGTAATCTTAAAGGCATTTAGAGAGGCTTGGAAAATTGTGGGCAGTTAGGTAGTCAAGATAGAGTGCCAGACCTGTGGCTGGGAGGTCCTGGATTCAAATTTGACCACAGACACTTCCTAACTGTGTGACCTCAGGCAAGTTACTTAACCCAGTTGCCTAGATCTTGCCATCCTTCTGCCTTCAAATTCATACTAAGAAAGAAGGTAAATGTTTATATATATATATATATATGTACATATACATATATAAACTAAAATATGTATATAAAATAGTTTATATATTTTTAATATATGTAAACTAAAAATATATATAAAATAGAAAGTAGAATCAATTGTATCAGGAATTGGAGGGATTCCTCATCCACGGAGGTCTTCAGGCAAAGGTTGCATGACCACTTATTAAGGATATCAGAGGATTCTTGTTCAAATAGGGGCTGGACCTGATGGATTCTGAGCTTCTTTCCAATTAAGATCCTATGATTCTGAGAAGAGGAAAAGTAGGAAAAAATAGGCCTTGACATTTATAAATGAAAAAAGCAGTATTAAGGCTGCCCAGAGAAGATCTGGTGCAGTCCCCTTCCTCTCTCACTTCCCACGACTCCTTTCTCCATTGCTATTTTCAATGCCCATTGCTTTAATGGGGATGCCTCACCCACTCTGACAAATTCTAACCCAAGGAAGTTGGTTTAGTGAGCCCTGTCCCATTCCTTCTGTCCTTTCTTCCTTCCTTCACATTCAAATCTACCACCCCAAAAAATTTTTGATTTAGTGGCCACTCTACTTAAGTCATTATGCCAGGCTCTGGAGAACCAAAGATGAGAACAGAAGAGTTTCTGAATAACTTTTGAGTAATAATATATGTATAACCCAGTGGAATTATTTGTTAACTCCAGGAGAAGGAAGGGAAGAGGTGAGGGAGAAAAGAATCGTGTACTCTTGGAAATTTTTTAAAAATAAAACAATTTAAAGCTTTCAAAAAAAAAAAAGAACAGTTCCTGCCCTCAAGGGACTTATAATCTATTGAAGAGAATACAATGTGAACATAGACAAATATAATACAAGGTAGGATATAAAAGAGAAAAAGAGGAGAAAGACAGATTGCTTCAGGGAAATTTGAAGGTATATAAGTACTTCAATGGGAGAGAGACTAGAGGATTGCAAGTCAAAGAAAACTTCATAAAGGTAGTTGGCTCTTGAGCTGGGCATTAGGAAAAGGAAAAAGTTTCAACAGACTGAGACATAGAATGAACTACAATACAGGCCTCAAGAACAGTCTATGTAACTATGTTGAAGTAAGTAGGAAAGGGGAAGACATCATCAGAAAATAGTTAATAGTCCAGTCTGACCAGAGTATAAGGCCTTAGTTATCAACTAGTTAATCTACTCAAATGAGGTAATAATTGTAAAGTGCTTAGACCAGTGTGTGGCACATAGTGAGGGCTGTATGTTGTTGTTTAGTCGTTTCAGTTATGTTTGACTCTTCACGACTCCATTTGGAGTTTTCTTGGCAAACATACTGGAATGGTTTACCATTTCCTTCTCCAGCTCATTTTTTTAACCCTACCTTCCATCTTAGAATCAATACTGTATATTGGTTCCAAGGCAGAAGAGTGGTAACATCCAAAAGAGGTAATAAGGAAAAATATTTGTACAAAAATATTCATAGCTCTGTGTAGTGGCAAAAAATTGGAATGAAGGATTGTCCCTCAGTTGGAGAATGGCTGAACAATTGTGGTAATGGATGGTGGTGGAATGCTGTTGTGCTGTAAGGATTGATGATCTGGAGGATGTCTATTTGAACTGGGAGAACCTCCATGAACTGATGCAGAGGGAAATGAGCAGAACCAGGAGAACATGATACACAGAAAGTAAAACATTGTGGAACAATCTAATGTATTGAACTTTGCTACTAGTAGCAATGTAACAAGCCAAGACTTCCCTGAAGGACTTATGGGAAAGAATGCTATTCACATTGAAAGAAAGAACTAAGGGAGTAGAAAATGCAAAAGAAGAACATATGACATCACTTATCACATGTATATTTGGGTATGTGATTTGGGGTTTAGGCTTTAAAAAATCACTCTATATGAATAGTATGGAAATAGATGTCAAGTGACAACATTTGTACAACCCAGTGGAATTGCTTGTCAGCTCTGGGAAGGGGGAGGGAAGAGGGGAGGGAAAGAAAATGAATTATGTAAACATGGTAAAATATTTAAAAATTCAAATAAAAAAAGGAGAATGGTAAGGACTGGGCAATGGGGGTTCAGTGACTTGCCCAGGGTCACACAGCTAAGAAGTGTCTGAGGCCAAGATTTGAACCCAGGGCCTCTAGTCTCTAGGTCTGGCTCTCAATACACTGAGCTACCCAGCTGCCCAGCTGCCCCTATCCAGCTCATTTTATAAGTGAGGAAATTGAGACCAATAGGGTTAAATGTTTTGCCCAGGATCACACAGCTAGTAAGTGTCTGAGCTGGGATTTGAACCCAGGTCTTCCTAACTCCTGGCCTGGCACTCTATTCACTGTGCCACCAAACTATCCAAGGGCTATATAAAAAATGTTAAGTTTATATATATATATATACATATATATATATATATATATATATAATTCTGCTACTTTGCTTAAGGTTAGAAGATCTGTCTTCCCTTCCCTTATCAGAGAGCATTTGTCCACTTTAACAGAAATCTTTGGTTAGACTGGCCATAATTGTGACCATTCCAAGCCAGGAAAAAGTGGACAGAGATGGTGGAGACAGAATAACTCTCATTATGTTATATCAACATAATGTGTTTAGAGTCAGTGAATCTTGGAGCCAAATAGCTAACAGCATTAAGCTGAAAGAAACCTTGGAGAGTTCTGTTCCAATTCCCTCATTTCACATAGAAGGAAACAAAGAGCCAAAAAAAGGAAGTGATTCACCCAAGGCCACACCAGACCCAGGATAGATGTCCATCCCTTCCCCTGTGCACCAAGCATCCCTAATCTCCAGTCCTGGGATGTGCCTCAAACACCCTGCCACTGCACTGATCCACGGTGAAAAGGGCGACCCTTAGAAACAAGCTAGTTCGAAGCCTTCATTTTTTCAGATGGGGAAGCTGAGCCCCAGAAAGGGAACTCATTGGCCCCAAGTTACAGAGACAGCAGAAGCTGGATTCCCACCTAGATCTGAATTGAAGTCATTGCTCTTTGCTCCCGGATGGTGCCTCTCCGTGGAAGGCTCGAGCTGTGGGAGGAAAAGGGTGAGGTTGGAGGTAGGGGGAACGTTCCACCTTAACCTCCATACCAACGTCTCTCTACCTTGGTCAGGATGGCCCTGGGGCATAGGGTTTTCCAAACTGGCAAGAAAACAGTGTGCAGGCTTGAAGTCTCCATCCAGTGCCTGGGTCCCTCTCACCTGCTCGCGAGGCCAGCCCCACCCACAGAGCCCAACCCATCCATTCATCCATTGTTTTTTGTTTTTTGTTTTATTTTTTTACCCAAAGCGCAGCTGACCCAGAAGGGGGTGGGGACCCTGGAAAAAGGGGTCAGGCTCTGGAGCCTAGAGACGTATTTTCTGGACATGTAACCGCGCAGTAAATTCTGGTAGGCAAATAAAACGCAAATTTAGATGATATGCAAATGAGCACGACCGTCCGGAACTTGGGCATTTTTTAAGGGACTACTGGGAGGCAGCAGTCGTGTAAGAAAAGCCAGACCAGGGGAAGGGGCCTGAACTTGGAAGGGTGGGAGGGCAAAAGGAGAGAAGAAAAGAGCAGTGGCTTTGACTGGGGAGCAGAGGTCCTTGGGTCCTCTGTGCCTCCGAAATTAAACATGATGAACTCCTTACACTTCATCCAATCTTTGGCTGGCTTTTTTTTTTTTTTTTTTGACCCTCTGTTTCCTAACTAATGGGAGAATTCTCTCTTCCCTTCACTTCTCCTTCTCAGAGTATGAGAATGAAGAGAAGGAAAAGATAGCGGCTTAAGGCAGCTGGCAAGAAGGCTTCAAAAGACTGCCATTTGCTAGCTGTATGATCTTGGATATATCATGTAACTTATATAATTCTGCTGAGCCTCAGTTGTTTTGTTCTTAAAACTATAAAATGGGAATAATTGTACTGGGACGGCCAGCATCACAGGGACCATGAGATCACAGATTTAGAACTGACTTGGAGCTCAAGTTAAATCCCCGTATGTGGGGAAACTGAGGCCAGCAGACATTAAATGACTTACCTAGGGTTACACAGGTCTTCCTGACTCCAAATCAAGCACTCTACTTCTCAAAGAAGTGAGAATCAGATAAGATAAAATAATGAAAGTAAAATGCTTTCCAAACTAAAGCAACATACAAATGGCATCTATTAGGTCTCTTATTAAAATGTGCTTGGTCCCAGGAGAGGCTACAAGAGAAAACATATGAGCAGTACTTCACAGGGTCACTGGGAGCCCCAGAATTCCACTCGGGGCAGAAAGGAGAAGGTACAAAGGCCCAGCTGTCCCAAGGCCAGTGGGCAGTTGGTGCCCTCTGCTTCCAGATCAACTTTGGGGCTTTGAAAGGAAAGAATAGGACAGAGCCAGAGCAGGGATTTGGGGAAGAGCTAGCTGAATGGTTGCTTTCTATTATAAGACCTAAAGCTTAATGGATCCTTGGAGGATCTCTAGTTTAGAAGTCTTTAACATGGGGTCCATGAACTTATTGTTTGTTTTTAATATTTTGATAACTATATTTCAGTATAATGGACTTTCTCTGCAACCCAATTTTATGCATTTAAAACATAATTCTAAGAAGGGGTCCCTAAATTTCACTGGATTGACATTAAAAAAGTTAAGGGCCTCCAATCAAGTCCAGCCCAGCCCCACAGTTTTATTGATAAACGAAACCTCAGAAGGGGGAATTGATTTTATTCAAGGTCCCAGAAGTAATAAGTGGGAGAGCTGGAATTTCAGCCCAGGTTCTCTGACTCCAAATTCAGTGTTGGGTTTTGTTTTGTTTTGTTTTTCTGCTCTGTTGGCCTCACCTTCCACCAAAAGCTCTTGTCCTCCCCAGAGTTTCTGAATTAGAGAGGTAAGGAATGACTCTTAGAGGGAAGACAGGGCAAGTTTCTAGGCTTGGGTTTTGGCCTTTACCACTGTAGCTCCTTGCCCTCATCCCCATACCTGGTCCCCCAGCTCCCTGTATGCAAATGATCAATTTGCATGGGCCAGCTGCCAGGACGGGGGACCCTGCCAGGGAGGGTGTGGCCCCAGTCAGTCCTGGCAGGCAGCTCCTTCTGCAGTGCCTCATGCTTACCTAGAGGAGAATCCTCAGCAGCTCAGGGCTGGTGGCAGCGGTTGGTCGGCAGCGGATTGTGAGGGTTGCTGGGAGGGTAAGAGGTCCTGGCTGCCCAAGGGGACCAGCTGGGGCGAACAAACAGGGCCTGGGTGGGTACTGGCTTTGGCCCCATCTCGGGCAGGATGGTGAATTTGGAATCCATGCACACAGGTGAGGGAACAGGGAGCCTGGGATCTGACAGGTGTCATTCTGAGCAGCTCCTGGCTAGTTCCGGGCAGCCCTTTAGGGCTGGGGGTGGGCATAGGAAGGCTGTAACCCCCAAGGGTTTATCTTCTCACCAGTTGGGAGTAAATGGTGCTGTCAGACCCTTCTATGTAAAAAGAAAGGGACAGACTGAGGGAAAGAGATAAAGGAGCCAGGAAAAAAGAATGTGGAGGGAATGCTGGAGAGAGAAAGGGAAAAACTATGTGAGTACTTGTACGGGCTGATTTAGGATGTGTGGGATAGTTGCAGGGATGGGGTCTATCCACGAGGTGTGTCCATATCCACACAATTCAGGGGACTTGGAAGCTGGGAGTCAATATATACATGTGAAATTCACCCCCACTGACACCTAAGATTCCGGGTCCTTTTGTCAAGGTGGGATTGAAAGCGTGTGCTCATTTCTAAGGGAAGGTTGTCTATTGGGGCGAACTGGAAAAGGGCATAGGAAGGGGCAGAGCATCTGCACTTGTATATGCAAGTCATGTGTACTGATTGCAATTCTCTCCTGCACATACGTGTCAGAGGAATACACATCCACATGTATGTCCCGAGGCAGAGTCTAGAGGAGCTTGCCCATATGTCAGGTGGTGGGTTGCGGGGGTTGAAGATGCCTGCACATGTGTGTGAGGTGTGTCTGCATGTGTTGGGAGGTGTGTCCGCCCACGTGCTGTGGGGATCTTGGCTGCCTTGATAGGCTCAGTGCATGGCGGTGCTGAAGAGCCCGTGTGCATGTTCTAGGCTGGATCCGTGTCCTTTGTGGGAGCCGATTGGAGCCACGGATTGAGGGGCAGCATGCACATGGGTCTGTGGGGTAGGTACTTGTGTCCATTTGTCTGTCCTGGGGTGGTCACCATATTCCCATGGCCCCCTATGTCTTGGGCAGGGGCAGAAGCTCAATGGGAACACTTAGCCTGGAGTTTTTTTTTTTTTGTTTGTTTGTTTGTTTTTTTTGCTGTGTAAATAGTGACTGAGACCTGGAGAGATCAAGTCCAAATCCATTCATCTTGATCCTCTCCTCCCCTATCTAGTCTAGGCTAGAGGCAGGAAGAAAAAAGTGCCAAGGCAACAAGAGATCTTACTGTGAGTTGGCACCAAACTGGACCCCACCTCAAACAAGCCATTTTCCCCTTTGATTCACCAGGGCCATTGATTTGGGAAGTTGGGGAATAGCCTCTATGACCTTTTAAATTCCAGGGCTTGAGCAGCTGGGCATAGAAGGGTACTTCTCCAATCCAACAAAGAAAATTAGAGTAGGCAAAAGATGTTTACCCTCTTTCCACAAGCCGTGGAAATAGGGACGTTATTAAAGCATCTGGATTCCGCAGCTCCCAGTATTCCTGGAGAGGTTCATCTCCAAAGCAGCAAAAGGGAGACTTAAAGTCCTTTGGGAGATATGGAAAGTGGTTTCTAAAAGTTATGCCGGACACAGCCATCAAGGAGTCAAACTCAACTCCCAAGGACAAAAGCATAATTCAAGTTAGGAAATCGTTTTCTCTTCCACAAAGCTGGCTTGTTGAAATTCAGTTCGAGCAAAGGCCAAGACAGAGGCGGTTAGGGGGGCGGTTTCTGGACCCTAAGGAATAAGCATGACCATCATCATATTATTCCTAACTGCAAATGTACAGTTCTCAAAATGCTGTTTACAAGTGCTTCCCTATACTTCATCTCATATGATTACAAATATATGACTGGGAATATTTGGGGGCTGATCCCACTTAATTCCATAAGGTGAGCTTTGGACAAGCAGGAAAGCTCTCCCCTCCTTCCTTAAAATGAAGACCACCCCCCCTGCTTGGAATGAAAACTAGGATTCTTTTTTTATTTTTTTTTAACCCTTACTTTCATACTGAATATTGATTCTAAGGGGTTAGATTTAATGGCTAGGCAATGGGGGTTAAGTGACTTGCCCAGAGTCATACAGCTAGGAAGTATCTGAGTCCACATTTGAACCCAAGGCCTCCCAACTCCAGGCCTGGCTCTCTATCTACTGTGCTATCTAGCTTGGGATTCCTTTCAAATATGACTATGCAATAGCAGTCAGGGTAGATGGTGGTAGCCAGGGATATCCAGGAAAGGGTTCATCAGTATGGGGATCAGAGACTTCTCAGAATTTTCCCCTTCTGTATAATTGATTACTAATTATAGTAGATAACAACTTATATTCATAAAGCTCTCTGACCCTTGAGAGGAGGCGGAGGTGGAATAAGAGATAAGATCCAGCAGAGGAGAAACCTCCAGAACTTGGAACCACAATCAGCATTTGGGGCATTTCATGTCATGGGTGTGAGAGTTGTTTGATATTAGATCTGGGGAAATTGGGGGTTTGGGTGAAGACAACTGAAGGATAGCACTCTGTTCTGTATATCTGGATGCCCCTTTGGGAAATTCTCATCTTATTCTTCTTTCAGTTTCACACCCATTTATATGCTCTGGTTTCTGGTAGCAAGGTGGATAGTAGGCAGGTAGGCAGGAGAAATGGGACAAAGTGAGAGATGGTACAGATTGGTGCTGAATTTTCAGATAATTCTTCTTTGATCAGTAGGTGGGCAACATATGCATTAAATCTTCTCTTTGGGATCTCTCAATATCTCTTCTGTGAATCCTCCCTTCTGTCTAGGTTCCTCTGCAGGATTTCTTGGTCCCAAGTTTCCTCCCGGAGGGGTTTCTCTCTATTGGGAAGCACCTCAATGAGATCTCCTCCAGTCTGGGCCCTCTTGGTAGAGTTTCTTTTGGTCTGGGCCCTCTGAGGGATTTCACTTGGGTCAAGATCTTCTATAGGAGCCCCTCAGATTCTAGGCCCTTGTGCAAGTCTTGGATCGAAGAGGCACTTCATAAATGTTTGTGGCATTGGTTGGATTTTGCTATATTTGTCTATGGTCTTCAGTGGGGCCGTTGTCTGATGACTGGGAACAGGGTACTTCTTGGTCTGGATTTCTCTAGAAAGTCTTTGTTGAATCTATCTCTTTCTATGAACAAATGCTCTGGGGTGGGGTGGGGGGTTCATAATCTGGTGTTCTTTGTGATATTTTCCTCTAAGTAGACCCCTCTGTGTAGTACCCCTCATTCTGGGGCTTTCTTGACATCTGCCTCACTTTTTTAGATCTCTTCTGTGAGGTCTCTGAAACTGTAAAACAACTTTGGTTAAGGGTCCTTCAGACTCTGGGCTGTTCAGTGCAGTCTATTCCATTCTTAGGTCAATTAATAAGTTCCTGTCCCTTCTCAAGTCGGAGTACTCTTTTGCCTTTACTATAGTCTTCTGTCCTACTATTCATGGCAAATGGGCAGTGAGTTAAAAGGGCATTGATTAAGCATCTATTATGTGCCAGGTATATATTAATTTCTCTTTATGTTCCCCTACTTCCATGCCCACCCAAGATCCTTATCCATCAAAGCTCAAGTAAATCTGAAAAGTCATAATGTTTTGTTTGTTTGTTTTTCTATCTTAAAATGACTTGGAGGGCAGGGGTAGAAAGTTTTGGAAGCCAGAAAAAAAAAAGATTTGGCACAAGACTACCCTCCACTCAATGAACTGGATCCCCTGAGTCAGCCTCTGCTATACCATCATTCTCATTTCTCATTTCTCGAAGGTCTCCTACCTCTGTCTGATAGTCTAGTGTTAAAGCCATGATTCACTTCAGCCTGGCAGCCTGGGCTAGCCTAGGGACTTTGTACTTTATAGAATATCTCTCACAGTAGGATCCCCAAAGCCTGAGCAGGCATGAGGTCACCTGCCCTGGGAGCATCCCTGGCAAAGGAAGGGGGCTCATCTCTCCTAGTCAGAGAAAAGCAGGCGCCAAACAACTCATCACAGAGAAGGTAGAGAGAGAACAGAGAAGACTGCAAAGTTTTAGAACCAGAAGAGACCTGAATTTGATCTCTTCTAATATTGCAAAGATAAGAAAGTCAACACCCAGATTACAAAGATTTAAAGAAAGCTATATAACTAATTAGTGGCAGAGTTGGGACTAGAACTCAAGTCTCCCAACTCTCAGTTCAATATTTCCTCCACTGCTTTCAGGGAAACATTCCCAGGTACTGCTTTGAATCTGCCCAGTCATAAAACTGTGAGCTCTTCTCTGCTTCCATTAAAACTTAGATAAAAGAGGCCAAGCAGTTGTTTTTGCAGAGGGATTCCAGTTAGATCTCAAAAAAAGGTTTTTTGGACTAGAAGGGAACACTGTGGAGGGTTACGGAATCCCTTATAATAATAATAGCTCACATTTATAGCTCCCTTGGTGGTTTTGTTGTTGTTGTCCAGTCTTGTCTGACTTTTTGTGACCCCATTTGGGATTTTCTTGGCAAAGATACTAGAGTGTTTTGCTATTTCCTTCTTTCAGCTCATTTGACAGATGAGGAAACAAAGGCAAATGGTTAAGTGACTTGCCCAGGGTCATAGAGCTAGTAAGTGTCTGAGACCAGATGTGAAGTCAGGTCTTCCTGATTCCAGGCCCAGTATTCTGTTCCCTATGATACTTAGTTTCCTCTCTTCATGGCTTAGAAAGCATTTTTTTACACATAAAGAAACTAAGGCCCAGAAGATCTAAATGGTGTACCCAAGGTCACACAGATTGTAATCAGGGAAGCCTAGACAAAACCTCAGGTCTCCAGAGTCAGATCTCTTTTCCCTGCCCAGCTCTCCTCCTAGGAGGATTTTGAGGTGATTGGATGATAGAGGAAGTCCCTTGATTCTAAGAAGTTTGATTCAATTTGTAGACGTGCCCCTTACCCTCACCTATTCTCTTCAATTAGGGAGGAACTTAGAGGGTGTTAGCTTCTCTCTGGGGGATGAGGATAGGGGATCCTCTTTTGAGGGAGGAACTGCTGAAGGATGAGATTTTGAGAGCCTTTGGTCATTGACAAAATTACAAGATTTAGAGCTGGGAAGGAACTTAGAGATCATCCCAGGCCAACCTCTCATTTTTTTTAGAAGAATCAAATTAGTCAATCAAATTATTGAATAGTATTTCTTTACCCTTAATAGTTTAAGTATAATATTGTATGTCCTGAAGAGATCTGTTCTTACTTTTATCTTATCCCAAAATCATGATTGGAAATACTGAATTCTTAAATTTGAGTTGAAACCCAATACATCTTGTATTGAACCTTCACTTTAAATCTATTTTAAATTTTTAAATCTAAATTTTAATTTTAAATCTAAAGCTGGCATGATGAGTGGTTCACAGAACAATTTCTAAACCCTACCACATCAAAACAATGAAGATGTGTATGATACATATTTTAGCAAGATGCCATACCAAACTACCAAAAATTATTTTATAGAGCTAGAAAAAAAATCATAACAATTCATTTGTAAGAAGAAAAGGTCAATAATATCAGTGGAATCAAAATGTTTTAAATGTGATGGTGGGTGACCAAGCAATATCATATTTCAAACATGACAGAAAAGAAAAATGATAAATGTTGGAAGGAATGTGGGAAAATTGGGCCATTCATGTATTACTGGTGGGATTGAGAACTGATCCAGCTATTCTTGAGAACAATTAGGAACTGTGCCCAAAGAGCTATAAAATTGTACATAACCTTTGACTCAATATCACTACTAGGTTTGTACCCCCAAAGAGATCCCCTCCAAAAAAGAGAAAAGGACCTAAATGTGTGTGTAGAGGGAGTTTCATCCCCTCCCCCTCCTGGATTGCTGACCAGGATCATTCCATTTTTCATGTTAGGGCTGCATCCATGAATGTGAATAAAAAAGTGTGGGTAGGACCCCACCGGGCTCTACTTCCCTGAATGGGGCAAGAGAGGCTGAGTAAGAATCCTCTGGTCAGAATTAAAAGTAGGAAAGAGACTTTAAATCTATGGCCTATCTGCTTTCTCTATTTCAAGTGATTTATTAATAAACTTTATGGAAAATAAGCAATTGGAGATATTAACTTAAATCTGACATTTGCAAAAATAGAAGCTCTTTTATGATAGCAAAGAATTCTTGGGGGAATGCTCACCAATTGGGGAATGGTGAACAAGTTGTAGTATGTGATTGTGATGGAATGCTAATGGGCTATAAGAAATGAAGACTAGGATGGTTTCAGAAAAACCTGGAAAGACTTATATGAACTGATGCAAAATGAAGTGAGCAGAGCCACAAGAATATTGCACACAGTAAGAGCAATATTGTACAATGATTGATTGTGAATGATTTAACTCTTCTTGGCAATACAATGATCCAAGATGATTTCAAAGTACTTAATGACAAAAAATGTCATTCACCTCCAGACAAAGGATTGATAGTCTCATTTCAGGTTGAGGCATACTTTTAAAAATTTTATTTTTCTTAGGATCTTTTTTGGGGGCTTTGATTGTAGATGTTTTCACTCAGTGATCTTTTGAATTTGTGTCTTAGTCTTCCCTGCAACTATGGCAGCTTTTTTATGATCGGGTTCTTTTTTTGTTTGGTTGGTTTTTGCTCATTTTTCTAGCCTGTTTCTTGACTTTGAATTTTTATGCTAAAGTTGGGGTCTGCTCACTTGGAGGAAGAGAGGGACTGTCCCAAACTTCAGATTTATTCACATTGCTGTTTTCAGAGCTAGTTCTGGGAGTCAGCAAGTTTTCAGTGCTTCCAAAATCATGTGATCTAGAGAAACATAGGGTTACTGCTCTCTTGGTCTGTGCTTTGGTCTTTACCAGAGAAAACCACTAGTCCCCTGCAGCTAGAAGCTGTAAGTGCTCCTTTTGGCTCTGGAACTGTGACCAGGTTCCCTACTCTCCTGAAGCCTCAAATGCTAGTACTTGTCTCTGCTTTGGAACTGAAATCCAGCACTGCATATGGGCAAAAAATTGCCAATCCGCATCAGCTGAATCCAGTGCAAACAAAGGGTCATCTGTAATCTCTTTCTGACCAGTTATTCAATGCTGTTATTTGACAAGTTATCTTCTAGACTCTGGACAGAGAGCTCCCCAAATTGCTGCTGCTGCTACCATGTGTGTATGCTCTGGAAAGATCTCCATCTAATGTCACAGACCTCTTCTGATGAACTCCTAAGTTGTCTTAGGCAGGAAAAATGTCTCACTTTGATCTTTTATTGGGTCGGAAATTTAATTTGAAGCATTATTTTAAAGTTGTTTGGAGGAGAATGTTGGAAGAATTCAACTTGATTGCTGCCTGTATCCTTCTATCTTCTCTTCCCTCTCAGCCCTTCCTTTTTCAAAAAAGGAAATGGAGTCTTTGTTCATGACTTACCCATGGTCACACTAATATGAAGCAGAACTTGGATCTGAATTCAGGCCCTCTAAAGCTAAATCCACTGATCTTTCACTACTTCAAGTAGTCAATGAAACCAAAGGAGCTTAACAAGGAATCCTGGAGACACAGGCTATATAGTCTTCAGAAGGAGAAGCAGTTCAGACCTCAGGTAGCATCTACCTCTTATGAAAAGGCTGGAAGATGAATCCTACAAAGAATACTGAGGAGATGGAGGGCAGGCACTCACTAATTTTATGTGCGCATGTGTGCTCATTGACATATAAGAGAGAATTCTTCCTGCTTCCTGAGGACTGAAAATGACAGTAATGTGAATATGCTGTCAAGATAGTCTATAAGTATAACTATCCTCCCATGTATCCCCATGATGGCTAAAATTGTAAACGAAGGGATTGTGCCTAGCATTTCAGAAGATCTCTTGTGGCAAAAATCTTGACTCTATCCTCTCCCTTTTGTCATCTCTCCCTAAACATGGCTAAGGAAGGGAGTGATTGGAGACACCCACTCAATAGATGACTGTGATAAGAAGAGAATTTGGGAATAAGGCACCTGAACACTTCTTAAATTCATGACTGGCAAGTTGTCTACAGCACGCAAAGGGTTAAGAATTGTGGCACTGTATCCTTCACAGGCCGAGATTCTACTAGTTGTTTCATTGACTAAATTTAGCCCCTTTAGCACAGGCTGGCTCTACTGTTATTTCACATTTATCATTGATTCTATGCTTATGAAATCCCATTTCCTTGTCACGGTCAAGTGTGTCTGACAGCACTTCAAAAAATGCTCTTAGCCATAACTGAACTAGATTTAAATATTAAGCCAATCTAAAGGATGAATGTGATGCTGATGCTAATATAGTCTTACTTTCTTGATGATATAGATGTGGTTTGGGGAGTAGGGGGAGTTGTTTGCTGTTTTAAACCCTTACCTTCCGCCTTAGAATCAATACTATGTATTGGTTCCAAGGCAGAAGAGTGGTTAGGGCTAGGCAATAAGGGTTAAATGACTTGCCCAGGGTCACACAGCTAGGAAGTATCTGAAGTCATATTTGAACTCAGTACCTCCCATCTCCACTGAGCTACCCAGCTGCCCCCTAGATGTGTTTTTAAAAAAGAAAAAGTCAAGAAAAAACAAAAAAGCCATGTTTCTATAGTGCTTTACTGTTCACAAAATACTTTCTTAGGAGGCGAGTAGTACTTTCTTAGAAGAAAATGTAGCATAGTGGAAAGAGTTGGACTTGGAATCAAGAGACTTGGCATCTGATTCTGGTTCTTGTGCTACGTTACCTGGAGTAAGCCATTCTTTTTTTTTTTCTTTTGAAATTTTTATTTTGAATATTTTCCCCTAGTTCATGTTCTTTCCCTTTCTTCCAAACTCCCCTAACCCCCCTTAGCCAACCTACAATTCCACTGGGTTTTACATGTATCATTGATCAAGACCTAATTCCATATTATTGATAGTTGGACTAGAGTTGTGGTTTAGTCTACATCCCCAATAATATCCCCATCAGCCCATTTGTTCAAGTAGTTGTTTTTCTTGTGTTCTCCTCCCGCAGTTCTTCCTCTGAATGTGGCTAGTTTTCTTTCTTATAAGTCCCTCAGCCTGGAGCAAGCCATTCTATCTCTAGTTTTTCTCATTTTTATAAAATGAAATTGTTGAACCAGATCTCAAAGATCCCTTCCAATAATGGCATGATATATATGATTCTTCCCAGTTTTGCACATAATGACACTGAGGCTCTAAGAGGCTTATTCAAAATCACATGGCTTATAAAGTGTCAGACACAGAATTTGAATACAAAACTCTTACTCTAAATTGAATAGTTTTTGCAGAAAAGTGTCTGGGTGAGGGTATATATATAATCACAGGCACAAGATTACATTATGCCCTTCTTAAGCTAGGAATCTGAAATAAATTCATGCCAAAAGAATAATCCACAATACTTTTCACTTGAAAGACTCCGTTTACCTTGAGAGCAAGCTATAATGTGGCCAACAAGAACCTATGGCCACTGGGTAAACATAAAAAGACAGGGAGGGGAATCTGCAGGACTGAAGAGACCATAGGTTAAAATTTCCCCAGGGAAAAAAGACACCCACTCCCCAATCCCTTTATTTCTGCTGCTTAGGGTTTCTGATAGGGAAGCATCAGCTAACAAACGAGATAGGAGTGGGGGAACAGATCAAATCTTCAAGTCCAGTTCAAGGGTTGAAAGAAATAAAGTTAATTTTATTGTCTAAGGAGATTTTGGTCCCATGCAGAAGGAGAGGAGCAGTAGAAGAAGATATTTTTCCAAAGTCTGTGGAGAAACAAGATTGCCTGCTATTCATGGTCACTTAGGATAGGAAGAATTTCCTGAATAATGAAAATTTTACAGAAAGAAGGGGAGAAGAAAATTTATATTAATGCCATAGGTGCTTTCCTCAAAACAACCCTGTATGGTAAAGCATTATTAACTCCATTTCACAGATAAAGAAACTGAGGCACAGAGAGGTCAAGCGATTTTGACTTGCCTAAGGTTGCCCATCATTAGAGCCAGGTCTCATGACTCCAAGAACTCTTTCTACTACTTCATGCTGCTTCTTAAGCTGTAGTCTTTTCTGCCTTGTTGTCCTATGTGTTGGGGGGAGTTTTTGTTGTGGTCTTGCTCAATTACCCATGCTTTGGGGTCTATGATTTAGTGGCTCTAAAAACTCTCAAACCACCACTGTGACATCTAAGGGTTACTTGCCCCACTTGGCCACTTTATTTCCTGCCTGGCAGTTCCTAGACAGGCTCGGTTCTCCAGGGCTTCCTCTTACCCAGGGAGCTGTGTAATAGTTACACTTACTCCCACCTCATGCGCCCCAGAGATGGTGCATTCCAATGGTTGACATGGTTAGGTACTACCTTTCCCCCATTAAACAAGCTGGGCTAGCTTTATCTCCATGTTCTTTCTGATGCCTTTGTCCCATACTGCTCCCTCTGTCCCAGCACTCTCCAAATCGCAGACATCCAGGCTGCTAACTGCCTGATTACAAGATGCAAATAAAGCCTGTCTGCTCAACTAGAATTGGCTGCCCAGAATATGCAAATCACTTCACCTAGAATTTACCTGGTTAGAAAGAGTTAAAATGCTGCCCCAGAGAAAAGAGTGGGGGTAAGGGGGGGGGGTCAACATAATTTGAATAAAATATTCTTCTGTCTTTAACTGATTCAATATTTGGGTGGTTTAATAAGGAGAGGAGCCAGGAGAGACAGTGAGTTAGTTCAAAGTTGTTTCTCCCTATCACTCTGCTGACCCTTGGAGGAGACTTGGAGTCTCATAGGTGGTGGTAGCTGTCAGTTATGGGTAAATGTTTAATTTATTGGGGGGGTGGGGGT
>NC_058132.1:206068449-206118449 GCF_016433145.1 Gracilinanus agilis
AGAGAGAGAGAGAGAGAGAGAGAGAGAAGTAAGAAAGAGGGGGAGAGAGAACCAGGGAGAGAGAGAGGGAAAGAGAGGAAGAGAGAAAAGGAGAAAGAGAAGGAGAGAAGGAAGGAGAGAAGGAGGGAGAGAGGGAAGGAGAGAAAGAGAGCAAGGAAGAAAGGAAGAGAGAGAAGAAGGGAGGGAGAGAAGAGAACAGGCAAGGCATTTGATAGCTGTTCTATGAACATTCAGATGAGGCAGGGGGTCTCACATATACACAAACACAAAATGAAAAGATAGAATGCCCCCAGGGGACAGGAATTTACCAAGAGAAGACCAAGGTGGGAATTGGGAACTTAGTCCTTGGCATGTTAGCCACAGTCCTCTCTCCAGGAAGAAACTGGCATTGGCAGAGAGGAGAAATGATCAGACACTCTGATTTATGCTATAAGATACTCATTTTCCAGCCCGGGGTTCTGTGACTGTGGTTCAAAAGCCTGGGAATGTTTTCTACCCCTTTCTCAAAACCAAAAATCAATCCTCCCCACCCCCATCCCAGAAGAGGCCAAGCTAAATCAGACTGGGGAGGGAGAGGGCAACTTTCCCCTTCTGCACCCTCTCTCCTTTTAAAATATTTACCAACTGAGCCCTAGTGATGGAGAGCTATAGAAAATGAATGTTACAAAAGGTGAGAGACCCAGTAGCAGCTCTCTCTGCAGAAAGGGGAAAAGAAAGAAGAGAGAGAGAAGAGAGAGCACAGCTCACCCACTGTGGAGGGGAGCTGTACCCCAAGCTTATGAATATTCTAATGGTTGTATATGCAGGAATAGGGCATTTGAAAGTCTGATGGTTGTTGTAATTACACATTCATTTTTGCTGTTTAGTTAAAGCCACACATGTCATTGCATGACAAGTTGTGACCTGTCATTAAAATCAGCTGTGTTTTCTTTGCAGATATCAAGATGAATGGGGATGTGGCAGATTCCACGGACACTCGCAATGCCCTTAGCCAGGTGGAGACAGGTAAGGGAATTCTTGATCTCCTGTACCTTTAGTCCTAAGCAGCCTGGGTGGAGGACAGGAGACAATTGGGCCTGGAGAAGAACAGAGTAGCTTGAAGTTACAGAAAACATGCAATGCATGGACTGTGTCCCCTTTTCTTGCTTGCTCCTCCCCCCAATCAGATAGGCCTGCTACATCCTGGCATATGGAGTCTACCAGAAAAAAGGGGTGAGGTCTCAATGGGATGCTGAAGTCTCTCAGTGATTCTTCACTGGTCTGAATAGGAAGAGAGTTATTTGGGAGTAAGGGAATGTTGGGTAGTGCTAAGAAGAAGCCAGAACCTGAGAAAAAGAGGGGGAAATGAGATTCACCCTGGCTGAGTTCTTCTGACATCACTAATACCAGGCTGCCTGCAATTAGCTGAAGATGAAAAATCTAGATTTAGCCGAAGGGAGATGGGACTTGAAGATCCAACTCAAGGGGAGCTCAAAAGAGAGACACTGTCATTAGAGTGTTTGTGTCTCCAGTGAACCTAATGCTTTAGGAGGGACACATAGAAGAGTCAGTTTGGCAATGATAGTATTAGGCAAAATCAAGAGAGCCAAAAGGTTCCTAAAAAAAGAGAATACATTTTCCTAGCTTGCTAGCTTTTTACTCCTGGTAAAAGTTTTATTTGCAAAACTCCTAAAGATTTTTTTTTTTAATCTAAGGAAAAGAGAATGTAAACTCTTTCAGTGAAGTGAGAACTTTTTTTTTCTTTTTTTTTTTGTCTTTGTTTCCCCGGGCCCAGCATAGTGCCTTGCAGGTGGTAAGTGCTTAATAAATGTTTATTAAAATGGATTGAAATGGTGGGTGTAAAATAAATGGGACTATTACAGCATCTCAAAGCCACTGCAATTAGTCTTTCATCTGGATCATTAGGACCCAGAAAAATAAAAAGCAAAAGAGGTTTATTAAATCCCCAGGGTGTCCCCGGGATTAAGGATCTCTTCTTGTTTTCTCCAGGAGTGAGTCCCCTCCCTCTTTTTCTGAGCATAAAATTTTATTCTAAGAGCTCATCTCTCAGGACCAGGGGTCATATGTATAAAGAAGAAAATTAACCTTCCTGTTCCCCTTCAAATGTTGAAATGACCTAATGCTTTAATTTTTATTTTTTTTTTTAGTGGGGTTGGGGAGGGAAAGGAAGAGGGGGGAATAGACACTGTAGTCTTTTTGATTTAGCTTTCTGTGCTTGGGCAAGGTGGGCACGAGGATGATAGTAGGGCAGTGTATTTCTTAATAGGATGACAGCCTTGGATCTTTTGATTGCCCTTGTCCCTCTTCCAGAATCATTTTCTCTCCAGAGAAAGTATCCTCTCTGGCTCTTGCTAGAGAAGAGAATCCAAATGGGGCTTTGGAATTTGTGGAAGTTTAGCTGAGGAATAAAGGGATAAAAGTTTCATTCTCTGATTCAATTATATCAGATCAGATGTAACAGAAGATGATATGTGTTATTGTTTGTCCTTCATTTTCTTTTTCTTTTTTTAACCCTTATCTTCAAAACTAAGTATTTATTTCAAGGCAGAAGAAAGTAAGGGCTAGGCAATTGGGGTTAAGTGATTTGCCCAGGATCATACATCTAGGAAGTATCTGAGGCTAAATTTGAACTCAAGACCTCCTATCTCTAGACCTAATTACCCCTTTTCCTTTTTTTTTTTTTTTCAAAAAGGACCAATGAGTAAGGTGATATGCAATGGGTGGCTGTTAGGGACTTAGGTGTGGAGTTTCAAAAGCCAGGAAGGGCTCTCTGCTATTAGCCACAGAGCAGGTTTCCTCTTTATCTACTCTGAACCTCCTAAGGGGTCAGCATTCTATTACAGGATGTAAAGAGTTAAACTAGATGGCCTCAGACATCCCTTCTAGCTCTCAAAATTCTATGATTCTGAGGCAGCTAGTTGGTTCCATGGATAGAGAGCCAGGCCTGGAGATGGGAAGTCCTGGACTCAAATATGGCCTCAGATACTTCCCAGCTGTGTGACCCTGGGCAAGCCACCTAATTCCAGTTGCTTAGCCCTCACTGCTCTTCTGCCTTGGAACCAGTACTTAGTATTGATTCTAAGACAGAAGGCAAAGGTTTTAAACTTTAAAAAAAAATTTTTTTTCTGTGATTCTGAGGTTCTCTTTTCGTATTAAGGAGGTGTATCATTTGTATTGTTCAGGAAATTAAGGGGTCTATGAAGGTAAACTTAATAGGGTCCTCTAAGAACCCAGGATTTTTCCTCTTCAGGGCAGACCTGGACCATAATGAGGTGATCAGCCAATTAACTGCATGTTTTTGAGGACTAAGAAAAGAGGTAGCTAATTAAAGTAACCAAACTTCCTGGAAAGTCATTCGGATTTTTTTTTTTAACAGAGGAAGGCCTATTATGAGTCACAATGGTTACTGATTTGGTTTAAAGGCTTCCTTTGGATTTTTAAAAGACAGAATCACCTTCCCAGCAATGCCTGAATTAAGAGGTGGTTGTCTCCAGATTTTAAAGGAACTATTAACAAAGGCAACCTAGAAAGCCCCAGCACTCCCTGAGAACAGCTTCTGGGTTGAGTGAAATCCCCAAAGGGCACCTAGGGGAAAAAAGAGAGGAAAAGGAAAAGCGTTTTCCCACTTATAGTGCCCAAGTTTCTTGAGTCCATTCTTTTGATCTCTTTCCCTTGGCTCTCTCTCCCTACCCAATCACTGGCACTTCTTTTCCCAGGATGGGGAGAAAGGGCAGTGATATTCTATACTGTTTTCAGCTTGTTTAATGTCTAAGATAAAACCTTTACCCCAACACGCTCCCCATCCCCTAATGAAGCGTATGATATAATCACAACTATTTAAATTTAAATGCTATAAATTTAAGCAAAGATCTTGCCTCACAACAACCCTAAAAGGGAACCAGGGCAATTATTACTTTGAGGATCTGTGGCTTCATACAGATAAATGCACCTCTCTCTTCCTGAGCAGAGGCCTTCATGAGAAGCTGTGCCTGTAAATGTTACTCACAGTTCATTCAAGTCATTTAACAGGCATTCATTAATCACCTAATATGTGCCAGGCACTAAGCTAGAAGCTAAGGATGTAAAGACAAAACAATACAGCCCTTACCCCTAGAAGAGTTTATGTTCAACTAGGGGAATGGCACCTTAGGCAGATTAAGTCAGCATGAAATATATAAAAAGTAAATACGAAGCAGGTGGGTGGCACAGTGGATAGAGTGCTGGGTCTGAAGTCTTGAGAAGACTCATCTTCCTGAGTTCAAATCTGACCTCAGACACTTATTAGATGTGTGACCCTGGACAAGTCACTCAACCCTGTTTGCCTCAGTTTCTTCATCTCTAAAATGAGCTGGAGAAGGAAATGGCAAATTGATCCAGTATCTTTGCTAAGAAAACCCCAAATGGGATCATGAAGAGTCAGACATGTCTGAACAAAAATACAAAGTAATTGCTGAGGAAGGACCAAAAATAAAGTTATCAGGAAAGACTGAGGACAGGAAGTAGCACTTGAATTGAGCCTTAAAGGGAGCCAGGGATTCCAAGAGGCAGCGGTAAGGAGTAAGTGCATTCCAGGCATGAGGAACAGCCTGTAGGAAGGCACAAAAGTGGGAGATGGCTTGGGATCCTTAAGCAAGCCAGTTCGTTGGATTGCGGTGTGCATGAGGAGGGGGAAGTTGAGATAAGTATGGAAAGATGGGTGGGAACCACTTTACTAAGGGTTTTAAACCTCAGACAAAGGAGTTTGTGCTTTAACTTAGAGACCTTGAAGTCTCAGGAGCAGAGGAGTGGCTTTGTCAGAAGTGTACTTGATGAATGTCAATGAGCAGTGGTGAGGAGGATGGATTAGAGAGGGGAGAGAATGGAAGCAGGGAGACCAATTAGAAAGCTACTGCAAATAGCCACAAGAGCAGAAATGAGGGGCTGAACAAGAGCAGTGACTGTGCAAGTAGGAACAGAGGGGATGGAAATGACGGATGTATAGTTATTGAGAACAAGACCTGGCAACTGACAGGACTGGTGTGAGAGAAAGTGAAGGTTGATGGATGAAGCAAAGGTTTGTGAACCTGGGTGAATAGGACAATGGTGGCATTCTCAACAGAAATAGGGAAGTCAGAAAAAAAGAAATGGGCAGAGGGAGTAGCTAAGTGGCTTAGGGGATACAAAGCCAGGTTTAGAGAGGGAGGTCCTGAGTTCAAATCTGGATTCAGACACTTCATAGCTGTATGACTTTGGGCAAGTCACTTAACCTCAGTTGCCAAGCCCTTACCCCTCTTCCAACTTAGAATCAATACTATGTATTAGTTCTAAGTCGGAAGGTTGGGATTAAAAGAGAGAGAGAGGGGGGGGGGGGCAGATAAAGTCTATCATCTGACCTTTACTTTAAGTTTTTCCATCTTGATAGGGCCTGCCAGAGCCTGTACCCCACTGACATATGCTTTCTTTCTAATTGGTCACCCCATGACACAATGAGGCATTGGGTTTTGGAGTGGTGGAATGCTAGTATTACTATCCCCATTTCCATGTGAAGAAACTGAGGCACAGAGAAAATGGCAGAGTGTTAGGTTAAGAAATTGTGTACACTGGCCATGCTTTTAACATAGACCTGACCACATTATTTAATAATAATAAAATGGTATAATAATAATAATAATAATAATAATAATAGGCAGTATAGTGTAAGGACAAAAAACACCGGATTAGGAGTCAGGAGACTTGGTTTCTGGTCCCTGCTCTGCCACTAACTTTGCCTTTTGGCAGAAATCATTTCTGGAATAGATAATCTCTAAATTCCCTTCTAGCTCCAACATGTTAAGATTCTAATATGATAAACTCCTCATACTTGTAGGAATTTCTCTTAACTTTTCTGAATACTTTATTGTCTATTTGTGTATATGTGTGTTTGTGTTAGTATACAGATTTCCTGCCTTCTCTCTCCACTCCCTTGGCCCCATTCCTTTTGCCTGCCTTCTCCAAGTTTTCTTCCAATTCTCTCTACCTCATTCTTTTCTTGTTTCCCTCTCTCTGCTTTCTGCCTTTTTCACCCTTCCTCATTGGTTCATTTGGGTGTCTGGGAAGCTGAGCAAGGGCAGAGTAAGGCAAGGGAGTGGAGGCAGGAGACAGGAAGAGACATGACCTAAAGCTAAAGACAGTTTGTACACTTGGGCAGAGTGCTGTAGTGGTGGAAGGTCATCATTGTCCAAGATGGGAACAAAATAAGAGTCAGAAAAGAGCCACATCTAGTGATTTGAGAAAATATGAGTTGATCTAGGAGGCTCACGCCTTTATCTATTTTTAAAAGATTGGCTGGGATAGAAAGAAAAAGATCTGGGAGTAGTAGTATTCCCCACTTTCCCTTTCCTCCTTCAGATTCAAGCAAAATAGAAATTTGCCATCAGGGCAACATTCCCTCTTCCAAATCCTCACAACAGCCAGGAAACAGAATTACTGTGCCTGACCTCTGTAGTCCATTGTCAGGGTGACCCAATCTGGGAGAATTTTCTAAATGTAGCTGAATATGAAGCAAGTAGTTCTGCTTTTCTCTTTTATACTGTCTGGGAACTTGAAAGGGAGATTCTAAGTTCTCTATCTCCACTTTGCCCCCTTTCCCTACCCTTGTCCCCAGCCTTTTTGAAAGTGTCTGGAGATCTCAGAAGGTAATGGTTCCAAGAAAGAGGCAAATAATTAAGTGGGGGGTCACTGTGGATCATAGCAAAGAAGTGGTGGCAAACTGACTTCCCTTTCTTGTGACTATTATATTCTAGTTTTAGTTTCATCCACCCGTGAAATGCAATAACTGACAACTTCCTCTCAGAATGTTTGGGATCTTTGGAGAGAAGATGTTATTATTCTTTAATTGCAAACTCATTTTCAGAAATCATAGAATTTAGACTATATTTTAGAGCTAGAAGAAACCTTAATAATCTTCTAGTCTCATCTCTTGGTTTTAGGCATAAGGAAATTAGATGTATCACAAAATAATTACCCATACAGACTGAAGAATAGAGATATGCAAGTGTAGAGTACTAAAAAATTTACATTTAGAAGAAGTAATATGTCCCAAGGTCCATCTTTGTATTGTATCCTAAGTGGATGCCTAGCTTGCCTAACCCTTGGGCTTGGCTCTACGTGAGGTTCCAATGTCAAGGAGTAAACGTTGTACCAAAGGGGAATCTGGGTGGATTCATGAAAACCAATGAAAGAGGTTTTGGATAGCTATGCTATATGTGATTATTCATTAAAGGAAAGAAAAAGTGGGAGATGAGAATCTAAGAAGCAATGAGATTTGGGAAAGAAGTAATGATATAAAAGAATTAGGCCTGGGCAGGTTTCCATCCTGACCTCCTACTCATATGGGACCATTTGGGGGACAATATGGAAAACTATACACAGCCATAGAAAATAAATGTATCAAGATGATTCTTTTGGTGTTCTGTAAAGATCAGCAGCCTGGGAGGTAGGAGATCCGAACCTTTGAATCCTGGGTCTGCCTTCGACTAGCTATTTTCATCCCACTGAACCTTCCAGTTTACTTCTCTGAATATAAGATGGTTGGACTAGATCAGTGACAGGCAAACTAAGGTCCTCGGGCCAGATGTGGCCCCCTGAAATGTTCTGTCCAGCCCCAAGACATTATTCCTAATCTGACGAATACAGTGAGTAGGATACAATACAATGAAATTTCATAAGAGTTGCCTTAGAAACAGACTGACAGATGAGCATTTCCTTTCCTTTGGCCCCCTCTTTAAAAAGTTTGCCCATCACTGGACTAGATGATTCCAGCTCTAACATTACATGATTTTTATGATGGTGTCTTATAACCGGTGGTATGTTGTTGCACGTTTAGTAGCAACAAGATATACTTTTAAGTTTATAAAGATATATTTCTATAAAAGATATGCTTTTAAGTTTAATCTGTTATTAATATTTATACATCACTTTCTTAAGTCTAGATAATCAACAAAATAATAAATCAAGTATGAGTTTCTAGCATTTGCTAATTTCAGAGAACTGAAGACATTTAACTATCAGCTCTCCAGCATGCTCCAGCACACCACTGCTTATACCTGACTTTCTTTGTAGTCTTTATTTCCCTATGTGTACATTTCTCTTTGTTGAAAAGGAGGATAGGTCACTTACTTCTCTTCTAGAGTATTTCAAAGTAGGAAGGAACAAATATTTATTAAATCTCTACTATGTGCTAGGCATTCTTAATATTACAAATATTTTATTTGACCTTCACAACAATCCTGGAACACCTAGCTCTCTCATAATAGCACCTAGCTATTATGATCTTTATTTTATAGTTGAGGAAACTGAGGCAGAGGTGAAATGATTTATCCAGAATCATGCAACTTGTAAGTGCCTGATGCTATATTCAACTCAGGTCTTCCTGACTTCAATCCCATTGTTTTATCCACTGTGTCACCTAGTTTCATAAGTTTAAGGGAATATATGAAAATATCTTGGGCTGAAAGGAGTCTGGAAAGGTCATCCATCTCATTCATTTTTCCAACTGGAACACTCCCTCAACCTAAAACTTTCCCATAATCTTAACAATATTTTTCCTCTCCAAGAGAAGATAATCCCACAGGCTTCCTTGGATACTAATTGATATTAGTAAATTTTTTCATAAAAACCCTTACCTTCTCTTTTAGATTCCATACCAAATATTGGTTCCAAGGCAGAAGAGTAGTGTAAAGGCTAGGCAGTGGGGATTAAGTGACTTGCCCAGGGTCACACAGCTAGGAAGTATCTGAGGCCATATTTGAACCCAGGGCCTCCCATCTCTAGGCCTGGCTCTCTATTCACTGAGCTGCCCCAAAGATATAAAGTTTTGACAGGGCATGATGTTCAACAAAATGAATCTGAAAGAGATTCTAGATCCATTTTTCTAAGTAATCTGGACCACCATAATGTCATCCTGTTTGGGAGGACTATAACAGAAGTTATGTTTTACCTCCAGCTTTGTAGGAAATTCAGGAATATTGATGATTCAGATGACCAGTAGGTGGTCCAACCAATCTCCCCTTTCCTACTAAATGAGTTTTCCTCCCTTTAGCATTTCATAACTGGTTGAATTCTTCTCAAGGAAAAGAGGAAGAATGCCACTCCCCCTATTCCTGAGTGTCCAAACTGCAGGTTTCCCATAGACCAAAGGTACAATAGTTTCTACCCCATGAGGCAGTTTTTCTTTTCAATTACAACTGTAGAAAAGACCAACTCAAAATCACTAAGCAAACAGAAAAGAAAGTGAAAAGAAATTAAGCAAAAAAGATATGAGAAATAAAAAGGGCTGAACAAGCAGCCAGTATCACAAAATAAAAATCCTCTCTTCTACCATCCTGGGGAATTGAGGATGGAGGCAGGGAAACAAAAGTATTGGGACCTACCATCAATCATCTTCCCTCCCCAATTCAGTTCACCATTTGGTATTTTGGAGTTTGAGATACAAATGTATAACCTGGAAGAATGGAGTCTGGGAGTGGGGAAAGCTTACTGACATGGAATGGCCAGAGCCTTTTGTTGGTTGCTTAGCCAGGTTGACTGACTTGAATAATATCAAGCATGGGTTGTATCTAGGTTGGCTTATCAGACAGTGGCTTTTGGAGGGTGACAGAGGTTGTTGTGAAAGAGTTGAAAGTAGGTCTTGGGAGCTGCTGATCCTTAGGTCTGGTGAGGCCTGAGCCTCAGAGGAAGTAGAGGCCTTAGGTGGCTCCCTTAGTGAAGTAGAATGTAGGAGTAGAAATAACACGAAACATGGATTCTCTTCCTGGTCCAACACTGAATTACTTGTGTATCTTTAGGCAAGTCACTTAAGTTCTCTGGGTCTCATTTGTCTCTTCCAAGAAATGGGAAGGTTGAACTAGATAATCTCTAAAGAGCTTTCCAGCTTCCAATTCCACTTATCTATAATTCCTGCTCCCAACTCCCATAGTCATTCATGGAAATTATTTGGAGCTAAGCAATGTGGGTTTATTGGAAAGAGAAAGGGGAAGAGAGAGAGAGAGAGACAAGGTTAGAGACAGAGAATGATGGAAACAGAGAGACAGAGGCAGAAAGACACAGAAAGAAAGAGAGAGAGAGAAAAGAGATTGAAAGAGAAACAGTAAAACTGACATAACCAGAATTTGGTGCTACTTCAAATGACTTTTTCACACCTGATATAAATGAAGTAAAATTTTAAGGATTTCTTCTTAAGATAGAATATGGAAAATTAGGATTAGATCAAGCAATAATTTAGAAGAGTTAAAGTTTAGTAAGGAATATACTAAGTTATATCTAAGTACTTACTGAATCAGTATCTTAATATTGTTTTCTTACAATAAGACTTTCATTTCTTTAAATTTTGCTATGAGAAAGATGATTGAAAGAGAAAGCAAGAGAGAGAGAGGGAAAGAGGGAGAGAGAGAGAGAGAGAGAGAGAGAGAGAGAGAGAGAGAGAGAGAGAGAGAGAGAGAGAGAGAGAGTATGGAGGAAAAGAAGGAGAGAACAGAACAGAATTTGAAGTCAGAAAACCTGGATTCCCATCCCAACCCTCACTTCTCATTCTGTCTTTTTCTGTAAAATAGGGAGAGTTGATGAGATGACCTATAAGGTCTCCTTTAGATCTAGATTCTATATATAGTCCTTTATTGTCTTCCCCCCTTTTCTCTTCTTTCTGCCTGAGGTGACCTAGATATGGACCACCTACCCTCCAAGAGGGCTAAGAAAGGAATCTTGGAGTTACCAAATAGGATGACAACCTCACTCTTCTCTGAAGTTGTCCAATGTGGTCTCATTTTGCAGATTCTAGACCATCTTCTGCCCAGAAGTTACTTCCAGGATAGAGAAGAATGATCTCCTTACCCTTTTGGGGGTATTTTCTTGGCTAAAGCCCCTCCTGCTCCCTTTCCTCCTTTTCCTTATGGGCTATGGTCTTCATTGCCCTCCAGGGTGAAAAAGGGAATTTTGCTAGACAGGTAAGGGGCCCAGGGAAAGAGAAGCCCCTCTTGCCAAGTCCAGAGCATGGGAAAGAGCCTTGTGGGCCTCTCCCAAAAAGCGTCAGTGCTGTTGACTCAAAAAAATAATAGGTGTTAATTTGTATACTGGTTTGCATCTCATTTCCATGCAGTTCCTTTAATGTTCGACTGCAAGAGCCTTAATCTTGGAGTCAAAAATCCTGGGTTCAACACCCAGCTCAAAGAGTCACTGGCTCTGCAATCTTGGGTTTCAGTGTTTTTTGTGCCTCAATTTCCTCATCTGTAAAATGAGAGAGTAGGACTACAAGCCCGTCATACTAATGTCCTACACATTCCGTAAAAATAATAAATTAAATCTTTTTAAATCCTCAGCCTTGACTTTCACATCCCAATATGTCAATGGGGGAATTAGAGGCTCCTACCTCCTGTTTCTTTGCTCTCTCTGTCCCTGGTTTGTCCAGCCTGTAGAAACAAAGGTGGGAGCGTTTTATTGTATTTGGTAAGTAGTCGTTTGAGCTGGATGGGACCTTATCGATCACCAAGTACAAACCAAGCCTTTTACAGCTGGGTAAACCGAGGCACAGAATGGGGAAATTGGCTCAACGACACACAAGTAAGTGAAGACAAGAGCAGCGGCTGCAAAGCACAGTTTTCACTCGGCCGCGCTAGCCTAAGTCTACTCCATGAAGGTCAAGGCTCCCGGCCTCTGGGTCGGCCGTAGAGAAGCCCTCTCTCGGCACCTATAAAGACCTCAGCAGCCAGCCATCCAGCTCCCCCACTCCAGCACAGTTTAGGGAATAATAGAGGGAGGCTCGTTTCGAGGGCGCACGGAAGACCTAGAGCAGCCGCGCCGCGCGGAGCTGCGCAAGAAGACGGAGAAGGGGACCCGGAGGTTGCTATGACAACAGGGCTTCAGCCCTAATTTGCATAGGGCGCTGATTTCCCTACTGCAGCCCAGTGCGAGGCCTTGCAAATTTCCATATCCCTGCCTCAAAGCCTGCTGGGGGGGTTGGGGTAGAGAGGAGAGGTCATTTGAAATTCAAATGAAGATGATTAAGGTTTTCTCGAGGAGGGAAGCTAGGACAAAAGGGGTTAAGCCGCCTGGCAAATGTCAGCCTCCTTAACCGAAAGTTATCTTAGGGAGGAGTGCACCTGGCTGGCTCCTCTCCAACGCCCCACGCTCCATGCCTGCCATCCTTCCTACCGCCGGGTCCAAGACACCCCCTCTCCCGAGATACCACATCTCTATGAAGCCTTTCTAAGACCGGCACTTCTGGACGGAATACGGGGCAGATGAAACCTACTTCTGACTGCCTCTGATCCTCCAACAAAACAGGAACAAGCCATTCTCTCCCTTCACCCCAGTTTCATAGAATCGACGTGAGGTTATGGAAACACTTTGGATCGGCAGTCAAGGGACCCGAGTTAACTACTTTTTGCTTAACTGGACAAACTTGGGCAAGTTTGGTGTTTTGAAGTCTTAGTTTCTTGTAAAAACTCAGGAACTGGGCTGAACTATGTGTAAAGGCTCTTTGGGGTCTAATTCCTGTGGCTTTGTGAGTGAACAGATGTTGAACCCCAGAAAGAAAAGATTGTCAGGTGGTTAGAGAGCACTTAATATTCAGTGTTAGGGCCCCAAAGTCCAGGTTTTTGGCTCTAGCCCCTGCCTCATTCTATGATCATGGATGACCAAATCACTTTGCCTCTCTGGGCCTCAGATAGTGGACTGGACATTAGACTGGGAGTCAGAGAGCTAACTCCTAATCATTGCTTTGCTTCTGAGTGACAAATAAGTCATCTGGGGCCTCAGCATTCTCATCTATAAAAAGAGAGACCCAGTGATGGCAAAGTAAATCATCTTAATGTCCCTTCTTGCACTGGCAATCTATAAGAAAAACCTTGACACCACCCTGGTTCCATGATGGCATCAGAATAAATAGAATGATATCCATAAGAGAAATATTTTTTAAGGATGTAATATTGGGTCCCCAGAATACCCCAGATGTGGTAGAAATGGGATCTCTGCTTAACAATTCCCTAATGTAGGGAATATGAGGGACAAAAGATCCATGTTCCAAGAGAGGGTATAGGAACTTTATAAGAAAGCACCTCTTCTTTTTGATCTAGAAATGTTCCATGAAGGGGACTTGATTCTGTAGAAAAGGCATGGATGAGTTCAATGGATATGACCCCCTACTAACATGTACTCTGGATTCAAATCACAACTCTCTTATTGTGACCTTTAGGCAACATGCTTTACCTCTCTGGGCCTCAGTTTCCTGATCTGTGATAAAAAAAAACTTATAAATTTCTGATCTTACAGTCTATCAATCAACCTCTAGAATATAAGAGACAACCAGCCCACATTCAATGCCCAGTGTCCTTAATTTAGGCTTTGGACTGTTTAGGCTATGTTCTATAGCAACAATTGATTCCAACTCAAAGTAGCTGTTGGCCTTTATATAAAGTTATTGTCAAAGAGAAAATAAGGAGGGAAAAGAACTTCCAGAGCTTGACCCTAAGAGTGAGCCAAGCCTTTGTTGCACCAGGAAATGGCCAAAGATTATTTATCTAGAACTAGAGAGAACTTGGAGATCATCTAGTCCAACCCCCTTATTTTTTAAAGATAAGAAACAAAAAGTGCCACAGCTGGTAAGTGAAAACCTTGAAGAAGTTTGTATTTATGGAGCACTTTCTAGCTAAAAGGGTTCTCTTAGCTATTTTGGGAAGTACAATGTAGTAGAGAGATCACTGAACCTGGCATAAGGAGAACTGGACTCAAACCCTAACTCCCAAGATGACCTACTAGCTGTATAATCTTGGGCAAGCCATTTAAAATCCCTGGACCTTACTTTCCTCATCTGTAAAATAAAGGAATTGGATTAGATGGCCTCCAAGATCACTCTCCCATCTAAACTTTTGATCACATGTGCCTGTGAACCTGGATACTCTGCTTCTACATTGAGGCTCCTTAGCCCTACACCACACTGTTCCCAAGGTCACTGAACTCATCCTATCACAGCTAGATAGAAGCAGCTGCCAATCCAAATGCACCCAGCTCTTGGGCACACATGGACATTTATGCCCTTTGACTCTTATCTCCTAGAGTTGAGTTGGCAAACCTATGGCATGCTGCCAGAGCATGCCAGAGGGGGCTGCTCCCTTCCCCCTCTCCAATACGACTGAGGACATTTCTCATATGACCCACTCCTCTGCCAAGCAGCCCAATGGAAGCACTTCCTCTCTCCCCTGTCTGGGGTAAAGGTGGAGAGGGCTCACATGCATCCTGAGGGTTGCAGTTTGGGCAAAGTCTCTAAAAGGCTCACCATCACTATCCCCGAGCATCTCTGTGACTCCTGATATAACACTCTATATCTTCTGAGTCTTCTTTACAGTAGTAAACAAATTCCTATATACAGTATCCATACTTCACCTATCATCTTCCCCCAGTGATGCCAGAACCCTTCTCCAGGATTCCACAAGCATAGACAACTGTTCAGTGGAGATGGTGAATCTTGCTTATCCTTTAACAGGCATGAAGGTCCCACAATAGGAGTTCACAATTTGTTTCCTGGAAACCTTATAGCTTCTCTTCCATATTGCCAAGGAAAGACTGCTGCTCTTACCCCATTTCTAAGGACATAGCAAATGATCTTTTCTCAGCCTGGTCTGAAGACATGGTTTGCTGCCTTCAATGCCAGTCAGCCAAACACTTATTAATTACTTTTCCTATGCCAGGAGCTGAGCTAGGTGCTAGGGATGCCAAGAAACAAAATTAAAAAATGATTCCTGCCTTCAAAAATCTTAGGTTAGATAGGAAAAATAAGATCTCTCTCTCTCTCTCTTATTTAAAAGCCCTCATCTTCCATCTTAGAATCAACAGTGTATTGATTCCTAGGCAGAAGAATAGTAAGAGATAGGCAATGGGGGTTGAGTGACTTGCCCAGGGTTACATAGTTAGGAAGTGTCTGAATTCAGATTTGAACTCAAGGCATCCCATCTTCAGGCCTAGTTCTTAATCCACTGAGGCACCTAGTTGCCCCCAAATGAGGTCTCTTTAACTCAACATTGACTTTACTAACTTTCTCCTTTTAAAGCTAGCTAGGGGATTGACTAGGGGGAAGGGACTTCTTCCAAAGGCTGCTGCTTCCACAGCCCTGCCTAGGAGCTGTCTCCCACCTTGAATAGTAGGGCCCTTGCCAATTAATTGCTCTTGGGTGGCAGGCAGGGTGGGAGGAGGGCTGGGCTGAGGCTTATCTCAGCTTTGTCAGGGCCGGGCTCTCTGAAGACTGGGGCAAGAGGTCTCTGTGACGCCCGGCACACCCTATAGACTTCCCTGGGGATGGTTGGGGGAGGGTGGGACTCAGTACTTCAACATTCAACAAAAAAGACCTATCCCAGTAACACAGGATGGCTTCTCTGCTTAAACTTCAGCCTCTATTCCTTTTCTCTCCTTAAGACTCTGATACTAACTCCCATAATCAAAATACCCTTATGGGGTGAGAGATTCAAAATGGGAAACGGAGGAGTTGACATTGAGTCGTAACTCTTTCCCATTGTGTGACTTTGGATAAATGACTCAACCTTTCTAAAAGTCCCCATTTATAAGATGATGATAATCTCCTCATATATTTAAATATCACTTGATGTCAACAAAGCATTTTATTCACAATAACCTGTAGAGAATAAGTCATGCAGCTATTTATTATCCCATTTTGCAGATGTGGAAACAGGGGCTCAGGAGATGGAGTGACTTTTCCAGGGTCACATAGCCGTCAAGTGCTAGGCAAGGCATGAAGTTTCTAGACTCTTTCATCCATTCCTCTTTCTACTATACCATACTATGTGTCAATGAAGTGTATGATATACTTCTTTCTAGTGGGCCACATTGTCAGAATCACAGCATCTTAAAACTAGAAGGAACTTCAAATAACATCCAGAAAGTGTTCCTTACATCTCCAATAAGTAGCCACCTGGGCTTCCTGTAGAGTCTCCAAGGAGGGAGGTGATCTACTCCCTCTTGAGACACCATTAAACTTGTAGAGAGCTCTAATTGCTAAGAAGGTATTTTTTTCCTCTTTTGTTGAGCTCAGATCTACCTTGCTTAGTGCTGCTCATTTGTCCATAGTTCTGTCTTCCAAAACCAAATAGGACAAATTTAGCATTTCCTCAATGTTATAGTCCTTCGATTACTGAAAGCTAGAGTCAGCTAAGTGGAACAGTGGATAGATTGATAGGTCTAGAGTCAGGAAGACACCTCTCTTCCTGAGTTCAAATCTGACCTCAGATATTTACTAGTGTATGATCCTGGGCCAGTCACTTAACTCTGTCTCAGTTTCATCATCCACAAAATAAACTGGAGAAGGAAATGGCAAACCAGTATCTTTGCCAAGAAAAACCTACATGGGGTCATGAAGAATCTGACACAACTGAAATCACTGAACAACAATAAGAACAACCATATCTCATCTAAATCATTTTTACTTTGCTCTACAAGTTTTGTTTCTGACATAATTTAATTTTCCTGAAACTTGGTTTCCTTATTGTAAAGTGATCAGGTTAGATGTAGAAGTTCTTTAATGCCTCTTCCATCTATATTTCTAGCATTCTATTATCTTACATTTTGAATCCATCTGGTATCCAACTCTATGGAATAAGAGCACTTGAGCTACTCTACTGAGTACTGAGGAGATGCCATGTCCTTTCTCTGGGAAGGGGTAGCTTGTGAAGTTTGAAAGGAACCCTAAGGAGCCGTATTGTTCTGAGGTGTTGATCTCTGCCACTGTTTTTTTTAATTCTCTGGACATTCAGGTTTAAATACTTTCCCAAGTAGGCGAGATGCACCCCCTTACTTCCATACTCCCTCCCCCCCCCACACACACACACACGAACACTGGGTGGTAGAACATAGGCCCAGGAATAGGAGGGCAGGGGAACCTGCACTAGGGACCCTCTTCTTGAATTGAATTTGGCCCTTAAAATAACCTCACGAAGGAGGTGTTAATATCTCTCAGTTTGCACATGAGAAAACTGAGTCTCAGAGAGATTAAATGATTTGCCCAAGATCCCAATACTCATAAATGGCAGAGCTGGGATTAAAACTCTAGTTCCAAATCTAGCACTTGCCCCATTGTACTGTAGCCACTAGACATTCTCCCCAGGACCCGGCACTTTAGGAAACATCCCTAACCTGCTTCAAGGATGTTTTTATAGGATTATAGGATTAGAACTGTGAGGAACTTTAGAAATCATGTAATCCATGCTTCTAATTTTACAGGCTAAGAAACTGAGGTCCTTAGAGGATAAGTGATTTTCTCAAGGATACATAGGTGCTTATTATAGCAGAGATAGAATTCCAACCTCCGGCTTTTCATTCCATGCCGTCCTACCTCCTGCTTCCTAGGAGAGAGGACAAGAGAGAAGGATTGTAGTGAACCGTAGGATAGAGAAACAGTGCTGGAAGGGGCAAATAAAACCAGTTACACATAGTATAAATTGCTCTTTTTTATTTTCCAAAGAACTTAAAGTAGAAAAGCATGGACACCTACATAAGAAGCCTTTCTCAATTGCTAGTACCTGCCCTCTGTCTATTATCTCCTATTTTTCCTGTATCCATCTTGCCTACATATAGTTGTTTGCATGTTATCTCCCTCATTAGACTGTGGTCTCCTTCCTCTTGTTTTTTTAAACCCTTACCTTCTGTGTCAGAATCAATACTATGCATTGGTTCCAAAGCAGAATACTGGTAAAGGTTAAACAGTTAGAGTTAAGTGACTTGCCCAGGATCATACAGCTAGGAAGGATCTGAGGCCAGATTTGAACTCAGGAATTCTCATCTCCATGTCTGGCTTTCTATCCACTGAGCTACCTACCTGCTCCAGACTGTCAGCTCCATAAGAGTAGGTACTGCCTTTTGCCTTTTGTATCCTCAGCACCTGCCAAATAGTAGGTGCTTTATCCATGTTTATTGACTGGGAGATGGAGAGATGTGCATCTCTAAGTGAATGGAATGAGAAAGACTAGAATTGAGAGATTGGGAGTATCCCTTGTTCCTGATTACCCAGCCCTCAGTCCCTGAAGTTTGTGAGGAGAGGAAATAGAAGAGTGCCACTTGGGAGTTTCAGCCTTGGATCCTGAATTTGCTATTAGCATTGGCATAGACTTTGGCCGACTCTGTGTCATAAACTGAACCCATGGCTTGTTGGGACCTTCATTTTCAATTCCATAGGAGGTTTCCCTGGTGTCTTTGAAGCCATAAAAATACCCCGAATCTTGTGGAATCTCAGAATGGAAAAGGGCTTTAGAGATCACCTAGTCCAACAGCTATCTGAGTGGTATACTGAAATGAACACTAGCCTGGAGTCCAAAGACAGAGAGATTTGAGGACTGGCTCTACTCTTTTCTATTTCCTTGTCTGTAAAGCAGGGTTAATAGAGAGAGCACCAATAGAATCAAAAGAGATTGTACATGTAAGTGCCTTATAGATAGCATCTATCATTAGTAAGTGTCTAAATTGGGTCTTTAACTTAAGTCTTCTGAAACCTCTAAGCCTTAGGTCCTTGGCTAGTAAGACTCAAGCAATCATTAAGTGCCAGCTAAATTGCTAAATTCCAGGTACTTTGCTAGGAACTGGGGTTACAAAGCAACACTGAAATTGTTCTTGCCCTCAAGGAGGTTAGAGCCTGTTGGAAATGTTTATCTCCTGGTTATTCTGGTGATTACTCTGGAGAACTTTCAAAGTCTGGTTTTCTTTTAATAAAAGTAACCCCAGGAAATCCCAATCAGTTTCCAACTTCAAGATTAAATTAGAAATTAAGCCAGAAGTCCTATATTGGACTGGGGGGCTGGAGAATCTCTCCTGGTGAGAATAGGAAGCAGCCTGGAATAGCACTGGGAGGGAAATAGCCTCCTTTGCTGGGTGCTCTCTGCATTTTGTTTACCAGTAAAAAGTAAAAATTCCGGCTTGAACAGTTTTCCAGCTCCCACCTCCCTCACCCAGAAAAAAGTCCCCAGGCAAACTCATATCCCAGCAGCTGCCAGAGCTATGCAAATCAACCAGGGCCTGCAGGCTCCTAGACCCAAGAGCTAGGAAGGCAGGAGGCTCTCTCAAAGGGGCTCCCCATTCTCTCCACTCCAGGTTGTCTGGGTGCCTATCCCCCTGTTTAAAAAAAAAAAAAAAAAAGAAGAAGCCTAGAAGCCCCTTGAGAAGGAGATTTAGCACCTGATCTTTACACATCCATGCTCAATGACTTCGTTCCAGTTTCTCACAGGTTAGAAGGCTCTTCTGTAGGTTTAATCTACATCTTTCACAACAGCTTAAACCTATTCCTGCTTCTTGCTGACTTTTCAGATGGACTCTTCAGTAATCCTGTTCTCTTCTTATTTTAGAAACATATAGAATTTCCAAAAACATTCTAAACATTGCATGGTATAGTGTGTGTGTGTGTGGGGGGGGGTACTGTAGTCAGAGGGCAGATCATCTTCCTCTTTTCCTTCTTGTTATCCCTTGTTAGTTGCAAGATCTTTGACAAGTCACTTAACCAATCTAGGATTCAATTGTTTCATCTGCAAAATGGGTATAATAATAATTTTTTTCCTCTAGTCCTGGTTCTATAACCAAGAGTTATATGTGATCCCAGGCAAGGCACAGATCCTCTCTGAGATTTAGTTCCCTTGCCTAAAAACCAAGGAAGCTTTAAAGATTTTATCCATCTTTGAAATCTGTGATTTTCAATTGGTCCTCATGGGATTGGCCCTTTCACCTCTCCAACCAATGAAGGTCATGGGGCCCCTTGACCATTGGTTTGGGAATTACCTGTTACTTCCTAAGGAAGATGTAAAGAACTACCAGGAGTCTCAAGTTGTTGAGCGTTCCAAAAAGACATGAATCCATTTTTACCCCAAAGCCCTTCAGACCAAGGAATTCCTTAATCTCCAGTAAGGGTAAAAATGGATTCATTAGAATGGTTAATTTTCAGGGAAAGAACACTTTCCTAGAGTTCTAGAAGCACATGATCTAGATTCAGATCCTGCTTCAGCTACTTACCTTTTTTTTTTTTTTTTTTTTTTTTTTTTATCCCTTGCCTTCTGTCTTAGTATCAATTCCAAGTATCCATTCCAAGGCAGAAGAGCAGTAAGGTAGGCAACTGGGTTAAGTGGCTTACCAAGGAGTGAGTGTCTGAATCTGAGATTTGAGCCCAGATTTTCCAATCTCCAGGCCTGGTGATCTATCCACTGAGTCAAATAGTTGCCACTGCTATTTACCATTTGTGGGGCCCTGAATAAGTTTCTTCCCCCTTTGGGGTAACAGTATCTTCATTTGTTAAATGAGAGATTTGTTCAAGATGTTTTTTAAAGTCCCTTCCAGCTCTAAATCTGATGAAATAAAATCACAGCAATATTTGCTTTGGGGCAACTGGAAGGGAGGAAGAGCCAAATTGTTCCTATTCTTCCTATTCACCCCTTGATATTGGTCCATTTCTCTCCAAGTGCTAAGTTATCAAAGGTTTCTATTCCATCAGAGTAACCTCCTACGAGGTGGAAGAATCCTGGCAGGAATATTTGTGAGGAAAACACTTTGGAAACCTTAAAATTTGATGTAGAGCCTTCCGGGCTAGAAGGGGCCTCAAAGAACATCTAATCCAAACCAGACCTGAGCAAGAAGCAACCTTTCTCCAAGTTGTCCTCCAGTCACTTAAGGAAACCTTTAGTGATGAAAAAAAAAAAAAAACTCTGAGTTACCAAAATATATAAAATGGATTTCCTCCCCTCAAGAGGCTTGTAACTTATGAATAAGAATACTAGCTAGCATTGGTATGATATTTTATTGCAGAGTACTTTATTGTCTCATTTAATCTTCATAACAACCTCAAGATGTAAGTGCTATTATCCTTGTATTAGAGCTGAGGAAACTGAGGTAGACAGAGGGTAATTGACTTGCCCAGGGTAACACAGCTAGTAAGTTTCTGAAGCTATATTTAAATTCTAGCCACTATGCCACCTACCTGCCCCTTATTTATTAGTGAAAGACCAGAAACATGTACATAAATAAGTATTCATAATAATTTACATGAATGTAATGTCTTAGACAGTCCTGCTATCAATGACCTATGTCATGTAGGACTATAAGTACAGGAGAAGATTATGAAGTTATACCCCATGTAGCCTAACCCCCCACACACACTCTCTGCCAATTTTACAAGTAAAGAAACTGAGGCTAAAGGAAGTTAGTACAAGGAAGAATTAGAGTCTAGATCTAGTTAGAACTTACTTCTTCCAATTTAAATGAAAAAGGATTCACTTCCAGCTAGAAGGAGATTTCTTGGAGGATATGGGCATTTGAGCTCGATCTTGAAGGATAAATGAAAATCAAAAGGCAAAGATTAGTGACAGCTAGATGGCACAGTGATTAGAGTGCCAGGCCTGGAGTCAGGAAAGTCTGAGTTCAAATCTGGACTCAGATACTTCCTAGCTATGTAACTCTGGGCTAGTCATTTAATCCTGTTTGTCTAGTTCTTAGCCTCCAACTCTTAGAGTTGTTATTAAGTAAGATTTTTTTTGTTTGTTTTAAGGCAAGGATTGGAGGCAGCTGGGTAGCTCAGTGGATTGAGAGCCTGGCCTAGAGATGGGAGGTCTTGGGATTATATTTGGCCTTTGGATACTTCCTAGCTGTGTGACCTTGGGCAAGTCACTTTACCCCCATTGCCTAGCCCTTACCACTTTTCTGCCTTAGAACCAATACACAGCATTGATTCTAAGATGGAAGGTAAGGGTTTAAATAAAAATTTTAAAAAGGCAAGGATGGTAAAGAGGGCATTCTAAGCATAGGGAACAATGGAAAACAAAGGAATAGAGGTAGGAAATCATGTGATATGTTTTGGGTGTGCAAGAATTGGAAGCAAGAATCAGGATTCAAATGATTAAATCTAAAGTCATACAAAAGGTTCAAATATTAAATCGTATGAGAAAAAGTATGTTTAAGACATGGCTAGATAGTGAACCATGTGAAAAAAATGATGATAGAAGTTGCACCAAAAAAGCCATTCCAGTCTTAGGTTTTATTAATCTATTAGACAATTAACATTTATTAACCACCTATTATGTTCAATGAATTGAGTATAATAAGCTTAATATCCAGGACAAGATAAGTGATCATCTTATTGTCCTATTTTGTTTCATTCTGAGTACTCTCAAATAAGAGAGGCATTGATAAACTGAAATTCTTATACTGGAAAGCCGTCAGGATAATGAGCTATTTCAAAGCCCTAAGAGCAATTATTGAATCACAAATGTGTAGACTTGGTGGTAGAAGGAAATTTGAAGAACATATATATAGTCCAACTTTTTCCAAAATCATGAAACCTCTCTACCAGAAGTAATCATTAATAAGAAGTCTTCTTGACGACCTCCAGTGTTGTGGAATCCCCAAGGCAACTCATAACACAATAAGACTATCAGTGGAGGAATTTCATTTTTCTTTATGTTGATTTGAAATCAGTCTCTATTCTATCCAACCATTAGTACTAGTTCTTCCCTCTAAGATTAAGTAGAATAAGATTAATCTCCTTTCTACATGGCAACCTTTCAAATATTTAAAGGTGATTACCATGTTCTCCCAAGTCTTCTCTCTTCTAGGTTAAATGTACCCAGTCAACCATTCCTCCTACGGTATCAGTTGTGAAATTTTGTTTCTTTTTCATATATGTCCCTTTCTCTCTACTCAAGTAATTGAAATTCAAGCCCTCATCCCCTCAACACCTGGACTATTCCATGGCCTCCTAACTGGCCTCCCTGCCTCTAGTTTCTTATCATTCCAATCCATTCTCCACACCACTAAAGTGATTTTTCCCAAACATCGAGCTTGACCATGGCTACTTCCTCCACTCAGTAAACTCTGGTGGCTCCCTCTTACCTCTAAGATCAGTGATAAACTTTTCTATTTAGTGTGTAAAGATTTTCAGTACTTTTCCCCTCTTACTTTTCTAGTCTTATACATTATTCCCTTTCATGCATGTTACAATTAAAATGAATCTTGGAGATTTTTATTTACTTATAATTATTTATTAGTAAAAGAGAAAGAAAGAAAAATATCATCAGATCACCCTTAACTAAACAGTCTCCCACAGAAGAAAAACATATGACTTATCACATGGTTCAATGGGTATATGATTGGGGGTTTGGGCTTTAAATGATCACTCTATTAATAATATGGAAATAGGGTTTGAACAAGGATACATTTATAACCCACTGAAATTGCTCATCAGCTTCGGGAGCAGGGAAGGGAAAAGGGGAGGGAAAGAACATGAATCACACAATCAATCAATCAATCAATCAAAAAATAAATAAATAAACATAGTCTCCTAGATTCAGCTCATTTATAAGGAGGCTGAGCCAAATGGCCCACCCAGAAAAAAGAGAGACCGCTGAGCTGAGGAAAGAGAATCCTCAATCAGGATGATGCCCACACCAAGAAAAAGAGACCCGCTGCTGCTCAACCCCATCTTTTATATGGCCAATGATGTTACTACTACTGTACTCTCTGATAGGACAGTCTGGATCATGAGCTCTGACCTCCAGGCACATAACCAGGCATGTCACCCACCATACAGGGGCTTCTGAGGAAGTCAGCTCTTCAAGTGACCATGAAGTCTTCCCCCTCTCATGAGGGCATTCTTTCTTAACATGCATGTGTGGGCACAGTAATATTTTTATGCTCATTTCACACATGCACTCCATGATGCAGCCATAAGGGTCGTTTGCTTTTCCTCACAACATAAATAAAACTCCATCATCTATCTCTCTACCTTCTGCCTGGGATGCTCTTCCTCTCCTCTGCCTCTTAGAATCCCTGGTTTCCTCCAAGGCTCAGCACAAACACCACTTTCTGTATTACCAATGACCCCAACTATTAATGCCTTCTTTACCCAGGTACCTTGTTGCTGTCTTCTTTGTGTTCTCCAAGTACATGTTAGAATGCACATATAGAGGGACAACTAGGTATCTCAGTAGATTGAGAGTCAGACCTGGGAGGTCCTGGGTTCAAATCCAATCTCAAATAATCCCTAGCTGGATGACCTAGGCAAGTCATTTAACCGCCAATTGCTTAGCTCTTGCTGCTCTTCTATCTTGGAACTGAGATTTAGTATCAATTCTAAGACATAAGGTAAGAGTGGTGTTTTTTTTTTCAGATTTTTTTTATTTTTATTTTATTTATTAATTTTTTTAAAACTCTTACCTTCTGTCTTGGAGTCAATACTGTATATTGGCTCCAAGGCAGAAGAGTGGTAAGGGTAGGCAATGGGGGTCAAGTGACTTGCCCAGGGTCACACAGCTGGGAGGTGTCTGAGGCCAGATTTGAACCTAGGACCTCCTGTGTCTAGGCCTGGCTCTCAATAAGAGTGGTGTTTTTTAAAAGAAGACATTGGGGTAAGATTTTAATGGAGGTGTTTGTGGATACCCTTGGGGAAACACTTATTGAAGAAAAGGCACAAGTGTGATTTCTAATTGACATATAATATTCATACCTTCCCATGAACACTGAAAATCAAGAGCTGACTAAACAAATGCCTGCCTACTCAGCCCTGGTTAAGTTTGAAGTCAACTTGACTTCTAAGCAAGATCAGTTAATGAGCTCCCCAACTCCTTCCAGAAGCATCACAAAGAGGGATGGGTCATTTTATAGCGGAGGTTGATTCATATTGGGAACAATATGGTAATTGTCTCTCCTCAAAGTATTAGGAGAAAATGTTTTCCAGAGAAGCAAAATGAGGCCTGGAAAGAACTAATCTAGATTCCTCTAAAGCTTAAGCACTACCCCCTTAAATTCTAGTTCTCCTTTCTGGAACTTTCTCATCTAGGTAGGGTGAAGAAGTGATGCCAGGTGGAACCCATCTTAATTATCTTCAAAGCCTACTTACTTTTCTATTAACTCTTAGAATCAATCTTCCACACAGACCAATTAATAACGATAATAATAGCTTGTATTTATTTAGTGTTTAAGGTTTATAAAGCACTTTTCTTACAACACCTCTGTGAAGTAGGTAGGGAAAGTTTTATTATCCTCTGTTTATAGAAGAGAAAATGAAGGCTCAGGGAGATTGTGTCTTGCCCAGGGTCATACAGTTAGTAAATGCTCAAGTCAGGGACAAAGCCCAAATTCCTTGACTCTGAATCTAATGGTCTCTCCATTACTGGCACTTATATAGTGTTTTAAGGTGTGCAGATCCCTTCACATAAATTACCTCATTTGCTCCTCACAGCCATATGAGACAGGTAACAGGGATTACTGTCCCTGTTTTACTTATGAGGAAATTAAAGCTCAGAGCAATTAAGTGGCCTGCCCATCATTACACAGTCAATGTCAGAGGCAGAATTTGAGCTCTCCTCCCTCTGAGCCCCAGGATAGCTAGGTGGTTGTAGATAGAACACTGGGCCCGAAGTCAGGAAGACCTGGGTTTAAATCCAGCCTCAGATACTAGTTGTGTGACCCTGGGCAAGTTCATTTAACCCTGTTGCCTCAATTTCATCATCTGTCAAACGAGCTGGAGAAGGAAATAGAAAACCACTCCAGTATCTTCATCAAGAAAATCCCAGGGGGCAGTTGAGTAGCTCAGTGGAGTGAGAACCAGGCCTAGAGATGGGAGGTCCTGGGTTCAAATCCGGCCTCAGACACTTCCCAGCTGTGTGACCCTGGGCAAGTCACTTGACCCCCATTGCCTACCCTTACCACTTCCACCTAGGAGCCAATACACAGAAGTTAAGGTTTAAAAAAAAAAAAAGAAATTAAAAAAAAAAAAAAAAAGAAAATCCCAGGTGGGGTCATGAAGAGTTGGATATGATTGCAATGACTGAAAAACAACAGCAATCCTCTAAACCCTGGGCTCATCTCACAGTGTAGCTTTCTCAGGAATAACAGCCCACCCTCAACTTTCTGCTCTACAGTCTAATTGTTCTCTAAAATCATGTTTAAGCAGACCAAAAAAAGATGGGGTGTGGGGAGGGGAGGGAGTTCTCCAAGACTGTTGTTCCCTGACATCATTTTCCATCTGTACCCTCCAACCTTACTTATAGATGAGGAAACTGAGTCCCAGAAATGTCCAAAGTCACTTAGAGAGTAAGTGGCAGAATCAGAATTTAAAATAAGTTTAAGTTGAGGCAAGAAGAAATTATAGTTAGATCCCAGAAAGAAAGAAAAAAATCCCAATGGCAAAGATCCTGAATTCCTATATCTTGATCTAAAAGGAAATTACAGAATCTCCCTCTCTGGAGATCTGTAAGAACAGGAATGACATCTATCCCTCTGGTGTGGCTGCAGTAGAGTCCCGCCTGGAGGAGGAGGGACAGGATGACTTATAGAAATCTCTTTCAGCCCTAGGATCCTACAGTTGATTTGTTCTTGTCCATGCATGAAGGAAAGGTATTAGAGCTGCTTGCTGAGTGGTAGGTAGTAGAGTTAAGTAGTAGCAGCAGAAGAAACAGTTGTTTCAAGTTCGAATCCCAAATTTGCTATGATGTGACTGGGTCTTGTTTTCCTCCTCCTCTCTTTCACTCATTATTTGATAGATGATAACATTTCCAAGGGTTCTGTGTTTAGAGGAATGAGGTAAGTTGAAAGCATCTGAGCAAAAAAGTAGATTTTGTTTGTTTCTCTTTGAAAGTGAAGGCAAAGTCTTGTTTCTCTTCTAGCTTTCTGTCCCTCCTGATGCCACTGGAGTGACTAATTGTTTTCTTTCCATTCCAGGAAGTGATCGAAATGGCCTGGACTTCAACAGACAGGTAAGGACTTTTCTATCTAAGTCAAAAGTAATTCTATAAAGCTTGGGCTTTGGAAGAGCTTGGTTCTCTCAAAGAATAGATAAACTGAAAGAGCATCAGTTTAGGACCAAACTCAAATCACATATAATCAGGACATTCAGGAAATATGTCCCTACTTTCCCCAAACCAATATGCTTAGGACAGAAGAAATTTGTAGGACATTTAGTCAATATGATCCAATTACGGGCTTCTTGGACTTTCCCTAATGCTATATACTTGGCATTGTGGGAAAGTCCCAGAGAAGGGAAACTCCCTTGAAGGAGCAACTCCACCAGATCAATGGTGCTGACCTAAGTGCTTTACTGTCTGAAGGCAACTGAGCCCAATAAGGTTGAGCTTGATCAGGGAAGACTTATCTAAAGGGAGGAGGAGCTTCTTTGAGCAGGATACATGATGGAGAAAGGAGGGGCTGTGGATTTGTTGAGAGATAATAGGTGGAGCAGGGTTTTCCCCATAGAACTATGGTCCTATGTGAAGGCTTAGAGAAAGGAGGAGGTGATATGTTGGGAATTGGGAAGTGGAGAGAGTCAGAAGCCAGTTAGCTTGGTTGGAAGGGAGAGTCTAAGTTGTATGATAAGAAATAAGGGTAGTTACATGGAGGCCTCGGTATGGGGGATGGTTGGTAAAGATCCTACAGACAATTCTTCTTCCCCTTTATCTTCAGTGTGCCTTGACATGGCTATAGACATCTCTCAATATAATTCCAACCCTGGTAATCCCCTGCAAGGTCAGGCCTTTTGCCATAGGGTCAGGGGAAATTTCAAGCCTTGAGCAAACACCCCAGAATAAAAACCTTTAGGTTCCCCCTTGTTGTGGTTCAGTCACTTTTTCAGTCATGTATGACTCTTTATGATCCCATTGAGGTTTATTGGCAAAGATACTGGAGCAGCTCGCCATTTCCTTTTCCAGCTTATTTTACAGGTGAGGAAACTGAAGCAAACAGGGTTAAGTGACTTGCTCAGGGCCACGCAGCTAATAAATATCTGAGGCCAGCTTTGACATCATGAAGATGAATCTTCCTGATTCCAAGCCCAATGCTCTATCCACTATGCCACCTAACTGCCCTGTTTGGTCCCCACCCAGTTATCATAGATAAAGTTATAGAGAAAGAGCATGTTAGATCTGAGGAGTCATGGTGAAGTCCTTCACATTCGTTCTCAACTAAATAAGGAAATATCTTCAAATATAGGTGAGATGTGGTAAAGAAATTCCCGGCAGTGAAGGTTATTGAGTCTTGTTACTGGTGGTGAGGGAAGTTTACAGACTCACCTTCTCTCTCAAAGTGTTTGAATACAAAACATATGTGTGTGTGTACAACATGACTTGAATGCTAGCCTCCCTGAGAGATAAACAACAAGCTAGATGACTTCCCACAAGGTCTGGGATTTCAGAAGGGAGCCTTGAGCAGCTTGGGAGGAGCTCTGGCCACAGATGCTTTCTACCCTGAGGCCTAGGGGTCTGCTGGCCCCATGTCCTCCAGGCCCTCAGCCTAGACAGTGTTGAACCAGTCCCATACCAAGCCAAGGATCTGCCAGCAGCACTGGGAAACCAGCTCACTCCACAGGCTGTGCAGGTTTCACTGCCTGTGTGGTCTGATTTAGGCCTTTCGAAACCCTTATCCCCATGGCAGGAGGCTGGTAATGGCATCTTCCGTCAGCCATGAGCAGACTCAGTTGAATGCCCTTGGCTCTCTGACCCATGTGGTCCTAAAATCCCACTTCCCCAGGTGCTTGAAAAAGTATTTCCTCCCTGTCCAGAGTGTGCTTGGATTACATTTATTTTCTTTAGTGAAGCCCTAAGGGGAAGGTCTTTCCCTCCCTAGATTACCCACTCCCTCTCTCCCTCCTACAGAAGGGGTTTTTGGATTTTTCATCACTTGACAAGTGTCAACCAGTCTCCTCCTTCCTAACAAGAAACAGGGAGAGCAGGGGTTAGGTAGCACTGACACACTTATCCTCTACATGTACCCTCACATATAGTCTCCCATTCTCTCATATGGGTCCTCATTGTGGGTCAAAGATATCCATACTCTTTACAATTCTTTCCTGGGAGCCTTAGAGTTCAACTAATCTAACCTCTTCATTTTATAAAAGAGAAAACAGAAGCCCCCAAAGGTACCATGACTTACCCAGTGTTACACAAATAGTAAGTAGTAGAGATTAGAACTCAAGTCCTCTGACTCCAAATTCAGGACAATTCCATGGTACCACAGTCTCATATTCCTTCTCTATTAACTATCTATAATCTCACAATCCTTCTCTATCATCTCTCCATGGTCTCAGTGTTATAAATACACATGAGTCTTAGAGGCTTATTATTTAATTCACCTAACAGTTCTTCTCTATCATCTATCTATAGCCTCATAGTCCTTCTCTTTTATCTATAGTTTCACAGTCCTCTATCATTTATCTATGGTCTCATAGTCCTTCTCTTTCATCTATCTATAGCCATTGTGATGAGCTTATGGCATGCATGCTGGAGGGGGCTGCTCATTTCCGCCTTTCCACTCACACTTGAGAACATTTCTCACATCACCCACCCCTCTACCCAGCAACCCAGTGGGAATGCTTCCTTCCTCCCCTGTCTGCAGTAAGGATGGGGGTGGGAGGTCCACATGCTGTGTGAGGATTAAAGTTTGGGCACTTGGTCTCTAAAAGGTTCACCACCACTGATCTATAGTTTCACAGTCCTCTCTCATCTCTCTATAGTTTCATAGTTTTTCTCTCATTTCTATCATCATTTCCACCCTCTACACACACACACACACACACACACACACACACACAAAGAGGCACAAATACATTTTGTATTCCTATATTAACAAGAACCTAAGTTCTCTCATTCTGACACTTTTACATACATGTTCCCACTTGTTGCACATACTCACATACTTATTTTCTCTCTCCATCTTTCTTTTCCCTCACTTCCCTTTTCCCTTCCCCCAATAAATACAGAGTCTGTGTTTCGCCTTTGAAAATTCTTAGTCTTTCTGGAAGGTGAGACATGGGAGTTGGGGAGGTTGAGTGTGACCTCACCATTACTAACAAGGTGGAAAGGAAAGAGAGAATAGGGAGGGGAAGAAAACAGGGAGTGATTGTGTAAGATGTCTCAATCTATGAGACAGTGAAGATGTCAGCAGAATCCTCACAGCAAAGCAGTAGGTTCTGTTCTCTTTGGCACAGGACAAACTGGAAGGCCTCAAGTTAGTTGTATAATTTAGTGTAAAACTGAGTGTTAATAATAAAAGTTAAATGCTTAGTAAGCAGCAGGAGGTATAAATGGTTAGATTAGGAGAGGGTAACCTCAGAAAGTGTTATGCTTTATAAACATTGAATGGCCAGGTTCAGGGAGGCCACTGCCTCTGATTCCTTCAGTAATTTAATCCAAAAAGACATTTATTAATAACCCATTGTGTACAAGGCACCAGAGTTGGGAATTCAAAGACAAAAACATTTCAATCCCTGTCCTCAAGAATGGCATCTATTAACATCTATTGAAAGGACACAGGGCATACCTGTCTGATTTGGCTAGAAAATAAGAGTATCGTGATGAGTAAAGCAAAATGACAGCTCTATTGGAACCAGGTCTCCAACCTTCTTAAATACCAGGTTGAAGAGCATTTTATCCTAGGTGTGATAGGGAGCCATTAGGGAATATTGAGCAAAAAAAGTGACATGGTCATACCTGGGCTTCAGAAAATTATCTTGACAGATATTCATTGGAGAATGAATTAGAACCAGAAGAGCCTAGGAATAAGGAGATGAAACAGGAGGCTAGTACAATAGTCCAAAAGGGATACAAGGAGGCTATTAACATGGGATAGGATGTTCGAATGGAAAAGAAGGAGATGGATGTAGGAGAAGTTGTAGAGGCAGAATCAGTAAGATTTAGCACCTGACTAGATACAGGGAATAAGGGAGAGAGAAGAGTCAGGGATGGTCGCAACATTGTGATCTTGCGTTACTGAGAAATGATGATACCCTCAACAGAACTAGGGTGGTTTGGAGAAGAAGTAGAGTTAAGGATGGGATTTGTGAAGTCTGAGCTTCAGATGGATATGTACAGTAGCCAGTTTGAGATATAGGACTAGAGCTCAGGAGACTGATTAAGATTGGTTCTGTCAACGGGGAAAAGTATCTAATATAAAGATGATCATTTATCCAATGAGGTGGATGAGAGCAGAACCTTGGAAGACACCATGCTATATGGTAGGGGATGGGTGATGATCCAACAAGAGATATTGAAAAGGAACAGTAAGAAAGGTAGGAAGAAATGCAGGAAAGAGAAATGTCATGAAAGCACAATGAGAAGAAAATATCCAAATGAAAGGAGATGGTTGATAGTATCAAATGATTCAACACAATGAAGAAAGGAGATGGAAAAAAGAATATTGGATGTAACAGTTAAGAGGGCATTGATAAACTTAGAGAATAAAAAACCATTTCAGTCGAATAGTAAGATTTTAAATCAGACTGGAAAGGGATCAGAAGTGAGTGAATGGTAAGGAATTAAAGACAGAGGATTCTTTCTAGGAGTCTGTCAGTGAAAAGCAGAAGAAATATGGAAATGTAGCTTTGAGAGATTGTGGGAGCTTTTTGGTCTCAAACTTTCTTAATGGCTTACAGGATACTGCATCTCAGAGATGCAATATGTCACAGTGGAAAGAGGCTCTTTCATGTGAAGTTGAAAGACCTGAGTTCAAATTCTCCCTCAGATATTTAGGAGCCATGTGACCATGGGCAAGTCATTTAACCTCAATGAGTTTGGGTTTTCTGTAAGATGGGGATAACAATATATGTAGTACCTATCTGACAGTTGTTTTGAAGATCAAATGAAACAATGAACACAAAGAGCTTTGCACACTTTAAAGCTACGTGCAAGGTATCACCAAATCTCAGACTTTTGAGCCACCCTGTATAAATGTCAGCTATTATTGGTACCTACCTTCCCATTCTGTTTTTCAACCAGGATGCTGTGCTACCTGTCAATCTAAACTCTGCATGCGGAGAACTGTGTTAGGAACTGGGAGAGCTACAAAGTTTAAGTAAGATACAGCTCTTGCCCTCAAGGAGCTTACTGTCTGGTAGAGGGATAGAACATGATCAAAAGTAACAATTCTTGGTCAGTGACTTATTTGTGAATTGAAACAGTTACAAAGAAAAGTGAATTTCAAATGGGGTATCAGATACTAATAGCTGTGTGACCCTGGAAAAGTCACTAAAAACACTAACTAAAAACACACTAAAAACAAAAATAAACAAAAATAAAGTTCTGTATGCCTCCATTTCCCCATCTCTAAAATGGGGATGATAATAATAGCCCCTACTTACCAAAGTTATTCTGGGGATAAGATGAGATAATCTTTGTAAAGCACTTTGCAAATCTTAAAGAGTCATATAAATCCTAGCTATTATTAGGGCATAAGCTAGAGTGATAGGTAAAGTCTGAGGGTGAAGGTTGTTACTGAGTGGGCCACTGGAGATGGCTTCATGAAGAGGAGGCATTTGAGTTGGTCTTTAGATGATAAGTAGGAATTCCTCCTGCTCCTCTAGGGAATAGTGTTTCAGCTGTTTTCTCCAAAGATCCCTTCAGTGAAGAGAGTATACAAAGGTGACACACAGCAGGGATTTCTTTCCTGAGGTCTGAAGTTTTCCTCTGATGCAAAGAGGGTTTACTATGTAGGAACAGGAATAAGACAGGAGGCCTTCAAAAGCTAGGACCCAAGATTCTAATTCTCTCCATAGCCTTCTCTTCTGTAATCTTCTATTGCCTCCTTGAGAAGTGCCAGAAAGACTGCTAGATTTGGGATCAAGGGTTATGGGGTAGAATCCCAGCTCTGGCACTTAATACCTGTATGACTTTGAGCAAGTCACTGACCCTCCTTGGCTTCAGTTTCCTCATCTATAAAATGGGGGTGTGGTGGGGTTTGAACTAGATGGCAAATGAGGTCCCTTCCAGAATACATTCCATGATTCTGTTACCCAACTGAGTCTCAGTTTTTGCCTCTCTAAAATGAAAGACTTTAGTTTTCTTCCACCTCTAAATCTATGGTCCCATTATGATCCTACCAACTTTGTGAGACAGCTGGAAATTTGAATGGAGAATCACAGATGACAAGTGCTATGGGGTCCCGGTGAGACAAAGCACATTATTATGGAAATGATACCAGTTTGAGACTGAGGAACATTTGGGACCCAATCCTAGCTCTGTTACACAGGAAATTTGTGACCTAGAGTGAGTCATTTCTCAAAGTCTGTCAAGTAGGGGATGGGGACAGATTAGATCTCTAATGTCACTCCCAATTCCAGCATTTTATGATTCTATAGTAATAATAATGTCAGTCTGACAAAGTGCTTCAATTTTATGATTCATATTCAATGATGCTTCTTTTTTCCCTTTTAAACCCTTACCTTCCATCTTAGTATCAATGATGTGTATTGGTTCTAAGGCAGAAGAGTGGTAAGGGCTAAGCAATGAGGGCTAAGTGACTTGGCCAGGGTCAAATGTCTAGGAAGTGTCTGGGGACAGGTTTGAACCTAGGCCCTCTTGTCCCTAGGCCTAGCATTCTATACACTGAGCCACCTAGTTATCACCCTCCCCTCAACAGCAATTCTAAAGAACCTAACCCCTAGGGCCTCCTTTGGCATTTAGTGCTTAGCACAGTGCCTGACACATACAAAGTACTTAATAATGTTTATTGATTGATGAACCGTGTGTCCCTTTGATTGGCCAAGGCTAGGGAATCCCTCAGGACGGAATAATCTGTCTTTGGGGCATTAAAAACTCAAGAAGCCCTGAAGCCTCAATGATTCTCTTTGAGCCTTAACCTGGACTATACCCAGTGCCATCAAGCCAGAGTTGGCATTAGTCCATTGCTACTCTGTTTCTGTCATTTTGATTGAGCCTTTAAATGAAGTGGATTTACATTTGTGGCTTTCTTGGATGGGGCTGAACAACTGTCAACTTCTAACTATTCTCCTTAGAGCTCTCAGACAATAGTGTGAAAGAGTAAGTTTCAGAAAATCATTAAAGTCATTCTGATGGCAAATATTTCCAGCTCTAGTACATCCAGGATGAGGTGATTGCCTTCAGTGGTAAAGAATTTCTAGGGGTATATGATAGGAATTTGATTAGTTCACTGGAAAATTGGAAGTCATCGAGCTATTTAGATGTTAAAGAGTTCACATCAGCAAGGCAAACCAAAACTTGTAAGCTCCAAATACAGTTCCTAGATTATAGCATTAGTCACCATTCCAGGTCCCAGCATGGTGGAGTGGAAAAAAGCAATGGATTTTGAGTCTAGATTAAAATCTAAGCTCTGCTATCTGCTACTTGTTGGCTCTAGAAAAGACGCTCATTCTCTCTGGACCTCAGTTTCCTCATGTGTCAAATAAGGGGCTTTCTATCTCTAAGAATCTTTGATGCTATAATCCTCACAGTCTTGGAAAACAACTTCTCCCCTTCTTCCCCACAAGCAGAATAGCCCAGGTAGTGAAAAGCTAATTTTCTCCCATAGGTAGTGGGACTGATCAGTCACTGTTAGAGTAAAGAAGCTAAGACTGCCAAGGAGAAGACTTTTATTGCAAAAGAACAAAGAAAAGACTAATGATATAACACTTAAGGGGCAATTAAGTGGTATAGTGGACAGAGCAAGGGCCAGAAATCAGTAAGACATCTTCCTGAGTTCAAAACTGGCCTCAGATCCTTACTAGCTGTATGACCCTGGGCAAGTCATTTAATCCTATTTGTCTGCATTTCCTCTTCTGTAAAATGAGTTGAAGAAGGAATTGGCAAACCACTCCAGCATCTATGCCAAGAAAATCCCAAATGGGGTCATGAAAAGTTGGACACAACTAAAACAACTGAACAACAAATAACAGCAAAGAAGAGAGCAATTTCAATTGGAGCAGGAGTTAGGCAAACATAAAAGCGAAGAAAAGTGAATGAGAAAGAGGGAAACTTTTCCTATTAAAAAAAAGACATCAGAAGATGGGAATTAAGGATTCTAAGAGGATTGTATTCCTCCACGGTGCTTTCCTACTAACTGGGAACATCTTGATTCCTGCTGAATTTCACTTTTGTGCTTGGGAGCAGGAAGAATCAGTCACCACAAGGAGTATGATACATTGGGAGGAATACTGAATTTAAAATCTGATAATCTAGTTTCAAATCTTGGTCCTTCTATTATTTATCTATGTGACATTAAAGAAGTTATTCATCCCTCTGGAATTCAGTTTTCTGAATATAAAAAATTTGGGAGCTGGATGAGATGATCTCTTAGTTCTCTTCCAGCTCTAAATCCCATGAATTCAGCCCTTTCTTAGACATCATGAAAAACAATAGTAGCTCACACTTATGGAGGGCTTAAGGTTTGCAAGGCATTATATGTGCATTATCTAATTTGATCCGTGCAACAACATATTGTAACATACATACTGCTCTCAGTATTATTATCCCCATTTTTTTTTACATTATTTTTTTTTTAAACCCTTGTACTTCAGTGTATTGTCTCATAGGTGGAAGATTGGTAAGGGTGGGCAATAGGGGTCAAGTGACTTGCCCAGGGTCACACAGCTGGGAAGTGGCTGAGGCCGGGTTTGAACCTAGGACCTCCTGTCTCTAGGCCTGACTCTCACTCCACTGAGTTACCCAGCTGCCCCCCAGCCCCATTTTACAGATAAGAAATTTGAGACTCAAAGTTTGAATGAGCTACTCATGGTTACACAGGAAGTAAATTCAGAAGGTGGAATTTGAATCCATGTCTTTCTAATACTAAATTCAGTCCTCTTCCAGCTACATCAAGAAACAATACCAAATATAGTCCCTGATTAAAATCTAATAAGGGGGGGGGGGGCAGCTGCGTAGCTCAGTGGATTGAGAGTCAGACCTAGAGATGGGAGGTCCTAGGTTCAAATCTGGCCTCAGACACTTCCCAGCTGTGTGACCCTGGGAAAGTCACTTGACCTCCATTGCCTACCCTTGCCACTCTTCTGCCTAGAAGCCAATACACAGAAGTTGAGGGTTTAAAAAAGTAAAAATAAAAAAAAGTTTAAAAAAATCTAATAAGGGACAGAGGCACAAAAATACATAAAGCACACATAAGAAATGGACAAATAAGTACAAGACTGTGTGTGGGATAAAAACTGATTACCAGTGCCCCACTCACTCAAATAAACAAAATCAGAGTCAAAAGGTACAAGTAAAAAGAGGTAGTTGTTTATTCTCCTTCGTGAAAGAGAACACTTCAATGGTGGGCTAAAAAGTGCCTATTGACTAGGCAGCAAACAGGCAATATATACACAAGGCTTTTCTCCCTTCCCTGGGGTGTGTGTGTGTGGGGGGGGGAGGGGTCGTACAACAAATCAAAACACCTGTGCTTCCAGCCCAACTCAGATGAGGCAAGGGAAGCAAATGAGCCTTTCATTGCTCCTTCTGTCCTTCATCAGTCTCCCTCCCAAGCCTGTCCCAGAGTCCTCAACCAACTAAAAGATAACAAACTAGCTTTTATAAACTGAATGCTCATTCTGAGAATAGCATGATCAATTCTGTCAATACAGTCAACTGTAACCAGGATTGGCACCATCTACATAAATTGAGGAATCACAGAATGATCTATGAGATCTAAGCTAAATGGGATTAGTTAAGGAAGACTTCCTGGAGGTGGTGGTTTGAGTAGCATTTTGAAAGCCATCATTCTAGAGAGAAGTAGATAGTGATGGCTCCCTTCCCTTGAGGTCCCTTCCTTATTTTAACTGAGCGTTCTTCAGGTAAAATAAGAACCAGATACTCCTTCTCCCTATTTCTTTGAAAAATAATTTTATTGATGTGTTTTATTTTTATATCATTTAATTTCCCAGTGAAATATTCTCTCAAAGCTGTCCCGGAGAGTCACCCTAATTTACCACAAAGAACTGTAAAAAGACAAAAAGGGGCGGGGAACCTTCTTTGGGAAAACTAATGCATCAAAAAAGTTTGACTCTCTTCCATGTTCAAGATCCATAATTGTCTACCTTTGGAAAGAAGGGAATGAAATGCCTTCTCATATCGCATACTTTTGGTCAAGATTCAATATATGCTCATAGCATTGGTTCAATTATTTTGTCAGTGTTTTTCTTTTCATTTCCGTTATTGCAGTAATTAGGTATATTGTTTGCCTTTTTCTGTTTTACTTCAGTTGACCTCTAGTGTTTCCCACATTTATATTCATTTTTTTAAAATAGCATAGGATTTTCCCATTATATTTATACACTTACAACTATTTATATACTCTCCAATCAATGGAAACCTATTTTGTTTTAATGCAAAAAGTAGTGCCATAAGTATTTGGGTATATGTGGAGCCTTTCTTTTTTATCTTTGACTTCTTCGGGCATATATCTAGCAGTGGAATCTCTAGGTTAAAAGAGTACATATAGATATTTAAGTTGCTACCCTACCCTCTCTCCCATAGCTTCAAATTGCTTTCCAAAATAGTTGGACCATTCAGAGCTCCACAAACAGTACCTGTCTTTCCACAACTTGTTCAGTATTGACTATTGCCATCTTTTGTCATCTTTGCAATTTATTGGGTGTGCAGTAAAATCTCTAAGTTGTTTTGATTTACTTCTTATCCTTGATTCGAGATGTCTTTCACATGATTGTTCATAATTTGCAACTTTTCTTTTAAGGGCTCTTTCTCCATATTCTTTTACCCTTATGTCTTGGGAACTGCTTTTGGTCTTATATATTTTTGTTTGCTGTCTATTTATATTTTCAACTTTTATTAGAGATATTTAATATAAAGATTTTTCCTACTCAACCACTTCTCTTCTTATCCTATTTGGACTTTTTTAGATTTTTTTTTTAAACCCTTGTACTTCGGTGTATTGTCTCATAGGTGGAAGAGTGGTAAGGGTGGGCAATGGGGGTCAAGTGACTTGCCCAGGGTCACACAGCTGGGAAGTGGCTGAGGCCGGGTTTGAACCTAGGACCTCCTGTCTCTAGGCCTGACTCTCACTCCACTGAGCTACCCAGCTGCCCCCTTCCTATTTGGAATAATTATGTGTATTAAAAAATCTTGTCAATTCCCTATAATCAAAATGATCTATTTTATCTTTTGTAATTGCCATTATTCCTTGTTTGGTTAAGAATTCACCTCATTATAACTGTAAAAGGTACCTGATCCAGCTCTCTAATGTTTTTCGGGAATGACTTTTTAAACCCTTATCATCCATATTAGAATCAATACTGTGTATTGGTTCTTAGGCAGAAGAACATCAAGGTCTAGGTAATGGGAGTTAAGTGACTTCCCCAGGGTCACCAGCTAGAAAGTGTCTGAGGTCAGATTTGAACCAAGGACCTCTGGTCTTGAGGTCTGGCTCTCAATCCACTGAACCACCCAGCTATACCAGGGAATGACTTTTTATCAATTGATATCCATTTTGTGTTTGTTGTTGTATATGGTACAAAATGTAGGGGGGGGGGGTCTTTTTTTCTTCCTTTGCATCTTTACTAATTTTTATTTTAATAACAAATTTCCACGTAAGTTTTCCAAAGTTATATAATCCATATTGGCTCCCTCCTTTCTTCCCTCTCCCCTCCCAGAGCTGACAAGCAATCAATTAACAGTAGTTTTTAACTTGGGAATCTGGAAACTTTAAAAAAATATGTATTTTGATAACTGTATTTCAAAAGAATTGGTTTCCTTTGTAATCCTAAGTATTTTACTTTATGCATTTAAAAACCCTATTCCAAGGATGAGTCCTTAGTCATTACCAGACTATCCAAAGGATCTATGATGCAAAAAAGGTTTTGAATCTTTAGTCTAAAACTAATTTCCACCAAATTGCTTTCCAGTTTTCCTTACAGTACTTATCAAATAGGGAATTCTTCCCTAATATATGTTTTCAGATTTATTAAATATTATGTTGTTAAATCCAGTGATTTTTTATTTTTCCTTATCTAGTCTGTTTCATTGCTCCTTTTTTATATTCTTAAGCTAGTACCACAATTTTGATTATTACAGTTTTTATATATACATATGCATATATATTATATGTGTATATATACAAGTCTGTGAATATATACAGATATGTGTATATATTTTATATATATATATTACTGTTTTATAGTTTGAGTTCTAGAAGTGCTCTTCTGCTTTGACTCCTAATTTTTAAAAGTACTGCCTTTGGTAGTTAGATTTTTTTATTCCTCCGAATGCATTTAGTTAATATTTTGTCTTGTTCTCTAAAGCAGTTCACTGGTAGCTCTCCATTTTTTCTATCTATCTTCCAGTGTAGGTCTTGAAGAAGAGACAGTCACTGAGGGCACAGAGGAGATTCCTGTTTAGTTTAGCCACAGGGTAGATTAGATGTACCCCCAACTTCTCACCTCTTCCACCAAGATCTCTTACAGTATTAATAATCTATGATTCCTTTAGGATAGTGGAAAGTGACCTGGATTTGTAGTCCAAAAACTGAATTCAACTCCTACTTCTGTTACTTACTACCTCTGTGATCTTGGATAAATCATTTTATTTTGCTGAGTCTCAGTTTCCTTCTCTATAAAATTAGGTGGCTGGGCTAGATGTTCTCTCAGCTTCTTTTCAGCCCCCCATCCTATCACCCTATCCTGGTCTGTTCATTTGAGCTCTAGTAAACTTCAAAAAACTGAGGATTCATGCCAGGACATTTTTCTTTGCCTGTGGTCGGTCCCTTTAATGCACCTAGATTCTGTTCCGAAGCTCTCCCATAGCTTCCTTGGGAAAGCAGTTGTTGATAAATGTGATTGAATGCAAAGAGGTGGGAGTCTGGGCTCTTCCTTTGCCAGTTTGGTCCAACCTCTTGGCCTGAGGCTCAGGTGCTACCTCTATAGCTTCCTGTTTGCACACATATACAAAGGGAGTGGGGAGGGGGAAAGAGACAGAGACAGAGAGACAGATGGAGAAACAGAGACAGAGACAGACAGAAATTGAGAGAGTGTGGGAGGGAAAAGAATGGAGGGAGAGAGAGAGAGAGACAGACAGACAGACAGACAGAGAGAAGAGACAGCCAGGAGAGACAGAGACAGAGACAGACAGACAGACAGATAGACAAGAGAGACAGAGACAGAGGGAGAGACAGAGAGACAGAGAGAGAAAAAAGATGAGAGGGAGAGAGAGAGAGTTCATGGATAGGGGTCCCTGGTACAACTGACAATCCCTATGGATCTCACTCCCCTGATCCCAAGGCTATGGTTCCAGAAACACTTCTTCTCTCCCCCCAACCCCCAAGTTCTACAGGCAACGGGAGTTTCCAGGCCTAAACTAAAGTTAGCATTTCCTCTAGGTCCAGGTGTGAGGGTGAGTAGATCATGCAGATCTTGTAGGAAAGCAAATGGAGCCCTTCCCTCATTTCTCTGTGAAGAAAAAAAAGCAGGTTTCCCCCAGAGTCCCCTATAGGATCCCTTTGGTAGATGAATACTCATGAGTCTGAAGACTTGAGCCCTTCTCCTTTGCTTTCAGGGTGGGGGTGCTGCCATATTCTTTGGTGATTGTTTCTCTGAAGGGCTATCTGACTCTACGTCAAGTAGGAGGTTTTCCTAGGGATGATTTCTTTCTTTCTGCTGGGGCTGGTAGAGCATCTTTAGACTGGGGAGAAGTACAGGAAAGTGTTTCAGTAAGAAAACTCAATTCAAGTGCTGAACATGAAGCCTTTGAGCTCAGTCGCTAGTTCCCCTTTTTTTCCACTCCTTACCCCTGCAAAAAAAAGCCCTTGAATTAATTTTGTGTATATACTATAGAGACTTATTCCTGAATATGTTGTTTCCCCTGATGAATGTAAACTCCTTGAGGGCATAGACTTTTATTTTTTTTATTCCCAGAGCCTAGCACAGTATAGTACCTGACACAGGGTAGGTGTTTAATAAATGCTGGTTGATTAATGGTCTTGAGTGGGGCTGAGAAAGGTTTCCACCCAAATACAGTGCCCCAGGCCCCTGGAGCTAGCATCTTCCCAGTCTCCTTGGGGCTGATGCTGGAGATAACAAGTATAGAAGTTTGGGTGTGTGTGTGTGTGTGTGGTGAAGGGTGGAGAGAGGAGAGGGGAGGGGAAAAGAAAGGGTACACAGAGCTCCCTCTGTTCCCCATCAGAAATGTCGGTGAAAGCAATTTCAACAGTGAAGTCTGACTCCTCCCCAGCATCACAGGTTTCATTCACAATTAGAATTTTTTCCTTCACATTTTTTCCTCTCTCCTGGCCTCCAAGGGCCCTTGGATTCCACCCTTGGTGTTTGCCTGCTTTCTCTATCCTTGCCCTTTCTCTGTTGATATGAATATCAGATGAAATACTATATACCATAGACAATGCTTTGAAAATCTCAGAGTGCTAATATTAAAATTGGCTATTATGAATGTTTCTTTCCCATTTTTATTCTTACTAGGAATCTGTGCTGCCTTTCAATTGCAATTCCACAAATATTCTCCCTCTCCTGATATTAGTTCCCATCCCATTCAATATTTTCTACAATCTCCCTTTTCTTATTGCCCCACTAGCCACCTGGCTCTGATTTCAGCTTCTCATCTGCAAGGAGCCATTGATCATGAAGAACGTTAGTTCATATCCTCCTCTGCTTTTCCGCTCTAGCCTCTGCCCATCCCTGGTGTTCTTTCTAACTCTCTCTCCAATTTGCCAGTTGTCAGTTCACATTGGCTTTTATCCAATTTACTCTTTTTTCTTTGGTATAAGATTGGGGACGTGGGTCCTGTTCAGATACTTCAGTCATACCAGTGAACTTCTCCTCCTAACTGGGAGCACAGTCCTGGGCCTGCATGCTTGAGCAGAAAGAGTTTGAAGCCCCAGGACCTGAGATGAGATCCCAGCTTTGCTATTTATGACCTGTGTGACTTTGGATAAGTTGCCCATCTCTTTGGACCTCTATACACTCATCTGTAAAATGAGTGGATGAGTAGATGACTCAGATCTGATGTCTCTTCTAGATTTATAGCTTATGATCATTCCTGAAATGACTCTTGCCCTTTCCAGCTAGTGCCCAAAAATCTGTTCCTAAGAGCTCTTTCTTTTATCTTCTCTCTTAGGATCAATTCTAAGACAGAAGAGCAACAAGGGATAAGGCATCAGGGTTAAGTGACTTGCCCAGGGTCATATACTAAGGAAGTATCTGAGGCCAAATTTGTATCCAGGATCTCCTGGTCTGATGCCCTATCCACTATGTTACTTAGCTGCTCCTCCTAATAGCCTATTTATAGAATAGAAGAATTTACTGAAATTGTGTATTCCTAGACAATTGAAAGCATAATTCACTTTACATAATAGGCATGGAAATTAAATTTTTGTGAAAGCATATTTTCATTGCACCAAAGAGACTTGCTAAGTAAAGGAATTCTGTGGTTAATTCTATTGTAAAATAATGAATGAGTTTGTACTCTTAATTTATCTGATTAATAAATTTGAATTTTCATATCAGAATTCCTTAACATGTGTGGATATGCCCATATTCCTACTTATAAAACAAACAAACAAACAAACAAACAAACAAAAACCCTTACCTTCTGTCTCAGAATCAGTACTAAGTATTGGTACCAAGGCAGAAGAGCAGGTCAATGATGGTGAATCTTTTAGAGACTGCAACCCTCATGGTTCATGTGAGACCCCTGTCTCACCTCAGACAGGAGAGGGAGAAAGCATTCCCATTGGACTGCTGGACAGAGGGGCCAGTGATGTGAGAAATGTCCTCAGGAATGTGTGGAGAGGGGGAGTGGAGCATCCTCCTCTGGCATGCTCTAGCACATGTGCTATAGGTTCACCAACATGGGGCTAGATAATTGAGGTTCAGTGATTTGCCCACAGTCAGACATCTAGGAAGTATCTGAGGCCATATTTGTATTCCTACTTTTAAAAAAAATTAATCCAATCTTTTCAAAGAAAGCATAATGCCCTAAAAGGGTCTGTTCAGTACAGTAGCCCAAATCTTCTGGTGTGGGATTCAGGCACAGTATATGGCTGCAGTCACTGGAGTCTTGGATATGATTTCTTGTCCAAACATGGGACCAATGAGTCTAGCCTTGGAAACAACTACTCAACTAGTTGCTGAGAGCAATGAATGATTTCTAGAAAGCACAGACATTATTAACCAGTCAAGGTGGTAGGGAGAGGCACTATGTAGATGTGAGGCATGGCCTTGGTAAGTTCTGGGACCTATTTCTGAAAATTTGAACCTTCATGCTAGGAAAGCATTTCTAACAGAGGTAATTAAAATGGTCATGTTGAAACACAGCCGCCAAGACAGAACACAGGTGAAGACTTCCTAACATAGGCTCTGTCAGATGGACCTAAGAGGAAGCTGAGATTCTATGAAGTCTGGATTAAGTTTCATTCTCGGGTTTGAAAATGAAATCAGAACCACGTATTGCTTAAAACTATGGCCAGGCCCTATTTATTCCTAATAGGAATAAGTGATTGGAGACTCCTATCTCAATTGGCCCGGCAGTGCTCTGAGCCAGAATTCCTAAACTATGGGGCAAGGCACTCCCTAAGAGTTAGGAAAAAGCTTTGTGGCCACAGGAGAGCCAATAATTCCATGAATTATTTCTAGGGTAGAGAAGGAGTAGTGGTAGAGTCTGTGCCCAGGATACATCCTGTGCCCAGTATGGTCTGACATTCTGAGCACTCCTGGACTACTCTGTCATAAAGCAGGAGAGTCAAACTCAAAAAAGAGGCCACAGACTTATGAGAAAGAATGCTGCCCATGTCTAGAAAAAGAACCGTGGGAGTAGAAATCCAGAAGAAAGCATATGATTTGTCACTTGTTTATTTGGGTATGTGATTTAGGGTTTTGGTTTTAAAAGATTACTCTATTACAAAAATGAATAATATGGAAATGGATTTGAGTGATAATATATATATGCATTAACCCAGTGGAATTGCTTGTCAATTCTGGGAAGGGGGAGGGATGAGAGGATGGAAAAAACATGAATCATGTAACCATGGAAAATTTTTTTAAAATAAATAATTTTAAAAAAAGAGGCCATACTTCCAAACAGAAGAATCCCTGCTGGACACAAATTGACTTAATTTTTAAAATATAATAGTATCTCTGTTTTGTTGTATTTTTATTTATTTTGTTACATATTTTCCAATTACATTTTAATCTGGTTCTGATCCCACTCCAGAGTCTCAGGTCATATGTTTGACACCTTTGCTATAAAGTTCATGAAAAGGAAAGTGCGATCCTGAAAGAACCCAGATTTGAGTTTAAGACCCCATGAACTCTTTCATGCCCATCATTTGCCACGTCACCCAGGATCAAAGGCTTACTTATTAGGAGATACTTTCTAGCTCTGTGACCTTGGATAAGGCTATAATTTCTTTGATCCTCAGTTTAATGGTGTGTAAAATGGAAATAATAATAATAATAATAATAGCTAGTATTTAGCACCTTCAGGCTTGCAAATTACCTTACAAATCTTACTTCATTTTATCCTCACTATAACGCTGGGAGGGAGGTGCTATTATTGTCCCCATTTCATAAATGAGGAACTTGAGGCAGACAGAGGTTAAGTGACTTGGTTGTCAGACAGTTAGGATCTGAAAACAAGTATTTGAACTCAAGTTTTCCTGATTCAAGGCCCAGTGCTCTATCCACTGTACCATGTTCCTGCTTCATAGTACTTGTACCTACCAAGAGGAAAGTACTTAGTAAACTTAAGAACCATATGTAAGTATGACATTATATTAGCAAACAAATTCAATGAACCTTTTTTTAGACCTTTACCTTCTGTCTTGGAATCTGTGTATTGATTCCAAGGCAGAAGAGTGGAAAGGACTATGCAATGGGGGTAAAGTGACTTGCCCAGGGTCACACAGTATCTGAGGTATCTGAGGCCAGATTTGAACTCAGAGATAGTATCTGAGGTCAGATTTGAACTCAGATATTCCAGATTCCAGGCCCAGTGCTCTATCTATTATGATATTGCTCCAGATCACTCTGTAAGTCTGTTTCAGAGAAAGCATTGACTTGAACTGGTAGAGGGAATTTCCTCACTGGGAGTTCAGTCCCTACATCCTTTTATGTATACGACATTGTTCTAAGAGCTAGAAATACAAAGGTGAAAAACAGAAACAAAAAACGACCCAATTCCTGTCCTCAAAAAATGAGGGGCATCTGGGTAGCTCAGTGGATTGAGAGTCAGGCCTAGAGACGGGAGGTCCTAGGTTCAAATCCGGCCTCAGACACTTCCCAGCTGTGTGACCCTGGGCAAGTCACTTGACCCCCCCTTGCTCACCCTTACCACTCTTCCACCTATGAGCCAAATACACAGAAGTTAAGGGTTTAAAAAAAATGTATAAGAAGGCCTGTCTCTCTGGCACCCAGATGGAATGAAACTCCTGACGGAATGGCGGTAGATCAAGTTCAGATGAGCTCTGTTAAGCAGGCCAGCCACATTGCCCAGCGGCTCTGTCCCTGCACAGTGTTCAGGACGAGCACCATTGTGTCTTCCTTTCCCTAACTCAAAGTGTAGTTTCCTCCACAAGCTAAGAGGGCAAATACCCAGTTGCTCTGGGGGAATTCCCCTTTTCTCCCCAGCTCATTCCTCCATCCCTGTTCGATGGCCTTATACTCCTAGAATACCAAAAGCCTCCTAGCTGCTTTTTCCTTCTATCTCAATGACCTCTGTTTAAGGGGTAAGGAGAATCCTCCCTCTTTAGAAAGACCTTGTTTAATAAAAAGGGTGATAGACTCGGAATACCGGAGATCTGGATTCCATTCCTAGCTGGGTAACCAAGTCCAAGAACCAAAGAGATTGGAAGGACAGGACGTTGGATTTGAAATCAAGTTTGGGATTTGAATCATGCCCTTTGCTGTCTCTGTTCAAATTTGCCAGACACCTGACCGTTCTGAGCCTATTTCTTCATCTGAGGCAGCTCACTGGTGCAATGGTTAGAGCGCTGAACTAGTCAGGAAGACCCGAGTTTGAATTGTGCTTCAGAAGCTGATGATCCTGGATAAATTACTTAATCTCTGCCTCATTTTTCTCATCTGTTACATAGAGATAATAATAGCACCTACCTTTTTTATTTTAATTTTTTATTTTAAAAATATTTTTCCACATTTACATGATTCATTTTCTTTCCCTCCCCACTCCTAGAGTCAACAAGCATTTCCTCTGGGTTAAACAAATGTTATGACTTGATACCTATTTAATAGCACCTCCCTTATAAGATTGTTGTGAAGAGCAAATGAGATAGCATTTGTAAAGGGTTTTGCAACTTTAAAATGCTATTTGATAGTATTATTGTTACCTTCTTTCCACCTAAACCCAGTCTTCCTCCTAACTTCCCTTTTCCTGTAGAGGACACCACAATTCTTCCATTCCTGTAACCATTATTGTTAATCTATAAAATGAAGGGTTTGCTCTAGATCAGGTGTCGGCAACGTACGGCTCTTTCTGCAGGAGCCATAAAGTCAATTTTTTTTTCAGGGGCTGTTACAGGAGCGCACACTGTGAGCACTGTACAGCTCTCACGAAATTACATTTTTTAAAATGTGGCGTTTATGGTTCTCACGGCCAAAAGGGTTGCCAACCCCTGCTCTAGGTGATCTCTTAGGTCCCTCCTCACTATAAATCCTTCCTGGGCAGAGGAGGGTGGTGGTGTCCAGTCAAGGGCCAGAGGGGCTCCATCTGGGGGCACAGGTCCTGCTGAGGCTATGATCTATGAGTTTATAAATTGTTTCACTTAGATTTACTTTACTCCTTGCAAAATGGAAATAATAAACATTTGTGCTACATACTGGCATTGTGAGGGAAGTGCTTTGTAAACTTCAAAGCATATAGAAATGTGGGTTACTTGAAAGATAAAGGAAGGGAGCTCAAATGGAAACAGTGAACCCAGGATCAGTTCCTGATTCCCAAGATCTAGGCTGCCTTGGCCAAGGGTCTTGGCTAATATTGCCTCTGCTGTCCATTTTCTCTTTTGCTCATGACCACACCCAGCCAAAGGGCCACAAGAATGGAGGGCCCTTCCCCAGGAGGGGATCAGGTTGGCTCTATGCAAAGAGTAGGTGTGGAGAGAACTCAATCCAGCCACCCCTTGGTAAATATTTTCCAACTCTCCATAGCCACTGGCCCTGACCCTGGAAACTGTTTGCTGAGACATCCCAGCTGTTTGTTCTGTGGGAACTGAGGGAATGAAGCCTGGTCAGAAAATTCAATGAAATAGGAAAGAAAGGGGAGGAGAACGTGCTGAGTGAATAAAAAGCTGTCAAACACTGTTTTTCAACTTCTTGAGGTTAGCAAAGGAGGAGGGCCTACAGACCTGGCAGGACTCCTGTGAGAGCAGTTCTTCCAGCAGGGTTGATCCTAGTCCTGCCAGCTAAAAAGGAAGGTTATTTTCATGTTGCTTCTGGCCTTTTTCTGGCCAATTTTAGTGACTCAAATTGAAAACAATTATGTTGGAGGTGACTTCCACAGGTTCTCTTTGTGTCCTGATAAATTAATTTTATTTTAGTGACTCAGATTCACCTTGTCTTGGCACAGGGACTGCAGGTCTCTGTCACTAGACCAAAATCTCTTGGTGACATGACAGAACCTTTTGAGGCACCTTAATCTACTCTCTTTATAGCTTATCTGCACTTGGTTATTTACATGGACAGCTAGATGGCCAAGCAGATAGAATTCTGGGCTTAGATTCAGGAAGACCCATCTTTCTGGGTTCAAATTTGGCCTCAGATACTTAACAGTTGTGTGATCTCGGGCAAGTCACAACCCTATTTGTCTCAGTTTCCTCATCTGCCAAATGAGCTGGAGAAGAAAAGGCAAACCACTCTAGTATCTTTGCCAAGTATCCAAAAGAGGCCATAAAGAGCCAGACATGACTGATAAAAGGCTAAACTGAACAGTGTGAGATTCAGATTCTCTGCAGCTAGAATTCCACTCTGCAATCTGAATCTCACAAGAGTTATTTACATATTGTCCCTTCATTCAAATGTGAGCTCTTTGATGTTTTTGCCTTTTTTTTTTCATCCCCAGGGCTTGGTACATGGAAGGTGTTCAATAAATGCTCGTTGACTGACTCTCTGGCATCATCTGAATTGACCTCTAATGTATGATAAATCCTTAGTCAATCAGTTGACAAACTCTAGATCCCCAAGATGCCGAGCTAGCATCATGGCAGTAAAAATAATGCTTATAATAATAATACTTTAATAAACTCCATATTAAGCAAGTTTTATAGGCATCTTCCCATTTATCCTCATGGCATTCTTGAGGGCTGGATATGAGGTAGAGATTATTCTTTCCTTTTTACAGATAAGGAAACTGAAGCACAAGGTTTAGAAGCTCAATTTTTTGTTTAGTTTGTTTTGTTTTTTATAAACTCTTATCTTCTGTCTTAGAATCAATACTGTATGTTGGTTCTAAAGCAGAAGAGCAGTAAGAGCTAGACAATGGGCATTAAGTGACTTACCCAGGGTCACACAGCTAGGAAGTGTCTGAGAGTCTAGATTTTAACCCAAGACCTCCCATCTCTAGGCCTGGTTCTCCACCCACTGAGCTACCCAGCTGCCTCCTTAGAAGCTCAATTTGACCCAAGTTCACCCAGCCTTTTAGTAAGAGAGAAAAAAACGACACAGAAACACAATAAACCAGATAAACAACAAACCCAGTTCCAGCAGCTAACTACTAGAACTCTCTTCCCCTCTGCTTTAGAAAACATTTGGTCAATAATGTGAGGCAGGGTATTACAACAGAAAGATTAGGAAAAGTTAGGATCTATCCTTCTTCTGACACTTGTCAGCTGTGGCATCATAGGTAAATTTCCCTAATCTCTCAGCTTTCTCATCTGTAAAATGGAAATAATAACAACAATCCCTTTAGTAGTTTCTACCACAGAAAAGAATCCCTGCCATCAAAGAAAGGGATCACTTCTTTCTTGAAAACTGAAGCAAAGGAAGAAAGAAGAGATGATTGAGTAGGCGCTGAGCTCCTCATTCTGGGACTTTGTGCTAATTGTCCCCCATATGTGTAATACTCTCCCTCCTTACTGGAATCCCTACTTTCCTACAAGGCTCAGCTCAATTGCCACCCATCTCCCCCCATACACACACACCTACAACTTCCTTGGAATTTGCTTCATTTTTTTTTTTAAGATATATGTAGGTTTGCCTTTACCGCCAGTCAAATATAATCTCTTTAAGGACAAGGATGGCTTTCACTTCAAGCACAGTGCCTGGCATATGCTTATCAAAAGCTCATTCAGTTGAATTGCCCAAACTCCCATAAATAATAGATGACAGTCTTGCATTAGAATCTTTATCAGTTGGCTCCCAATCCAGTGTTCTCCCTGTTAAAACAGGCAGTTCTGGCGAAAGATGTTCTACGACCACAATTTGAAGGGAGAAGGGCAAAGGGAAAGAGGAAGATATAGCACTTCTCTATCACAGACCTTCCAAGTAATTTCTCCTCAGAATGTTTGAGTTAGCCATCTGCAAGAACCATGATGCCAGTTCAGTGCTATGACTGAGATGAGTTGAGAAAAGATGATAATAGTGTATGAAAGAACCATTAGCTACTGGTTCAAGGTAACATGTACCCAGCGATCCCAGATACCCACATGAGGAGTCTCGTGGCCAGAAAGTTCTAGAGAGCCATCCCTAATATGTAGGAAGTTCAGATGATTGACCTGGACCCTATGCTCTGGGAACCTCCTATGAACTGGACCTGGACTAGGTGGTGAGGGGAAGTAATTTGGGGAGAGGAAGTAGGTCTCCCAAGGAGTGCTAAAAACATTCCCCAAAGGTCCCCCCACCTGCCCTTCCCTCTGCCACACCTCCTACCTCAGGCTCCATGTTGCCCATTTGTGGCTTCTTTCCCCACCTCGGGTATTCATTTTAACTTGATCTCAAATGAATACCAATATGGGGATAAGGACGCACAATGCGATTCTTCTCAAGCCTAGAGACAGCCCTGGCAATAAGGTCAGGTACCCAGTTCTATTCAACAAAGAAGCCTTTATTCCTTCAGACTTGACCAACCCAAAAGAAAAAATGCAAAGACACAACCAGTCTTGGAAAGAAAGATAGTTGATCTTCCATGCTTTTTCACCATCTTGTCTATGGCAATAGGATCAGAAGGCTTAGAACTAGAAGAGAACCTATGGGCTCAGCTAATTTTGCTACTGCTGGCAGCCCAGGGCCTCCAAGGCAGGTATCCTACTGTGAACTTTTCTTCCTTGGTAAGACCAAGCCAAGTGATACC